>NC_090444.1:729006147-729313155 GCF_031143425.1 Pleurodeles waltl
GCTGGGTCCAAGTGTCCCCGACAGTCCAGTGACCCTTCTGTCCAAATTTGGTGGAGGTAAGTCCTTGCCTCCCCACGCCAGACAGTAATCCTGTGTACTGAGTGAACTGCAGCTGCTCGGGCTTCTGTGCACTTCTGCAAGACTTCCTTCGTGCACAGCCTAGTCCATGTCCCCAGCACTCTGTCCTGCATTGCCCAACCTGCTGAGTTGGACTCCGACTTCGTGGGACCCTCTTTTGTTGTGCTGAGTTGACCGTCATGCTCAGATCTTCTGAACGCCTGTTCAGGTGCTTCTGCGGGAGCTGCCTGCTTCTGCGTGGACTATCCGTGTTGCTGAGCTCCCCCTCTGTCTCCTCCTCTAAGGGGCGACCTCCTGGTCCTTCCTGGGCCCTGACAGCACCCAAAATCCTCAACCACGACTCTTCCAGCTAGCAAGGCTTGTTTGTGGTCTTTCTGCAGGGAAACAGCTCTGCATCCTCCAGCACGCCATTGGACATCTTCTGACCAAAGGAGAAGTTCCTGGCACCTTCCGTTGTTGCAGAATCTTTGGCTTCTTCTACCCAGAGACAGCCCTTTTGCACCTTCATCCGGGGTTTAGTGGGCTCCTGCCCCCCCGGACACATGCGTGACTCTTGGACTAGGTCCCATCCTTTACAGGTCCTCAGGTCCAGGAATCCGTCTTCAGTGCTTTGCAGTCAGTTGTTGTCCTTGCAGAATCCCCTATCTCGACTTTACTGTCTTTCTGGGGTAGTAGGGTAAATGTACTCCTACTTTTCAGGGTCTTGGTGTGGGGTATCTTGGACACCCGTACTGTTTTCTTACACTCCCAGCGACCCTCTACACACTACACTAGGTCTGGGGTCCAGTCGTGGTTCGCATTCCACTTTTGGAGTATATGGTGTGTTGCCCCTAGGCCTATTTTTCCCTATTGCATTCCATTGTGTTCTACAGTATTTGCACTACTTTTCTAACTGTTTACTTACCTGATTTGGTTTGTGTGTGTATATTTTTTGTATATTACTTACCTCCTAAGGGAGTATATCCTCTGAGATACTTTTGGCATATTGTCACTAAAATAAAGTACCTTTATTTTTAGTAACTCTGAGTATTGTGTTTTCTTATCATACAGTGCTAAGTGATATAAGTGGTATAGTAGGGGCTTTGCATGTCTCCTAGTTCAGCCTAAGATGCTCTGCTATAGCTACCTCTATCAGCCTAAGCTGCTAGAACACCTCTAATCTACTAATAAGGGATAACTGGACCTGGCACAAGGTGTAAGTACCACAAGGTACCCACTATAAACCAGACCAGCCTCCTACAGGCTTCCAATGTTACAAGAGATGAATACTGCCAAACCACCTTTACCTCTCCCCGCAGATTACAGTATTGCAGGGGCACAGTATGATTTATACCCAGTCAAGGCAATCGGATCAATAGCCCATGTTTCTTGACAACAAATGATGTCATGTTTTTGGGCAAAGAACACCAAATCTTAATTTGAAAGTTTCCCCTGGGCCCCAGCTATGTTCCAAGAAAGGACTGCAAGCCCTGAACAAGCTCAGTATTAGTGTTATCACAAGTTTCATTGTACAATAGTTGTGGAGTGTAGGTAGGTGAACTCTCCCTGACTTTTGTGCAATGGCTCGGACTGATAATGACTCTGCTTGTCAATCATTTTCTTTTAATTCTGACAGAGCTTCAAAGCAATTTGAATGAATGGGAAAAATCAAGGGCAATGTCCTTTGTCACCTCAATAAAGGTCTATAAAGTCTACAGTGTGGAAACTCAGCAGTCTAATCCGGCGGAGTGGAGGGATAAAAAGACTAACACGTAATCAATCAATCAGGGATTTGTAAAGCGTGGCTACTCACCCGTGAGGGTCTCAAGGCGCTGGCTGGGGAGAGGGGGAGTGGGGGTGCTGAGGATCAATCAAAAAGCCAAGTCTTGAGGTCCTTCCTGAACTGTGACAGGGTGGGGGATTGCCTGAGGTGGATGGTTGTGGGTGTTCCAGGCGATGTGGGAGAAGGATCTTCCTCCGGCTGTGGTTTTGTGGGCCTGGTCAGTGGATCGAAGTTGTCTGGAGGGAGTATAGAAGGAGAGTCTGTGGTTGAGGTAGACTGGTCCGACGTCATGTAGGGCTTGTATGCGTGGGTATGGGTGGGTCAGGAGCTTGAAGTTTAGTCTCTTGTCGATAGGCAGCCAGTGAAGGTCTCTCGGAAGGGTGGGACCTACATCAGTTTTTTATGATGTCCTAGGAGTATGGAATATTTCTGTGGATTTAATTTTGTACTTTTCTTTTAAAATTTTCGGGTTTATTTTGCCAATTTTTGTGGATTGATTTTTTTGTAGACTCATGGTGGATCTTGTACATCAGCTACAAAATCAGAAATTACATCTGTTATATATTTTGGATGGGTAATATTAGTGTTGCAGTATTTATTTATTTGCTTTCAATAATAATTATTATGTAAGATATTATTTTTCTTCTATGTGATGTGGAGTATTTAATACATCGTGATTGTATATGATTTTGCTGTAATGTGTTTTGAGACATTTAAAAATATTTTTTATGCCATAAAATTATTAATTATCAGTCTCATTCCATATTATGTATTTATATTTATGGTATAGACTGATGAAAAAGTTATTATTTCTAAAATATATTTAAAAATATGTTTGCAGTAGGTGCTTTGTGCTTAGTTCTATTGTTAGTGAAATGTTTAGTTTGGTTAAAGTTGTGTTTCGGCTATCATATTAAGGTATGGTAGTGTTTATTTATTTATAAAGAGTTATACTTTGAATAGTAACATTTCATACATCTTTTTTGGTCTGTTTAGATCAGGTGTCTCCAACCAGTCAATCACAAGCTAGCAGTAGCTCCCAGACCCCTTCAGAGTAGCTTGCAGCGTAGGGTTAATTAGTTAAGGGACAGCTGTGTTTATTTTACCTTTTTATCATCAGCCTACGGATAGCAAGGCCTGGTAAGAAGCAGTGCTGGTGTCAGATTGAATACCCATGGTGAGGGCTAGAGGTGAGGAATTCAAGCACTAGTGTATTTAGCTCTTGGTGGTTTCTCAATGTTTTTAAATCTGAGAAAATTTAAATTAAAAGTAACCCTGAGATTAAGTTAACTTTTCATTTTATTTTTCTCAATTTTTTTTCAAAGTATTGCATTTACAAACAGCGTACCTCTTGCTCCCTGTGCCCAGTAGAACACCATGCCATATTTATAAATATGGTCCAGTCATTATATAAAGTCATTTTTTGAATGGGAGAAATTTAAAGTGCAGAAAAACTTTCCACATTATCAAAATTGTTTGCACTTCGATTTAAAAAAATAGTTGTATGCTTGTGTTATACATGTAGCAGTGCCACATATGGCAAAAGGTATGTCCTCTGCCACAAGTACATAAGACACAGGCTCTCAATTACCCATACACATATAACTCATTCATATGCATACAGTTCATACACCGACAAATACCAGGTTCTCACTGACACACTTGGCAGCCCTGTCATAGTCCCACTAGTCAAAGTATTTTGTTCAGACCATAGTATTTGGCTTTATGGACATTAGGCTTAAAGTCAAGGACACTGGGAGAAGTGGTGTCTGGTAATAATGCACAAATTGTTTAGCTATTGGCACCTCATGATGATTTTCACTGATGAGAAGTAGCTCTTGCTAAGGATGGAGACCCCTGGTTTAGATATTTTAAGTTTGATTTGGCTTACTGACTGTGTTTTTCTTCAAAGCTAGTAGCTGAAATGTGTGCAAGGTAGGGTGGCTATAGCCTAATGTGGCTTGAAAGACATTGTGCCATTCTTCTACATCTTTCTTTGTTTTGGGTCGTTGGGCTATTGGGCTGTATTATAACTATCACCATGAAATTTGGAATCCAAATGCTTCAAAATAGTCCATATGGGGGGCAGATGTACAAGGCACTGGTCATAAAATACTGGTCACAATGTGCAACCAGTATTTTGGCAACCGATTGGCATTTTGCCAACCAACCTATGTCAGTTCACAAAATACCATATTGTAGTTAGTCACCATTTGACATACCTTATGAATATTAATGAAGTAGTATAATGAGTATAACGCTATCTGTATTTAACACAACTCCATCTTAACCACTGACTCCATTTTGTGCTTAGCTTAGCTTCAAACCATCACATTAGTGGCGCAGGTATTTTTCCAAGCACAGCTTGTCAATGTGTTTTCGCTTTTCTCACTAGGGTAGGGAAAAAAATGTGGGGGACGAAACCATGATAAGACTGTACAAAGCTGAAAATGTTTATTGTAATTGTATTTATATAGTTCTTACTGCCCCTGATGAGGCGTTAAAGTCCTTTTCAGCAAGTAGCACTCTACTTCGGAACCCAAGAGGAATTAGTGGTACGGAATTAATATTGCCAAGTCAACATGGCAGTGGGACACTGCATGCAGACTGCAATGGCAGGCCTGGGCCAAGTTTTAGAGATCTACTTAGGTAGGTGGTACAATAAGTGCTGCAGGCCCACTGGTAACATTTGATTTACAGGCCCTGGGCATATGGTATGCCAATCTACAAGGGACTTACAAATAAATTAAGCATGCCAATTGGGTATAGACCAATTAAACCATGTTTTGGGGTTGAGAGCACAAGCATTTAAGCACAGGTTAGCATTGGTGAAGTGTACTGAGTCCTAAGGCCAACAGCATCAAAACTCCAGTACAAATAGGAGGAGGAAGGCAACATGTTTGGGGGTGACCCTGAAGAGAGGGCCATTACCAACACACCCTGTGAATATATTTCAACATGGCTGCAATTGCTGCGTGCCTTGGGGATGCCTTAACTTCAGCACACTCCCTGTCTGCAAGGGCACACAGATCCCTTTCCCAGGAGGAGTGGAGTGCATCAAAGGAGTCAGCCATGTGTTCTATCAGCGAATGGTATACCTGTGTCTGTGTCTATTGTGGCTGTTGTCCCATGAGGAATTGTGTTTCTAAGTGGTTAAATTCTGGAATGCCCTCAAAGTTCGATATGCAGGGGCTACGGCATGCCTAAGTTGTAGATAGCCATAGAATTGGCTGTGGTACAGGTCATATTCCTGTTGTAAGGACAAATATTTTTGAAGTGTTATGCCTCCATCAAGCCACCCAGTGTGAAAATACCTCTAGCGTCCCTTTTCCGAAATCCCTTCAATCCAGATGATGTTGTAACACCGTGCATACCCACAATAGTTGATGTTCCATCAATTTTTGTATCTGATCCCTTATTGTGCAGTGTGGTTTTCCACATCTGAACTAACTCTCTAGTCACTGGCGGAAGGAGCTGGCACACCTCTACCCCATAAAGCAAATAATGCACAGGGGTATCTTGGAGTTCCCATTTTTCAGAAGCATATGCAAGGTCTCCCTGGGTGCTATACCAATACTCCTTAGCAGTCACAGCGTGGGAGTACCTGTACTAAGATTCAATGCTGGCAACAGCATTTCACCCTAATAGGTGGATTTAAAACACTTGGAAATGTCAATGCTTAGGAATCGCAGATTTCACAAAAGCCTTCTGTGCATGGAATTGTTTTGGCAAAAGAGGAATCGCTGTACAGGTCATATAGTCATTGATATTAAAACCGGGGTAGCAGTCCCATTGTGAAAATAGCAAACCAACCCAGGAGCAACAGGGTGAGTGTGGACCATGATTTAATATAATTCAAAAACATATCCATCAAACATTTGGATGTTCATAACCCATGACTATTTAACATATGGAATAACAAGTACTCTCAAGTATTGGAAGCCTCACGTAACTAATTGCAGGTCTGTTGCCCAACTCAGATCTTGTTAGCCGGAAGGACAAATGATTTGACTGTATTGATGAAGAGGCCTAACATTTCCCCAAAGATGCAAAGGATTTGGAGTGTTTACAGACCTGAGTTTTTAGGGTCCTTCAAAAATAATCAGTACAATATCTGTACACAGGCTCTGAATTTGGGCTCAACATTGACACATCAGAGGACAGCAAACATTTAGGTCCACACCACTGAGTTGAATTATTTTTCAATGCCTGATAGTAGCATTATAGCTGCTCACTCCAGTCTATCCGCTGGGGCAAGGGAGTTATGCAACCACCGGATGTTATGTCTGATGACCCGGTGCAGTATGAATCCCACTTGGTCCAAGTGGACCAGCGAGGGCATTACCCCTAACAGTCGATCAGCCTGTACTTCTGTGTTTAGGAGGGAGATGGGACGATATGAAGAACACCTCTCTGGAGGGTCGTCCCAGTTTGGGAATTACCAAAATCTTGGTGACTGCACTGAGTCTTTCACTACCTCTGTCAGTACCCTTTCAAGGGGGTCACTCAATTCATGCATCGAGGCCTGGTGCCTTCCCCGATTTTAAATGACTGAGGGCCCCAGAGAGTTTCAAGCCCATGACGCTTCTTCCAAAGTTTGCCTTTCAGCCTCAAAAGTATTCAGAGGGACAAAACAAGCATAAAGCTGTCAATCATTGCCTGAGGTAGCACATTTTGCTGTGCATATAGGCTAGTATAGTATTGCCCAGATTGTCTGGTGATGTCTTTGTTACTAATACATTTTTAGCCTTCTGAGTCAACAAGGAAACGGCATGCGCTGTTTTAGCAGAGTCATGATCTACCTTACTTGATTTGACACCTCCATTGGTAAAAACCCCTCCATGCAGCTAGCCATATTTTCTTTGCTTCACCTATTATTATTTGCTGGAGTGGCCTTCTGAAAGTAGGCTAAATCCCTGTGAGGTTCCAGTTCTATATCCAGGAGGCAATGTGTCTCAAGGTCCAAAACTTGAGACTACAGATTGGTCACCAATGTAGCCTTCTGCATTTCCTGTCCTTCTAACAACTTACAATGTGTTACCTGAGGTCATGGGAAGTTTACTGAACCCTCATTTTGGGTAAAGTATGTGTTTATTGCCTTGCATATGTTTTGCATGTCATATCCTTGAGAGAACACGTAGCCAACCTCTATTGCATATGAAGCCTATACTGCCCCATCTTAACACAGAGTTCCAACGAGGAATGGTTTGAAAGTCCCAGGGAAAGGACGTGTACTGCTGTCACTCCATGTACTTCTGCTGTGGGCAACAAAAAATATGTTGGGAAAAAGTGTCAAGCTCTTCCGAGTGGGATATAAACTTAAGCTCCTGCAACTGAACCAGATGCCAAATATCATAAAGGTCCATTGCTTCTATAAAGAGTGCCATCAAGACATTGCCTTTGGCCCCCCTCCTCCTCCCCGAAGCCTATCCACAAGACTAGATACAACTCCATTCCAATATCTCCAGTATCAAGGGGCCTTCCATCATATTTTCCAGCAGCCTTGTGATTACCTCCAAAAAGAAGGTGTTTAATGGGAGTATGGCATTGAAGTTGACTAATGTCAATGGTTCCTTATAGAGGAGGCTTCAAACTGGCGCATATCTGCCCAATCTACTTGCTCATTCTTGTACAACTACAAAAGGCCCCTAGCAAGAATTGTTGCTCCCCTAGATACTCTGGTGAATCTAGAGAGAAGGATCTGGGTGATCCAAAATATGCCAGAAAGGGAACTTTATTGCATTGCCTATTAAGTGGGTTTCTTGGAGGAACGTGATATCAGCCAAAAGTCTCTTAGTGGTCCAAAGGTCTGCCTTCTCTTACTCTTAGTTAAGAGACCATTTATATTCCAGGATAGTATGTGGATCTGGTCCCTCGGGCTCCTTTATTGATCAGCCACCTGATAGCAGGACAATATCCATAGCGATTTATGGGGTGTTGGTCATGGAGGTACACTTCAGAACTATCAACCTAAAGCAGAAACAACATCCCAATCCATACCAACCTATATTTTGGAAACATGAAGCATCTGTTGTGAAACTGACCAGGAAGCTGTGCCAACTGGATGTTAATGAGGTCACCTCAGAAATGTATCCCTTCCTAACAATTTAACAACAGCACCTGTGCCCAAGTGTATGGGCCTCCCCCTCAAAAATCAAGGGTGAATCCACAAGCACTAAGTGGGTGGAATGTCATCAATAGGCTCCACCAGTGGCCCACCTCAGGGCAGATCGGAAACAGTACCTTCATCTTGTACATCATCACTCTCAATTGGGTGGCAATTTCAGGGGAAGGAGGAGGGAAAAATCAGGGGGGAAGAGAAAAGGGAGAAGTGAGGAGAGGGGAAGGAAACAGTGGTTAGATAAGGAGGGGCAGGCTGCCAGAAAGCCCATGTGGGTGTCAGTTTCAAAGGGGCTTGCAGTAATGGGGCCACAGGTGGATCCATTTTTCTATACAGCTATATACCTTCTCAGAGGATTCAAAGAAAAGACTCTGAGATTGGTAGATAACAGTGAGTTTGGCAGGGTGGAAAAGCCTGTAACAGATTTTGAGGTTGTGCAGTTTCTTTTTGGTGTCTATGAAAGACTTTCACTGCTGCTGGACTATTCTAGTGTAGTCTAGGAAGTCATTATTTTGTGTGACTGAAACAGTAGAGTCTTGGGGGTGAGCAGAACAGGGGTTTGCATCTCTATCAACATAGTTCAATATGCAAGTTATAACAAGTCTGGGGGGCCCAGGAGGCTGTAGCTGAACCAGTGCTTTGTGCACCCTCTCAATGATGAAGCAGGGAGACTGCAAATAAGCCGGCAGTAGAAAGCGTAACCAGCATCCTCCACCTTCACCACCTTTTCTTTCGAGACCGAGCACAGCCACAAAATTCTTTTGGTCTCTGTTACCATATCCTCCTCTGTTGACACCAAGACCTCTGCCTCCCCTATTCTATCCACAGCCTGTGGGAGGTTTTGCAGCAGCAACATGAAAATTGCCCCCAAAGTGCCAATCTTGTCCTGTAATATGTTGTGTGACTGGTCAATGGCTGTGAGGATCCTGGCTGTGTCTGATTTGGTGTTGTTAGCCCTATCCTACCCTGTGGTGGGATGTCAGCCTGTTTTGTAGTGTGGTAGCTGAGCTGATCCCCCAGGATGCACAAATATGTCCAATGTGCCTTATCTGCTGGTGTGGGGAGTTTGTCCGGGGTGTCCACCTATCTGTACCCAAATTAACAGTGTCCAACAGGGCCTGGGGAGGCCGTCCCCACCACAGGAGACCTCCATGCTCACTGCTGCTTGCACCTTAGCCACCATTGTCGTACAATCATGAGTAATGGCAGGTCTCTAATACCAGGAAGGAAGGATGGTGTAGGGTGAGAGGAGGGGGGTGTGGAGCCAAATTAGTTTTCGGCTGCCATTGTAGGCTATGATTTATAGTTATTTTCATGAAGTGTTGTTCCTGGGTGTTGTTCAGGAAAGGTGGCAGAGTTTAGTCATCTACCAGTTATAGCATTTTTGTTGCAGAATTTAGCTGGTTTCTGAGTCTTTTTATAGTGGTCCATTAGGTAGGTAAAATGTTACTTTAGAAGTGAGTGTGGATAGGTTTAAGATCAATCTATATAGAAAACCCAGATTTGGAAACAACAGTCACCCCACAATTTAATACAGAGAATCCCCTAGGGTGAACTCTTAAGGGTCAAGAGGAACTATAATAAAGAGGAAGGTTTCCTCTTTCAGCAAGAAACTATGTTAGCAAGTATCAAAGAGAGGTGTACTCTAACTCTGTATTGGAGAAAGCAGTGGCTTGTGTGATGTTGACAGGGATGAGCTACTGACTGCAGTGGGGAAGGAGGATGTAAAGAATAAGCAGATAAGGGCTTTTTCGACCTATAATAACAGAGAAGGTAACATCAAGAGGATTCTTAGGAACCAAAGGTCCATTCTCAGGAACAATCTTGTACTTGTGAAGAAGATTTCTGATTTTCCCAGTGTGAACGTTTGTAAAAGTGGCTCTCTGAGGGAAAAACTAAGCAGGAACGTGTATCTACCAGATCTGATCTGAACTTCTTGTATATATATATATATTTTACATTTCAGACGGGACTCACAGCACATCTACCAGCACCAACATCACTAGTGATATGTGTATGTTTAATATATATATATATATATATATATATATATATATATATATATATATATATATATATATATATATATTTACATATATATATATACATATATATATATATTTTTCATATGTATATATATGTATATATGTACATATATATGTATATATATGTATATATATGTATATATGTACATATATATATATATATATATATATACATGTATATATATATATATACATGTATATATATATACTATATATATAATGTTTTATGTACTTATATAATAATATGTTTCACTCTATTTGGCATACTTTCACTTTTTGTTTGTAATTATCTTAATGTATTATATTTATATTGTATTCTAGTTCATGTCTTTCATTATAAATAATTATGTTTTTTCAATAAAATATGTTAATGTTATGTTTTTAGAGAACGTATCTTGTTGTATCAGTTATTTAAATATTTTTTATAGTGTCATATTATTTTTTCTTATTTTTAGGCAATATTTTAAACATTTTTGTTTTTAATACTTTATTTATATTTTATACTTTTAATAAGTTAGCAATATTTTGTGTGTCAATATTTTTGTTAATGATATTACTTGTTTTAGACTTTTTATTGCAATATTTTTGTTATCAATATTTATATATTTCTTAGTTATGTATAGCAATTGTTTGGTAATCTATATTTGTTTCCTGAGTCTGTTGTGAACCAGTATTGTTTTTATTGATATTATAGCCTTATATCCCTCCGTAGCGGGATATACCAGCCATTAAAAGCCCACTCCAGCGTTAAAGGCCCGAGCCAAGGGAGCGGGCCTTTAATGTCAGGAACAGCCCAGCTACGGCGATCTATAAGGCTATTAGAACATTCTGACCCTCGAGGGCAGAATGTTCTAATTAGTAAAACAAAAGCCTCAGGGAGCCCGAGGTGGTTGCAATCCCCTCAGGCTCTGTGAGAACTTTGTTCACAACAACAGCTGTGAAAAACAACCATTGGAATGTTGGAGCGCTGGGCTTTTACCAACCACTAGAAGCCCTGAGCTACTCCATTTGCAATAGTGTATCAAATATTTATTTATTTATTATATTTTCTACCATTTGTTTGTAAAGTAACATCATGAGAAGTAACTTTGAATAAGTCTTTTGATAATGTAAACCTTATGAGTGATATCAGTGTGATTTAAAAACTATTTAAAAACTATTTAACATTTATTACAGTGTATTAAGATTGAATGTGCACTTTAAAGATGGCCACCACAAATACGTGTTCTGCTGTGGTTGTATCAGGATTTGTCTGTTTTTTATTTTTATTCTTACTTTTATTTTCACTCTTATTTTTATTTCTATGACCAACTTGGGCTGTATATATGTGAAGCACTTTATTTATGTGGTGTCCATGAGTAAGGCTGTTGCTGAAACGCGTTGGATTTTGTGCTGAAATAAACTGAATTTTCATATTGGAGGTGTCCTGGTTCTCCTGATATTGGAAGGAGTGTCTAAGGTTATATTAGGGTCTCTCGGAACCCATCCAGGACCGCTGTGTGAAGCACCTGCATTCCGGGACTTGGTTACGAATTATTTTTTGCAAATGCGGGAGCCCCTGTATTGGAACTGCAACAGGAGATTTGATTGCACATGTGAGGTCGTGTAAATTACGGAGTGAGTGCCAATTTGAATTATATATGCTTTAGAAGAGACGTCGTTGAGAGGCTACGCGGGACGGTGTGAGACGACTGCACCGGTGTGGTGTCGGAGAAATTTTACAAGTGAGGTTTTGCCTTTTGCTTTCGGAGCCGGAGGGTGTGGCGTGGTTGCGCGGCGCATTGCACTGTGCTCTGTGGGGTGGAAGTGCTCGTGAGCACGTCTACACCCCGAAGTACTTTCAAAGCGAACAGACCTAGGAGCGGAAACCCATGGGCGACGGCATCAACCGTTTATGAACATCGGAGGGGCGCGCGCTACGCTTTCAGTGTAGATCGCGGGTTGCTAATGGGCAAACGTCTGTGTTTCTCCCCTGTTTATCTTGAATTAAAACTCACCGTTTGCGGAAGGAGGAAATCACAACGGCACTGTGGAGCAGTATACTATTGATTCGGGACTCTGGAAGTAGTCGCGCAGCCCTGTACCAATGCTGCAGACGAGCGTTGCTACAAGAGAAACGTCACAAGTGAAGGCGTTCGCTGTTTGAAGAGCGATTGAAGGACTTAATCATAGTGAGGTGTTCATTTGCTGTGTTAAGTGAACGAAGGTGGTTTAACGGCTGTGAATGTACAATAATAACATTTATCGACATACCAGTGGAAAATTGGATGATCAGAAAAAGATTGCCATTAACCCGTTAATGTGAGGTATATACAATCTGGAGAAGCTAACTGTGTTAGTCTAAAGACGTAAGCAGTGAATGAAGGTGGGAATCCTTTCTGGAGAGGGCACACTCTTTACCACCTAATCATTAGTTACAATTGGCTTACTCTCGGCCGTATTATGAATGTTTGGGGGCGTTTTTAAACATCCTTGATGTGAATCAATCCCTGATTGTAGCAGATTACAGGAACAGAGTGGCCAATGCAGCAGATTTGAAGTTGTATTGTCCACATCCAGAACAACAACAGAAATACAAGCGTTTATTTGTTTGGAGGAAATTATTCAATTTGTCTCAGCAAGTATGGCTTCCGGACTGGAAGCACGACGAAAGGAGAAATCGGATAAATTATTTTTTGCTCAGATGGAGGATGGATCCAATGCTCAGCTGGGTGGTTGTAATATGAAGGTAGAAGTGAAGTTGCAAACCCTATATGACAAAATGGAAAAACTGCACAGAAAGGAATTATCTAAATGGTGGGAGGTGGAATCATTACAAAGGTATATTGATGTAGGGCGTGTCCCCAGAGGTTTGAGAATTTATACTATACCAACGTATGAGGATCCCGACCCAGAAATGTTGGAGGAGTGGGCTGAAAATTCGAAACAGAGCTCACTCAACATGATGCGTATATTGATTAAGTATGCAATAAAGGATAGAAGTAAACTTCTGGAGGAGATGGAGAAAGTGAGACTAGAATTACTGTCATTGGTTACGCAAGAAATGTTTGATGAGTATATGAAGGGTTTAGAGAAGAAATTGTGCAAAGAGATCACTGGTAAGAAGCAAAGAAAATATATACAAGACTTTAAAGATTATCAGGCTGGTTGAATCTTAACCTTTCAACGAAAATACGACCATATGTAGGAGAGTAGCACTGATGTTGAGGTAAGGAATACTGAACGAGTAAGTCAGCCAGTTGAGGAACAAGAAGAAAGTGACATTTCGGATGGGAACCTCTCGGATGTGCCTGACACGGTTTTGTCTGGGGCTTTGACATCAGACAAAGAAAAGGATAGATCGAATTTTTTAAAGCAATTCAGACTGTTGAATCAGGGAAGGTTGGAACAACACAAAGGAATCCATCCCCAGAGGGGCAGAGGACGAGGAGTCAGAGGAAGAGGAAGAGGAACAGACAAGCCAAGGAGAGGGGGCGCAGGAGAAGACGCAAGGCCCTTGGGAGTGGTAACTCGTGCACGCAAGTAAAAACTATGAATGTCGTTAATCTCTCCAGCAGAGTATTGTCTGCTGTTGAAGAGGATCTCCTTTCTCTTGGCTTATCCTTTTGCCCAACTGGTGGTTTCAACTATACTCAAAGTAGGATTGACACCTTCAAATTCATCAGAAAATTTAAATTAAAAAAGTGGTACCACACTAAAGTTAAAAGTGATGAGAAAGTGGTGGTAAGAGATAATGAGAGCAAACTATGCATTTCGGATATTGATGTACTTCACACAGCAATGGATTTGTGTGAGGGGGTGGATGCTCATGAGGATCCTATTCTAAATTTGATGGGATTAGATATCGCCTTAGACAGTACATGTCCTAGCAATTTTAAACCGAAATCGACCTTTCTTCCTGCCATCCATTGTGATGCTCTGGATGTTTTTGAAAGAGAAATGACTAAACAACTGAAAAAGTTGAAATATGGTGTATTTAATGTGAATAATAGCAATCTATCGGGTGAGCAGTGGCAAGCTCTCCAAGAATTGAAAAAAGATCTCACCATTGTCATTAGACAATCTGACAAGGGGGGCAATGTGGTTATTCAGGATACCATTAAATATGTGGCAGAGGGAGTGAGACAGCTCAGTAATGTCCAATGTTATGAGGAAGTGAGCTGGGGTGATGTGAGATTAATGAATGAGAAATATCATGCCATGCTTATAGATTGGAAAGATCAGGGTATGATAGAATGGGACGAGTTCCTGTTTCTTAAGTGTGATCATCCGAAGATTCCAGTGCTATATCTCCTTCCGAAGATTCACAAAGATATGGTTAGTCCACCGGGGAGACCTATAGTTTCGGCTATGGATTCTCTTTTGGAAAATACATCGAAATATATCGATTATTTTCTACGCCCCTTTGTTGAGTCAATACCCTCCTATGTGAGAGACACTACACACTTTCTAAAAATCATTGAGGACATTCAATGGGATGATGACTTTTTATTATTGACCCTAGATGTGACCAGCTTGTATACAAGTATAGATCATGACTTAGGGGTAAGAGCTATTAGACATTTTCTTAGAGCGAGATCTTTGTCTTTCCTTTTTCACTCAGAAATGTTATGTACTATGATTGAGTTCTGTCTCAAGAATTATTTATTTATTTTTGATGATCATCTGTACAAACAGTTGCAAGGGACAGCTATGGGCACCTGCTTCGCCCCCAGCTATGCCAATTTGTTCATGGGCTGGTGGGAGGAACAGTTGTCTGAAGTGATCACTCAATTTGATGTCAATGTGGTCCTATGGTGCCGTTTTATTGACGACATTTTTGTAATCTGGAAGGGTGATGAGAAAGGAGCTAGACAATTTGTACAAGACTTGAACAATAATGATTACAATTTGAGATTTACTGAACATTTGAATCCAAATTGTATTGAGTTCCTTGATGTGGAAGTCTATGTAAGAGATAACAGATTGGTGACCAAATTGTTTAGGAAAGCGACAGCTGGTAACAGCTTGCTTTGCGCCCATAGTGCACACCCGGGGACCCTGATACGCAGCATCCCATATGGGGAATTGCTGAGAGCCCGGAGGAACTGTAGTGAGACAGCAGATTTCCAACAGGAATGTGAGGTAATGTGTGAAAGATTTAGAAGTAGAGGCTATGGGGTTAAAGTTATTAATCAAGCTAGACGGAAAGTAGAGTCCTTGAAGAGAGATGATGTTTTGTATAGGACGAATGAGAGTCAGGTGAAGGACAATGACCCAATCAGATTCATTACGACATACAACAACCAGTCTTATAAAATACGGTCTATTCTTAGCAAAAGCTGGCACATTCTACAGACTGACTCCACTATAAACAATTGGATTGGTGACAATCCTCAAATAACCTTCAGGAGAAATAGATCTTTGAAAGACAATTTATGTCGCAATGATGTAACATTAAAGGGATATATGGAGAATACTAAAGTGGCAGGTTTTGCTTGTTGTATGAAATGCAAAGCTTGCAGAACTAGTAACAATTGTAGAACACTAAATGTTCCAGGGATGTCAGACAGTTTTACAATTAGGGGGAACTTTAATTGTAACACAACTTACTGTGTTTATTGTCTGATATGTCCATGTGACAAATTGTACGTGGGGAGCACGATACATAGTGCAAAGAAAAGAGTTCTGGAACACAGACGAGCTATCAAGAATTATGATAAAAAACTATCCGGTAGCGAGGCACTTCTTTAAGCAACATTTTGGTAATGAGAATTTATTGAAATTTGTGGTCATTGATCAAGTCAAGATCAACAAAAGGGGTGGCAATAGAGTAAGGACGTTACGTACTTTGGAGTCTAAATACATAATTGAGTTTGAGACATTGGAACCTGTAGGGCTGAATTCGAGTGAGGAACTGAGCATCCATCTTGAGTAATTAATATATTTTGTGGATATGTGGAGTTTTGTAGTACAATGAGCATTTTTTACCACAATAGTATTTTGTAGTGTTGGTGCTATTTCAATGTATATTAAGATATGGAGAGGTGTTAATTTTCTATTATGAATGAAATTTGTATGTCCACCCATTTGGGTTAATAAGCCATGATGCACTAGTAGAACGAGGTCGTTTATGTATAACATCAGAAATGATATGTTATCCTCTAGGACAGTTACTTGCGAATGTATATGCCCACTTGGGCAGTACAAGATACAATGGTAGTAATTGAGATATGGGTTTGAGTACTAAATACTTACATGAAATATTTTATAAAATATATTGGATTTTAACTTGATAAAATATATATAGATATTTTTACTCAAACGTCATGGAAATGAAATATGTAATTGTAATATTTATTTGAGATATTTAATAATTGAATTATTTTATAAATTTGCAATAGTGTATCAAATATTTATTTATTTATTATATTTTCTACCATTTGTTTGTAAAGTAACATCATGAGAAGTAACTTTGAATAAGTCTTTTGATAATGTAAACCTTATGAGTGATATCAGTGTGATTTAAAAACTATTTAAAAACTATTTAACATTTATTACAGTGTATTAAGATTGAATGTGCACTTTAAAGATGGCCACCACAAATACGTGTTCTGCTGTGGTTGTATCAGGATTTGTCTGTTTTTTGTTTTTTATTTTTATTCTTACTTTTATTTTCACTCTTATTTTTATTTCTATGACCAACTTGGGCTGTATATATGTGAAGCACTTTATTTATGTGGTGTCCATGAGTAAGGCTGTTGCCGAAATGCGTTGGATTTTGCGCTGAAATAAACTGAATTTTCATATTGGAGGTGTCCTGGTTCTCCTGATATTGGAAGGAGTGTCTAAGGTTATATTAGGGTCTCTCGGAACCCATCCAGGACCGCTGTGTGGAGCACCTGCATTCCGGGACTTGGTTACGAAATATATATATATATATATACATGTATATATATATATATATACATGTATATATATATATACTATATATATAATGTTTTATGTACTTATATAATAATATGTTTCACTCTATTTGGCATACTTTCACTTTTTGTTTGTAATTATCTTAATGTATTATATTTATATTGTATTCTAGTTCATGTCTTTCATTATAAATAATTATGTTTTTTCAATAAAATATGTTAATGTTATGTTTTTAGAGAACGTATCTTGTTGTATCAGTTATTTAAATATTTTTTATAGTGTCATATTATTTTTTCTTATTTTTAGGCAATATTTTAAACATTTTTGTTTTTAATACTTTATTTATATTTTATACTTTTAATAAGTTAGCAATATTTTGTGTGTCAATATTTTTGTTAATGATATTACTTGTTTTAGACTTTTTATTGCAATATTTTTGTTATCAATATTTATATATTTCTTAGTTATGTATAGCAATTGTTTAGTAATCTATATTTGTTTCCTGAGTCTGTTGTGAACCAGTATTGTTTTTATTGATATTATAGCCTTATATCCCTCCGTAGCGGGATATACCAGCCATTAAAAGCCCACTCCAGCGTTAAAGGCCCGAGCCAAGGGAGCGGGCCTTTAATGTCAGGAACAGCCCAGCTACGGCGATCTATAAGGCTATTAGAACATTCTGACCCTCGAGGGCAGAATGTTCTAATTAGTAAAACAAAAGCCTCAGGGAGCCCGAGGTGGTTGCAATCCCCTCAGGCTCTGTGAGGACTTTGTTCACAACAACAGCTGTGAAAAACAACCATTGGAATGTTGGAGCGCTGGGCTTTTACCAACCACTAGAAGCCCTGAGCTACTCCATTGTCTTCAATTTAGCGCTCAACATTCCAGTGTTTTAATTTGTCTTATACCCATCATATAGTCACATAGCAGCCACGTAGAAACATAGCTCTACCCATCAGAAATGTCTGACAGATCTGTAAGTCATCTCTGATCTTTCTTGTACCCTTATCTTGTGGTTGGGTTTTTCAGTCTCCCATTGCTGTAGGCTTTGTCCTATAAAATTCCCTGCACTGTGCTACTACTTTGAACATAAACTTCAAGTAGTCCAATAGCTGCTGTCTCAGTAGCTGGACTGATGGCTGTAACACTGTCCATTGCTTTGCTCACTTTCCAGGCCACCACTACGTCATCCACTATATTTCACTTCCTCTGGGTCTACATCACCTCATTGCTCAAATCCCCATCTCACTTGAGCTGGTATGTTGTTTCTACTTCCCCGGAGAAGAGCCAGTATCCACACATAGATATGTGACCATGCTTGTACCACATTTGTCCTCAACTTATGTGGGCACTCAATCACCTGTCCCATATTTCCTCCCATAGTCCATCGTCAAATGGGCTCACATTAGTCCTTACTGCCCCAGACATTAAATCCTGCGGAGGTCGTGTCCCAGCCTCCTCATTCTTAACGTCAGTGTTTCACCCTGGTACTCTCCTTGCCTTCCTTTGGTCGAAACTAGTTGACACTCCCTCTCACTACACTGCATTTAAATGTAGCTATTTTGGTAGCTTCTGGAACTAAACATTGTATTTCCTCCATCATTCTTTCTCCTCTCAGTTCATACTTTTAATGGTGTTTCTGTAATTTATTAATCGCAATCTCAAAATTATATCTTCAGCTTCTTAGCAGTCACGTGTCCATAGTGTCTCCATCGTCAATGTTATGTTCAGTTTGATGGGGTCCGTAAATATATAGTTGTCGGAAGGATTTTGAAAAATAATTTCTTGTACTTTTATCTTATTTTGCAATGTTTCTTTGCTAATATCAAATCTGGTGAACATTCGTGTATTATTAAAAACTGTTTCGTTTACATTTTTTGGGACTTTTTTAAACCTAAAAAAAGTCAAAAAAGGAACAAAGAAGGCAAAAACTCACATGACAATCTATAAAAGTCTTTGATCTACAGGGTTATATTTTTTAGGTTTTCCCAGCCCATCAAAACATGCAAAAATGATTAACTGAATCACTAATGCCTACAAATCAGGTTGGTTGCTCAGAATATTTTACATTCAGAACAAGCACCCAAAATAGTACAAGAATCCACTTGGCTTTACTAATTTGGTACCTTTGTGGAAAGAGAACCAGAGGTCTTTCTGTTAGTTCAACATCAAAATTCATATTTTTTTGCTGAAATTATACTAATCAGAACTTTTGATGTGTGCCTTTCCGCATACTACCCTTGCCATCTGAAGCTCATAAAATGCAAACACTATTTTCAGTGTAATCTGTTTTGGCATGGAGGTTAACACTTTCTTTGGCAAACACTTCTGTCTTCTCATTAGTCAATAAGGTACCCTGCAAATAATCTTTCAGATTTACTTTTTCAGTTTCTTTTTCCTTCCAGTATCAGGAAATGCTTCATCCAGCCCTTGCAGATGTTGTCTGGTGGTTGATAATTCACTTTCATTTTTTTCTCTACCCTTGTTTCATGGCTTCCTGAAATGTAGATAATTTATTAATTAACAACCTAAGGACACCTGGTGGGCTGAGATGGTGTAACTAGCTGGTGTTCACTGATATCCAGAAACAAAATTAGAACTGAGGCTTCAAACGTCTGATGTAGAGGAAGCCAGGTTTGAAAGTAGAGTCAAGTTTTAGATTCTTACATGATGTACCTCAAAAAACTGCATCTTATTTGCAATTTCAATTTGATCTTAGTACGAAGGTCCATGAGCCAACTAATACTTGAATGTTATGAGGGCTATTCACAAACTGTATTTTTCAGTACATTTTGTAGTACTACAAAACATACTACAAGATGTTAGTGACAAATCTATGTGCAGTAGATACACATCTGCTTCACCTATCTTGTTCTGTGTGGACATCTCTGGCCAGAGTGCCGAATCTCCATGTACGTAAGTAGGCATTTTAGTAGTAATTGTGGGAGGTACATGGGGCTGTGGCTGACAGATGGGAAACACTACTAAAGGAGATGGAAATAGGTAGGCGTAAGGAGGGGTTATGGGAGGGTGTTGGAGGTGTTTGTGGAGGGCACCACAAAAGAGTAACCCCGTTGCTATTCAGAAACTACACTTCTAAAGTTACTACAACCAAAAATGTACCCAAAACTGTAGTAAATTACTCCAGCTCAGAGCTGAAGTAAGTCCAGCACCACACATGGCCAACCTATGGTGCTGCAGTACCTCCCCATAGGGTTCAATGTAGTTAGGAATTTAAATTAAAACCACATAAGAAACTATTATTAAATTAAGCCAAATAACTAAAGTAATAAAAATAAAAATAATTATGATTTAATGTTAAAAAAGTAAAATAAAGAGCATAATAAATACTTTAATAAACTCTTCTCAAACTTTACATTAATATAACAATAAATGTAGGACAGGGTGAAATGTAGTTACCCAAGAAGGAATCCGGTCATGTGGAGTTAAAACATTGCCTTTAAAAAAACACAAATTAGTCAGATGCAAAGCAATGAGACAATATGAAAGTTGATGCCCACAGAGGGACCACTTAACAGATTCTGCAACCACTCTCTGATGGTTTACTAGAATTTGGGTTAAGGATGTTCAGGTGAGAGATAGATCTATGGGTGCACATCCATGGTTGTGCGAGAGGTGAAAGAAGGTTATTCTGATAGGGACAGAGGGCCTCATATCTTCTTAAAGTGTATTTGACTACACAATACAAACAGTGCCCTGGTTAGCTCTGTGGTAAATGCTATAAATTCTGCATAGCAAAAAATCATTATAAAGACATTTATGGTTTTGTAATTGGATTTATATTGTGCTTATGACCCCTGATGAGGTGCTTAAGCACTATTGAAAAAATATTGAAATATATTTTTAAAAATGCACCAAAGGCAAATAGTGCTGAAACCACTACTCTAAAAGAAGGGTTATTACAAACAAATTAGTACTATAAATGCAGAGGTAATCATTCTCAAAGCACTTTACAAACAGAGTTAGTGTGGGGCAAACAAGGGTCTTACTCCATAGAAAAGTAAGGATAAGGGGGCTATGAAACTGAATTGTGGCTAGAAGGATGCCAAAGTGCCACCCAGTCTAAAAGGTAGTTTTGATTCAGCTGTAGAGAGTAAGGGTTTTGGTGATCATCTGGAGAATATAGGTGGTAAAGAAAATAAGCAATTTGCTGTGGTCATTGGATTTAAAAGGGGATGGTGCTTGAACTATACTGTCCTTTTTATAGCTGTGCCAAGACTAATTCAAAAATGTTGATATGCCTGAAATAACACACAGCCTTTACAAAATATGGAATGGAAGGCAGAGAGTAAGCACACCTTATTCAAACATTTCTATCTATTACTTTTCTGATGCATTCTTTTTATTAAGTGTGTGGACACTTTGTTAATGCAATATGATGGTCTAACCAATGTAAAAATATTCAGAGATTATTGATATACATGTCATCAACTCTCTAAAATCGTATAATCTGAAAAGGGTCATTAAGACCTGGTGTGAAATCTTACAATGTACTACAGTTCAATTTCTGCACTTTTTATTATTTTGCATGTTTAAAGCAGTGGTGCCCCCGCAAAAATCTCAAGGGGGGCGTGTCAGAAATAAAATAATAATAATTAAAAAATACCTGTTCCTACCACTGCTGGCTGCCTCTGTCGTCTTCCAATGGTGTCGGTGTTCCAGCAGTCCCTGGGTTAGCAGCACAGGCTCCCCATGCAATCATGGTGCCTTTTGCATCATATACCTAGCATGAAAGCAGTGTCAGGATTGGTCTGAGAAGCTTGGTCTGCTGCTACAGACAGTGCACTGGTATCCGTGCAGTTTCTGTTGGAAAAACTTAAGTGCTCATGTCAGTTTGGCCAGCACACTTAGTGCACTCACTCCACTCACCTCCTCCCCCCTCCCATGGCCCGGCCCTGCACATGCTGGCTGAGCCAGCAGCTGAAAAATAAGACAATAGTAAAATATTAGTTTTTTTTCAGCTGCTGGCTCGGCCAGTGGAGCGATGCTCCTTCGCCATTGCAAAGGGGCCGCCCCCGGTTTAAAAGTGTACCAGTAAAACCACTTAAAATCAAATCATTAACATTTATAAAGCACGCTACTCACCCGTGCGGGTCTCAAGGCGCTAGGGGGAAGGGGGTTACTGCTGCTCGAAGAGCCAGGTCTTGAGAAGTCTCCGGAATGCGGAGTGGTCCTGGGTGGTCCTGAGGCTGGTGGGGAGGGTGTTCCAGGTCTTGGCTGCCAGGTAGGAGAAAGACCTCCCACCCGACGTGGAGCGGCGGATGCGAGGGACGGCAGCGAGCGCGAGGCCGGTGGAACGGAGGAGACGGGTGGGGGCGTAGAAGCTGAGGCGTTGGTTGAGGTATTCAGGTCCCTTGTCGTGGAGGGCTTTGTGTGCGTGGGTGAGAAGTCGGAAGGTGATCCTTTTGCTGACTGGGAGCCAATGCAGGTGTCTCAGGTGTGCGGAGATGTGGCTGTTGCGGGGTACGTCGAGGATGAGGCGGGCGGAGGCGTTTTGAATACATTGCAGACGTTTTTGGAGTTTTGCGGTGGTCCCAGCATAAAGGGTGTTGCCGTAGTCCAGGCGGCTAGTGACTAGGGCGTGGGTCACGGTTTTTCTGGTGTCGATGGGGATCCAGCGGAAGATCTTGCGGAGCATGCAGAGGGTGAGGAAGCAGGAGGAGGACACGGCGTTGACTTGTTTGGTCATGGTGAGCAGAGGGTCCAAGATGAAGCCGAGGTTGCGGGCGTGGTCTAAGGGGGTTGGTGCGGTGCCAAGGGCCGTGGGCCACCAGGAGTCGTCCCATGCGGTCGGGGTGTTGCCGAGGATGAGGACTTCCGTTTTGTCTGAGTTCAGTTTTAGACGGCTGAGCCTCATCCAATCTGCGACATCCTTCATGCCATCTTGTAGGTTGGTCTTAGCGCTGCCGGGGTCCTTGGTGAGGGAAAGTATAAGTTGAGTGTCGTCGGGGTAGGAGGTGATGATGTTGTGCTTGCGTACGATGTCGGCGAGAGGGCTCATGTAGACATTGAAGAGTGTCGGGCTGAGCGAGGAGCCTTGAGGGACGCCGCAGATGATCTCGGTGGGGTCTGAGCGAAAAGGTGGGAGGTAGACTCTTTGAGAGCGGTTGGAGAGGAAGGAGGCGATCCAGTCCAGGGCCTGGCCTTGGATCCCGGTGGAGCGGAGGCGGGTTATTAGGGTGCGGTGACAGACGGTGTCGAAGGCAGCCGAGAGGTCGAGGAGGATGAGGGCGACTGTTTCACCATTGTCCATCAGGATTCTGATGTCGTCTGTGACTGAGATTAGGGCGGTTTCAGTGCTGTGGTTGGTTCGGAATCCGGATTGTGAAGGGTCGAGAAGGCTGTTGTCTTCCAGGAAGTTGGTAAGCTGTTTGTTGACGGTCTTCTCTATTACCTTGGCAGGGAAGGGGAGGAGCGAGATGGGGCGGAGGTTCTTCAGGTCGCTTGGGTCAGCCGTAGGTTTCTTTAGTAGGGCGTTGACTTCGGCGTGTTTCCAGCTTTCGGGGAAGGTAGCAGATGAAAAAGAGGAGTTGATGATGGTCTGGAGGTGCGGGGCGATGATGTCGTCGGCTTTATTGAAGATGAAGTGAGTGCAGGGGTCCGAGGGGGCGCCGGAGTGGATAGAGTTCATGGTGGTTTTGGTCTCTTCAGTGTTGATGTGGGTCCAGGCGTTGAGGGTGATGGCAGGGGGTGTGGGTTTGGTGTTGCTTGGCTGGGTCTGGTGTCCGAAGCTGTTGTGGAGGTCGGTGATCTTGCGATGGAAGAAGGTGGCGAGGGAGTTGCACAGGTCTTGTGAGGGCGTGATGGCGTTGGCGTTGGGGTTGGAGAACTCTTTAACGATGCTGAAGAGTTCTCTGCTGTTGTGGCTGTTTTTGTCCAGTCTGTCGGTGAAGAAATTCCTTTTGGCTGCGCGGATCAGGTGGTGGTGTTCGCGGGTCGCGTTCTTGAGGGCGGTCATGTTGTCAGCGGTGTGGTCCTTGCGCCAGGCTTTCTCGAGGGCGCGACAGGTTTTCTTCGATTCCTTAAGGGTGTCAGAGAACCAGAGAGGTTTTTTGGTGTTGGCCTGTCGATGCGTGCGTCTGAGGGGAGCAAGGTTGTCTGCGCAGTTGGTGATCCAGTTCGTGAGGCTTAGGGCTGCATCGTTGTGGTCGTCGGTGGTGAGGGTAGGTTGGTTGACGGTGAGCGCGGAGAAGTGCTGTTCTTCGGGGATTTTGTTCCACTGTCGACGAGGGATGGGTTGAGTGCGGAGGGGGCGGGTCTCGCGTCGGAATGTGAAGTAGATTCAGCTGTGGTCGGTCCAGTGTAGAGCGAAGGCGTGGCTGAAGGAGACGTGTTTGCTGGCGGAGAAGATGGGGTCAAGCGTGTGTCCGGCGATGTGGGTGGGGGTGTTTACCAGTTGCTTGAGGCCGAGGTTGGCGAGGTTGTCGAGCAGGGCAGTGGCGTTGGGGTCGTTGTTGTGTTCCAGATGGAAGTTGAGGTCGCCTAGGAGGATGTAGTCCGGCGAGGCGAGGGCGTGCGGGGAGACGAAGTCGGTGATGGAGTCGCTGAAAGGGGCGCGCGGTCCGGGGGGACGGTAGATGACGGATCCTATGAGGGTGGTCCTGGGGTCGGTGCGAATCTGGAAATGCAGGTGTTCTGCGGCGAGGGGGGTGTCTTCGGTGGAGGCGGTGACGCTGATGGAGTCTTTGAAGACGATGGCGATTCCTCCTCCTACTTGGTTGGTGCGGTCTTTCCTGGAAATCTTGTAGCCTTCGGGGATGGCTATGGCGATGTCTGGGGCCGAAGAGGCGTTCATCCAGGTCTCCGTGATGAAGGCGACGTCCGGTGCTGTGGAGTCCAGGAGGTCCCAGAGTTCAACGGCATGCTTGTGGACGGATCGAGCGTTGACCAGGATGCATTTGAGGTGGTTGATGGCGCGTGGGCTGGTGGTCATGGTAGTTGCGTGGTGGAAGATACGTTTGCAGGAGCTGGGGGAGGGGGGTTAAGGGTGGTGGGGGTGAGTTTTAGGAAATTTAGGAGTTTAGGGAGAGAGATAGGAGTAAGGTTGTGAAGATAGGGGAGGGGGGTTGTAGAGGTGGGTGAGGGTGAGAGGTAGAGTGAAAGGACAGGAAGGTAGGGGTGGTAACAGAGGGGGTGGCGAGTGGGGGGGAAGATAGAGAGATAGGTAGATAGGAGGAGGTGGTGAGTGAGGGAGACAGAGAGAGAGATAGAGAGATAGGTAGATAGAGATGGGGGTAGATAGGGGTGATAGAGAGGGGGAGAGACGAGTCAGGAGCGGGAAGAACCAGGGAGTAGGTAGCAGTTAGCTCTGTTGGGAAACAGAGCTAACAGAGGAAGAGGAGCGGGGAGCAGGAGGGAAAGAAGAGAACAGGAGGAACAGAAGACGGAAGAACAGAAGACCACAGAAGAAGAACAGAAGACAGAAGAGCCGAAGAACAGAAGACAGAAGACCACAGAAGAAGAGGAGCCGAAGAACAGAAGACCACAGAAGAAGAGGAGCCGAATACAAAGAAGACAGAAGGCCACAGAAGAAGCTACAGAAGAAGAGGAGCGCAGAGGACAGAAAAGTACAGATGAAGGTGAAGAAGAGGAGCGCAGAAGACAGAAGAATACAGATGAAGGTGAAGAAGAGGAGCGCAGAAGACAGAAGAATACAGATGAAGGTGAAGAAGAGGAGCGCAGAAGACAGAAGAATACAGATGAAGGTGAGGAAGAGGAGCACAGAAGACAGAAGAATACAGATGAAGGTGAAGAAGAAGAGGGGCGGCGAGCAGCAGAGGAAGGAGCCAAGAAGAGGGACAGAGAAGAAGAGGCACACGCAGGTCGCGGTGCAAAGGAGAGAGAGTGAAGCACACAGATGAAGAGAGAAGACGGGGAGCAGGAGGGAAAGAAGAGTACAGAAGAAGACTACAGAAGGAGAGCGCAGAGGAACAGAGAAGAAGAAAAGAAACAGGAGAGAGGGTGAGTAGGGCGGGGCAGGGCGAGGGGCTAGGAGGTGGGGGGGTACTTACTGCGAGGTAGCTGGGCTCGCTGGGAGGTCTCAGGAACCTGGGCTGGAGGAGCTGGAGGAGCTGCAGCGGCAGGGGGAGCGACCTACCCTTGGGTCAAGGGTCGCTACCACTGTCGCGCAGCGGCCGCCATAAGAGGGGGGGGAAGGGTCAGCTGGGGGCGAATGGGAGCTGGGGGGCGGGGCGTGCAGGAGGTGGCGACGGGAAAGCGGAGGGAGGGGGGGACAGGTAGAGGGGAGAAGAGCTGGGGGAGGGGGATTAAGGGTGGTGGGGGGTGAGTTTTAGGAAGTTTATGAGTTTAGGGAGAGAGATAGGAGTAAGGTTGGGAAGATAGGGGAGGGGGGGTTGTAGAGGTGGGTGAGGGTGAGAGGTAGAGTGAAAGGATAGGAAGATAGGGGTGGTAACAGAGGGGCTGGCGAGTGGGGGGAAAGATAGAGAGATAGGAGGAGGTGGTGAGTGTGGGAGACAGAGAGAGAGATAGGTAGATAGAGATGGGGGTAGATAGGGGTGATAGAGAGGGGAAGAGACGAGTCAGGAGCGGGAAGAACCAGGGACTAGGTAGCAGTTAGCTCTGTTGGGAAACAGAGCTAACAGAGGAAGAGGAGCGGGGAGCAGGAGGGAAAGAAGAGAACAGGAGGAACAGAAGACGGAAGAACAGAAGACAGAAGACCACAAAAGAAGAACAGAAGACAGAAGAGCCGAAGAACAGAAGGCAGAAGACCACAGAAGAAGAGGAGCCGAAGAACAGAAGACAGAAGACCACAGAAGAAGAGGAGCCGAATACACAGAAGACAGAAGGCCACAGAAGAAGCTACAGAAGAAGAGGAGCGCATAGGACAGAAAAGTACAGATGAAGGTGAAGAAGAGGAGCGCAGAAGACAGAAGAATACAGATGAAGGTGAAGAAGAGGAGCGCAGAAGACAGAAGAATACAGATGAAGGTGAAGAAGAGGAGCGCAGAAGACAGAAGAATACAGATGAAGGTGAGGAAGAGGAGCACAGAAGACAGAAGAATACAGATGAAGGTGAAGAAGAAGAGGGGCGGCGAGCAGCAGAGGAAGGAGCCAAGAAGAGGGACAGAGAAGAAGAGGCACACGCGGGTCGCGGTGCAAAGGAGAGAGAGAGAAGCACACAGATGAAGAGAGAAGACGGGGAGCAGGAGGGAAAGAAGAGTACAGAAGAAGACTACAGAAGGAGAGCGCAGAGGAAGAACAGAGAAGAAGAAAAGAAGCAGGAGAGAGGGTGAGTAGCGCGGGGCAGGGCGAGGGGCTGGGAGGTGGGGGGGTACTTACTGCGAGGTAGCTGGGCTTGCTGGGAGGTCTCAGGAACCTGGGCTGGAGGAGCTGGAGGAGCTGCAGCGGCAGGGGGAGCGACCTACCCTTGCATTTACTGCGTCACATACCAAGTAACCGCATCATCCATTAGTAATCATCAATAAAAGGCTTGTGGTGATTTTATCGTAATAAATTCCAAAAATAGTAAACCAGCAACTGCTAATGTCAAACTATGGCAGGAAATTGCTACCAATCCTACAAAATGTTACCATGTTCTAAATGCACATCTAATAATTTTTCTGCTCAAGTTATCACACATATCAGCATTTTCGTGAATCCAGCTGAAGAAATTTAAACGAGGCAGAAACAGTACACAGTCATCCTCTGCAGTTATGCCCTTTGTCAAATGCACACAGCACACTACCATGTGCCTGTTTGGTTTCTATTGATGATACCAGTCAACTGTAATTCTGCTTCAACAAACATTGTGAAATAAACTATGCAATTAAATAAATAATTACACTTTCTTGGTTTTCCACAAGTAAGCAAAGTTTATTTTCTTCAAACTGCAAGAATGGCCCATGTAGAATAATGGCTGTGTTCTCAGCATGAACGCCTGCAGGAAATGTGGGTTTGCAAATTAATATAAGCTAGGAATGCCAGAGGCTTTTTAAAAGAGTTAGGTCATCAATCTATCAGCTATACCTTTCCTCATCTAATAATTGTGAAATTGATTACATATGTTTAGTGAACAATATCACTTATAGGAGGCCAGGGAAGGCGATGCAACCAACCTTAGGTTGGAAGCATTTCCAAACAAATAAATACTTGTAAGGCATGTAAGGGTACTAAGGGGCATATTTACAATAAAATGGCACATCGGTCCCGATGCGTCACTTTTGCGTCGCCCCTGCCCCACCTAATGACTGGCTGTATTTACAACACGGCGCACAATGGCAGTTGTGAGGACAATAGCGTAAAAAACATTTGACACTACTGTGGCACTTTTCTGCTTTCATTCTCCCACTGAACAGGACGCTAACAGCAGCAGATCCAGTCTTGTGGGGAAACTACAGGTCCCAGCAGGCCCAGGTCCCCAGGAGGTGGTCCCAGGCCTACCGGCACCGACTCGCGCTCATAAGTGCTTTCACTCTCCCACAGCGCAGGATGCTAACAGCAGCAGATCCAGTCTTGAGGGGAACCTATAGGTCCCAGCAGGCCCAGGGCCCCAGGAGGCGGTCCCAGGCCCCCCGGGACTGACTCGCGCCCATAAGCACTTTTATTGTCCCGCAGCGTGGGACGCTAACAGCAGCAGATGGGAAACATCCTTTTTTACTACTTTTTTTTTTCAAAGGTCGTGGTTAACGAAAGCGCAACAACGCTTTTTTTAACCACGACTTTGTTTTTTTGTGCCTTAACTACGTATGTTCTGAACAACGAACATGCGTGGTTAAGGTACAAAGAAGGGACTTGGCGAAGGTAAGTGTGGGTTTAGGTTTTGGGGAGGGGGTGGGGGGTCAGGGGGTTTTAAGTTTTTGGGTGGGGTTTGGGGGGGTGGGGCTTTTTTGGTTTTGGGGAGTGGGTGGGGGGTCAGGGGGTTTTAGGTTTTGGAGTGGGGTGGGGGGGTGGGACGTTTTTGGTTTTGGGGAGTGGGTGGGGGGTCAGGGGGTTTTAGGTTTTAGGGTGGGGTTGAGGGGGTGGGGCGTTTTTGGTTTTGGGGAGTGGGTGGGGGGTCAGGGGGTTTTAGGTTTTGGGGTGGGGTTGGAGGGGTGGGGCGTTTTTGGTTTTGGGGAGTGGGTGGGGGGTCAGGGGGTTTTAGGTTTTGGGGTGGGGTTGGGGGGGTGGGGCGTTTTTGGTTTTGGGGAGTGGGTGGGGGGTCAGGGGGTTTTAGGTTTTGGGGTGGGGTTGGGGGGGTGGGGTAAGGGATGTAGGGTGAATGGTGCCTATTGCTAATGATTTTATCAGGAATGCCTTTACAACGAAATATCGTTGTTAAGGCATTCGTGGTAAAATCATTAGTAGTAGCAACGAGGTCGGTGTTCCGACCTCATTGTTAAGGCAGTAGTTTTTTTTGCAGTCGTTGTTTCGTCGTACAGTCGCAGCAGATCCAGTCTTGTGGGGAAACTACAGGTCCAGCAAGCCCAGCGCCCAGGCCCACTGGCACACAGGCACTGACTCACGCTCATTGGCGCTTTCATTCCTCTGCAGCACAGGGTACTAACAGCAGCAGATCTAGTCTTGTGGGGAAATTACAGGTCCCACTAGGCCCAGAGCCCCAAGAGGTGGTCCAAGGCCCACTATCACACCAGCACTGACTCATGCTCATGAGCGATTTCATTCTCCCACAGCATGGGAAGCTAACAGCAGCAGATCCAGTCTTGTGGGGAACTGCAGGTCCCAGCAGGCCCAGGGCCCCAGGAGGCGGTCCCAGGCCCTTTAGCACACCAGCACTGACTCGCGTACATAAGTGCTTATATTGTCCCGCAGGTCGGGATGCATCTGGTCAAGGCCCGGGCCAAGGGCAGGCCCGTCCAAACACATTGGTGCCCGGAGGAGGCTGGGGTGGGCCAGCCACCTAAGATTTTTTGTTTTTTGAAGCAGATTCTTTTTTGGTCCCACTGTACTGTTGCATTTATAAACGGGAATGTATTATTGACCTCTTTGATCTTCAAGGGCACACCATTATATGGAATATAGTAATACTGATGGGTAAAAGGAAGGCGACAGAGGGCAGGGCTGGTGTGGTGCATAAGGAAAAAGACAGGAAGCAGAAGCATGCAACAAATAATTATGTAATGGAAAGGATTGATAATCTCCTGGTTGAATGTGAGAAAATATTATCCTCTCCCCAAATAATGTCCCTGACGGCACCCAGAATGCACACTCTCCAGGTAGCTTGGGTGCTTATCACAGGAAAATTCCAGATATGGTTAAAAAAACATGAGACAAAGGATTCAGCTCCCATAGGGCCGGGTGGCATGCTACCTCCCACATTTCCTCAGTAATGGTGGATTAGCCATCGTATGTTGATAAATGTCCTTCATTGTAGCAATCGCTTTAGCCATTTAAACAATATTTTAGATCCACATGATGATCCCTACACAGGTACCATGGTAGGTGTGGTACTAGATGCAAACATAAACCATATTATATCTGAAGCCCAGTACACTTCCCACATACAAGATCTAAAGTGTGAGATGGCTGAGCTTAAATCTATGGTAAATATCTTAACATCTATTGTTAAACAGTTATTGCCAAAAGATATGACAACCATCTTTGTTCGTGTCCATAGTTCCTTGCACAGCTCTTTATGCCTCTTGGCTCAGTTGCCTAAATTGCCTCTGTCTACTTGCAATAAGAATCATACTTGTGGTACCTGTCCTGCTGCTGTCAGATCGGTTGCCTGAGATGGTCACTATGCAGCCGTCGGGAGGACTGGGAGCTCTAGACAGGTTCCCACATTTAATGTTCTGGGCTTAGTTAAGGAATCAATAGCCTGCTGTTGATTTTCCAAATCTGTGGATGACATTGTCTCCAAGTGTGTTGTACACCCTACTGCTGATTGGTCCAAATCTACCAACACTGTCTTGATGGTTATTGTGCCCAAATTAAATCAAGCGGCTTCTAGGGAAATGGGAGAATCTGTCAGAAATAAGGCGATTCATTGGATCCGTCATATGAGATGTTGTTACTCTGTGATATGCGAGGATATAATTGAGGCAATTAGAAGCCCTGATCCTGATACACATTTTGATATGATTGAGTTAACATTTAGGGATAAGAGTATGATAGACAATTTGGTGGCACTAGATGCTAGGACAAGTCCCCCTAGGCCTTCTTGCATTAAGTTTAAATATCCTAGGCTTTTCTCGCATCGCAAGGTTCGGCTTACACCCCATTTGGGGTGCAGCTCACCTGATTTAAATGTGAACTATTGACTTGTTGTACTGCCTGGGTCCCCTTTAGACATACCATCTCTGGCTCCCCCTTCATATGACGTAATTGGCTCTGGTATTGGTGTTCTCCCTACTCGTGACTTTGTGTCTACCTATTCCTCTTCTCCTGATAGATTTCATCAGTCCACTCAGGATCATCTAGCCAATAATGTTAACATTACATCTAGGGCCATCGCACCCATTAAAAGGTGGTCACAAGTTGCGGTCCAGCTAAAACCTTGACTATTGAATTTAGGCTTAGAGTATTCAATGCAGGATAAAATATACACAAAGGCTGTCACACTTATAATTAGGTTAACCACACAAGTAGAATTGACTATTGTTTAGTTGATATAAGATTATGGCCTTTATTATTGAGAGAACCGAGAGTGATCATAATCCGCTCTCGGTCAAAATGTTTGCCCTGTGTAATCAAATGTCTACCACCAGTATCCCACTATATTATCATTAGGTATAAGTATGACTAATGATAAGTGCCACTTAAAGTGGAGTAAGGTATCAGCACTGCCGAACACTATAAGCTCTGCGATTCCTGCTTTGAGGAATTCATTGGTACATTTAGAGGCGGGCCTTGCAATTACTGGTGAGCAAATAATTAGATCTCATGCCCAATGTTTTGGAGCAATGCGGGCCTCTTCATAGCAGGTATTGACTCTGGTGGTGGAAGGACTAAAGGGTAACATCATTGGTTCAACAATGAATGTCGAGATTCAAATAAACTCCTGATCCATGCCATCAAATCCAAAGATGCAGTTGCTATCCGTATAGCTAGGAAGTCTTATAAGTCTTCTATTTGTAAAGCCAAATGCAAGCAATATGATAAGTAGTGGGCAGCACTAAATGATGCTTTGTGTGAGAAGAACTGCACTAAATTCTGGTCTTTGGCTGCCCATGGCCCTGATAATAGTGTATTGAATGTTACAACAAACATTGCTGCAGCAGAATTGGTAGACCACTTTAGCCAAGTGTATTCGGATGATCATTTCAATATACTATGTGAATCTGAAAAGGTCTTGAATACCAATACTGACCAACCCAAGAGCCCTTTACCGCAAAAATTGTTTACTCTTTTGGACCTATTGCACTCACTAGGTACCTTAAAGAGCAGCAGGTCGTCTGGCCCAGATGGCGTTCCAGCAGATTTGTTCCTAACAGATATTGAAATGTGGTCAAGATACATTACTATCATATCCAATGATATAGCGGCAGGAGCACCAATTCCTGAGTCATGGAAGGGTGGTATTGTAATTCCCATTTTCAAAAAAGGTGATAGAGACCTGCCCTGCAACTATAGACCAATTAGCCTACTGGACTGTGTGCAGAAAGTTTTCTGCCAATGCCTTCAGGGGGATGATTCAGGACTGGGTGTCGGAGCGTGATATCCTTAGCCCATTGCAAGCTGGCTTTTGCAAGAAAACTTCTACTATTGATCAAGCCTTTAGGTTTTTGCTTCTATATTGGAAGACAGTTTTTATTGGTAAGGAGAATCTGTATGTTGTCTTTGTTGATTTGAAATCCACAATTGACTTAGTGCCTCGCAAAAAGATGTGGGAAGTTTTCTCTGGGATGGCAATCCCCGCCCACATTCTTTACTTGCTAGTACGGCTCCATGAGGGCAACTATGCACGTGTTAGGTGGGGTGTTTTGGGGCAGCTTACTGATAAAATTCCAGTGTCAAGGCGAGTACGCCAAGGGTGTGTTCTCGCTACAACTCTGTTCTCTTTATATGTTAATGACATTGTTTCTTCTTTACTGAAGGTGGGGGCAGATGCACCATTTTTAGGTACACCTGAAGTTCCTGTCTTGCTATTTGCAGATGACACCCTTTTGATATCTAAGACCCCAAGTGGTCTATGGAAACTCCTTACGTGTTCTGAGGAATTCCGTTCTGCTTGGGGATTGGAAATCAACACGCCAAAACCAAAATGATGATGTTCAATCCCCATAGATCTTTTAAAGGGAAGGTTACACTTGGAGGCACTCCACTTGAGAAGGTGAAATCGTTTAGCTATCTTGGCCTAATGCTATCAGAGAACATGTCTTGGAAGCCACACATCGCTAAGCAGGTGTTGAAGCAAAAGCAAATTATGGGGGTTTTAATTAAGGATTTTGGCCTTTCTTATACTAATCCAATTTGTCCAGTACTCCAGATCTATGCAGCTAAGCCTGTGAGCTCTGTTCTTTATGGTGCAGAATTATGGGGCCATGCCAAAGCCCAAGAAATGTCAACTGTTGAGAATACCTTCCTAACAAAGTGTGTCTCACTTCCTTTGAGCACTCCATTGCTCCCTTTTTTCAGGAACCTGGGCATTAAGAGCATAGGTTTTAAGGCCTGCTTATGCCCTTTTTTGTACTGGATTCGGCTTTGGACTACCCCAGAACTTGTCCCCTACCCTGTAGCAATGCAAGCCATAATTGAAGCTGATCGCTCCCTTAGCATTCCTTGGCTTAGATAGATTAAACAGTTACTATAAATGTTTGGGCTCAGTTAGATTTGCTCCCTTTCCATCGAAACGTGACATTAAAAAACAGTACTGTAGGGCTGTAGACACTGAGGAGTTGGAGGCAGCACTTCACTCCAAATGATCACATGTTTGGATTGATCAGAAAGATATGTGTAAATATGAGGCTTATTGGGATTCAATTATGGTTTCAAAAGACAGGAAGTTGTACTTCCATTTTCATGTACGAACCTTACAATTAAGATCATTTACCAGTCATTGGTCATCCGAAGGGGTGACCACTTCTCCAGCATGTAATACTCCTACCAAAAATCTGCCTCATGTTTTATTTGTTTGCCCTGCTTATACAACTTCTCGCAGGAAATGACTTAGGGCCAGATGTACGAACACATTTTCCCATTGACACAGAATGGGAAAAACCCTTTGCTACATCTGGCCCTTACTCCGGCCTGTAGGTTGTTGGGAGTTTGTATGTCCCTTGTTGCTCTTCGAATCCTTAGATCAGATGCTCATTTAGCATTGGTTCCTGCCGTTGCCAAGTTTCTTGGAGCGATGTGGATCCTTAGAGCAAAAATTATATCTACACTAACATGATGGATTTGTAAAAATAATTATGTTCTGAAGAAACCTTACGAGGAGTATTCAGGTTTTCTGTTTTTTTACTCTTTTTATAAAATGTATTGTAAAATAATGTTATTCTTATATCTATATATATAAATATAGTCTGCTGCTACCCCTTTTTTGCTACTTGCTACTTTTAAAAAGTCACATGTTGTAACAAAACACGTGTTGGCTGTCAATGAGTTCTTCGACAAATAGAGGACTAGTTTTTCCTGATTGAAACTGTTGACATCTATCAACTTTGTCAGAAGAAAATTGAATATTTCTATTAAAAAGACTGGATCACACTTGAATTTTAGTGACTTCTTTTGTGTCCATTATAATATGTTGGAATTATATTGAGTGCTGTGGTTCCACTTGGTTTATGACACTGAGATGAATTACTGTACTCAGAGACAGGGGCAGGCTGGGATAGAAAACAGGCCTTGGCACCAAAATAAAAGTTGATTTATATCTCAGTGGACCCTGTGAGAGGTTTAGCACAAAATAAACAAAGAAAATGGCCAATAGCGGCTAAACTTTGCCGCTGTATAAAAACCAGTCCTAACCTGTGAAATACATATCTAAAGCAATCTTATGGCTGTATAAACTATTCCCAACTGTACAATTTAGCCACGAGAGGCACCAAGTCCATAATCAAAATAAATCTGAGGAATTTGTTGCAATTCCTAATCAAGTACTAGCACTGGATTTCCAAGGCTCAAAACGTGAGTAAATGGCCAGTATTTCACTCAATGTGCCAATGCTAAAGATCCCATCCTCTTTCTAAACACTACTGTAGAAGGCAAGCATTCTAACAGGAGCGCAGCTTGCTTAGTATTCTGGAAAAAGTCTCTTTAATTTTTCAGTATTTTTCAGTTTATTGCATTGCATGAGTTAGCCTTAGCCGCCATGCCAGCTGCACCTCCAAGATGGGCATTTGTGACAGCAGTGTTGCTGTTCTATTTAGGCTCTCCACGTGAGGTGCACAGGTTGTTCTCAGATGTTCACGCAGCCCATTTCATTTCTTTTTTTGGAGGGGTTTAGAATTTACCAATTAGGCCTCTCTCACCTTACTGTTCTGGTGCCAACACCTGTCTGGGTGCGCGGGCAGAAGCAGCACCCAGTTGCAAGTGCACAGTGATCTGTTAATAGCCTAATTAAAGAACTCAGATCGAAGATAAGATGGGCCAGTTTGTAAAGCTCTGTGTCACAATTTACTTGCAACAGGTGTAATGTTTGTATGGTAGGTGTTCCGATGTAAAAAGCCATGTAGAACTGACACCGTGAAATTTACAACGTTTTACTGCGTCACTTTACGACATCACTGTGTCAAAATTTGAACACTTTCTCAGTTGTTCGAGTGCACTAACACGTTAATATCTGAGTAAAGGACAGAAGTAATCCTTTCCTGAAATAAAACCTAGATATTGTTGTACATGGCTTTCAGTCTTTTCGTAATAATTTATTTTCAGGCTACCCTAACCCTGTTTAATACCTTTTGTTTGTATACCTCTTTTTGTTTAAAGTATTGCCATCAAGAGAACTGCAAATCCCATGTATTAGGTTGTTTGTATTAATCTAAAAAAATTGTAATCCGAGTATAAACACTTTATGAGCACTACAGAAAATATGGAGACCATGGAAGCGGGCAACAGATGGGTGTGAAAGGACTAAAATTAGGCTACTTCATATAATTACTAATTAGTAAATAACTTCCAGGACCGCCTGGCGTGGCATTTCGTGTACATTGTCTGTTTGTAATGACCTTAAAATGAAATCGATTAAGGCTAGATTCATTGAAATGTCTGATGCATGGGCAGAGAAAATGGCTAGGCATAGTGAAGACTTGCAACTTTTCCTAATTTGGGAAATGTCTGAGACATATGCTAGAGAAAGTTGGAACTTTTGCAGCCTTAATGGTGTGCCCCTGTGTACCTTGACCGTGTGCCAGCGGATCCGCCATATTGAAGAAATCCACTGAGACCATGGGAAATTTCACCTGCAAAATAATTTTGCACATGACCGCTTCTGTTTCGTCCACACACTCTTACAAAGCGTGTTCCTTCGAACCCTTATTTCTGCTTTCAATCTCTACCAAAACTGGGTCATCGAAGAATGAGTTTTGAAATGTTTGGAAACGTAGAAAGGCATTCACTTATTCTTTTACAAATTAAGCACTGCCTTTCTGTCATCGCAGTACAATATCTGGGGCATTTGCGAGGCTCAGCGGATTGTAAAAGCCTTGATTTGAGTGGTGCAGGTGGAATCCCAGGCAGTGTTAGTGGAAGGAAAAGGGGAGAGAAGACAGAGAAACAGAAAGTCCATTTAGAGATTAAAGTCAAAAGCTTTTGTGAAGAGACATGTTTTCAAATGTTTTGGAATGCACAGAAGTCAGATATATCCTTTACGTGTCGAGGCAGAATGTTTTCATGGGAGTCTTCTAAAACCAAAGTTCTGTTATCTCTTGATGAAGATTTAAACGAAGTCCAACTAGTTCATGCTCAATGAGGTTAGAGGTTCTTTAGTGCAGTGATGAAAGTCGAGATGTAGCGGAGGCTTTTTAAGATGCCTTGTTGCTTAACAACAGTACTTTTGAATGATAACTTACTTTGAAAGGTTGGCAGTATGGGTCGCCTATGGTCCTGGAACATAGTATTAGAAATGATTCAAGCGGCAAAGTTCTGTAGAAGCTATGTTTTTTTAAGAAAGAAGAGTATGCACATTTCAGATGGGTAATGCAGTAATGAAGTCTAGAAGTGATCAACAACTGTGTGATGTCACATAAGAAGAGCATTTTAACACTGAGGGCCTCATTTACAAGGCCCATGCCATAGGGCGGCACAGCAAGTGCCTTGCTGCGCCACCCTGCACCAGCAGGGAAAGGGCAGGAATGTGCCGTATTTACAAGATACAGTGCATTTCTCTCCTCTCCCCGGGTACTGGCGCCCAAATTGCTGCCATGCGCACATGGTGCAAGGGTGCCTGCAATGTGGGGGTGTTTGTTTTCGGCACAGAAACAATCACAAGAGGAGTTTTCCTCTTTCTATGTGTGTTGCAGAATCCAGTACAAATAGAAAGAGGAAAAAAAAGGGAGAAATTATGTTATTTCTCCCTGTTGCATTACTTTAACGCCACCCCTGAGGTGGTGTAGAAACCTGATGCATTCCCAGGCTTGTAAATCTGGGAATGCGTCAGATTCCTTCGGGATCCATAGGTATTATGTGGGAACACCCCAAGCAATACCCATGGGACGCCTCTTTCACGCAATGTTATGCAACAAAGGGGGCCACAATAACAGGGCCATGAAAAGCCATGCAAGGTGGCTTTGTGTTGTCTTGTAAATATGGGCTGGCACATTGCACCCCCGGAGCGTTAAACAAAAATTAACGCTCTGCTGGTGCAGTGTGCTGCTAGGACCTCACAAATGAGGCCCTGACTTTCCAGCTTAGTTCAGGGAGTTGATGTGGTGTACGAAGGTAATGGCACAATGTAGTATGATGCTCAAGCCCTTAACTTGTTTTGTGGAGAAGATCTTTTTGGTGAGTATCACTGAGTAGCAAATGCTGCTGAGGGCTCCGGGGGAATCACAGGAATGGGACTGCAGTGATTACAGTTAGAGAGAGTTTGAGTTATGCTTCAATTATTATAGAGGATTCCTATGCACTCACGTTCGAAGGAGGCCATTGAAGAGTGTTTTGCTAATACTTTGCCTGTTGAGGTAGGTTTTTGAAGATTTAATGATATTTCACAGTGGTTTTCTGTAGTTGGTAAATAGTGGTAAAGAGATGATGGCACCCTGAAGTACTCTGCAGGAAGGCAATGATGGGGGTGTAATGGTAAAATTTGGGAGGTGTGTGTGAATTTATTCTAAAGGTAATCCTCAAATCAGATTTGTGAGTGGGTAGACACTTTGTCCACTTTATTGTGGGAGGTGGTAACAGTTGTGTGAACACTGGCATTAAATGTAGCAGCCTGCTTTGGAAGTAAGCGAAAGATGGAACTATTACAATCATTGGTCCGAGGAGGTCATCAACCGCAGTCATCATTCAGACATTAAACGTATAGTCATCAATTTTTCTCTGCATAAGTCAGGGTTACGTGTAGAAAATGTTTTGTGATTTTTCCATTACAATAGGTAGAAAATATCATACAGCCTTTCTGGTAGAACAAGGTCAGTGAAAATTGATATATCATGGTGCTGGTGATATATTTAAGTAGCAAGTCCCTGCTACTCCAAGTATCATGGAAAACCAAAGAGAAGCAATTTTAAATCAGTGGAGTTTTGATTATTTCACAGATCAAAATGAAGGCAGTGCTATACGTGAAACAAGGTTTCAGACCAGCTGCATCTCTCAGTGCTCAACTTACAAAGATTGTACTATGAGTAAGTGTAGCATACGGTTTTCCTGTTTTCCAGGAGTAAACCAGGAGTACTCCAAGACTAAGGGCCTCATTATGACTTTGGTGGTCCTAAAAGCAGAGCGTCAAAGTTGTCTGGAGGAAAATACCAACAAGCCGGCAGTCTCCCCCCTGTTGTATTATGATGATTCCACCGGGCTGACCGGCAGAAACATCATTTGACCATTTTTTTGCGGGTAAGCCCCGCAGATACAGTTCCACAGCACTGGCCTTGGCTCCCTCTAGGGAGCAAAGGCCGATATTGTTGCACAACAGCACCCACAGAATGCGAACTGTCTGCGGAGCAGACAGTGCCTATTCTGAGGGTGCTGGCAGGTAATCCCTGCACTGCCCATGCCTCAAGCATGGGCAGTGCACGTGCCCCTCATTGGCCCCCAGCACTGGCTTAAGTTAACTCGTGATCAGCAAGGCTGGCAGTAAGTGGACTCGTGGCTGAGCACGACTCTGAACGTCGCCACCCCGTCCGGATCCATGATCCTGGCAGTGATAGCGGTCCAACTGTCAGGGTCATAATCTGGCAGTTGGACCACCAGGAGTGTGGTAGTTGAACCACCCCCACGAGTTTGGCGGTCCTATGACTGCCAAACTCGGAATGAGGCCCTAAGTCACTGCAAGAAACCCATGTTGTGCCTCCTTGGGGAATCTGGAGGTAATGGGCAAAACTGTATCAACTGAGGTCTTTTGCCACTGGAAGCCAGTGTCCACTGGTGTACAGTATGGGCAGCTGCTCTGTAGATGTCAAACTGGGAACAAAGTGCCCCTTTTTAGCATTTGACTCTCAGGGCAGGGAGACAAAGGAGTCCAAGTTTTACTTAGGAGATGTGATAATGACTAGAAACTCAGAACTCAGCAGTGCAACAAACAATACAATTTGCTGTCCAGTCAGTGTTTTTTATTCAAAATTAAAAATATTTTATTTCACAAAATGCTAAATACTTTGGAGAAATTAACAAATATTTACAAATAGGCATGTGGAATTACGAAAGGTGAGCTCTTCTAAAGGGCCTTCCCAACTGACAGAGCTTGGACACTAATGAAAAGTCACACAAGTCTAGTAACCCACTCAATGTACCATGCCCCCTTGTGATAGATGTATCTCTAATAGGTTGTGGGCCAGCAATACAAAATCCCTAAAAACACAACCCCTTGTCTGTAACACAACTTGAGTGGGGGAAAGTAATTAAAAGTCAGACCAATAGGCTTTTTCAAGGTGCCACATAATCAAACGCAAAATATAAACTCAAATAAACTGCAAAATAAAATTCAAGATATTTCAAAATGGTATGATGTTTAATTGACATAAGAAATTATTCAGAGTGATTATCTCAAAAAGCACATTACAAAAAGATTTCAATAATCAATCATTATAGTGTCTGAGTCTTTATTCACCCCTTTATCAGGACTGATAAGATAGCACATAACTTATCAACAAAGACCCAGGCACACCAGAGCCACTAAGCAAAAATCCAGTCTCTGGCTTGCATTTTAAATCATTCTTTTTATGTTGTTTTTGCTGTTTTAACTGCTAACTGTTATGCTTAATTTGCTTTGAAATATTTTAGTTTGGAATTCTGTTGGGCAACAGTGGGTGGGGCGTTGCAAGGTAGGACAAAGCACTCAACTTTAATTACTGGCAGTGTTTAGTGCCTGAAGCCATTGTCAGGAAAGCTGGAGGCTCCAATTTTCAAGTCAGCCTTATAATTGAATAACCAGTGTGGTGCAGATGCACAGTGGAGGAGCCACTGGTGTGCCAAAGGCAATCCCACCTGTGTCTGTTAGTGTCTGCCCAGGGCCAGGGGCCAGAATCACTGTCCATTTTCCTAAAAAGAGGTTACTCTACTCAGAGGAACATATCCAACTAAACAGGCCATAGGGAAAGAAATGTTACCATATCTTGGAGCCTATGTGTTTTTCCTCTATATGTAGGTTGTGTAACAGAACCATTGATGTAAAGTGACCCTGTCTTAGGACTCTTACCTTGGGATCAGACTGCTAAGGTTAGGGTGGCAGCACCACTGAGTGTGAGTGATAGAGTCATTCCCACACTGACTGGAAGCTGGCGGCCTGACTTTGTCAGCTAGCTAGCAGTACCTCACTCAAAGAAAGTAAAGCCTAGAAACATGACACTCTGACTCCTCACTGAAGTTGTGGTGGACAGATCATACCACTTTCTCTCAGTTATACAAAGTCTCACACATGATAAGGCGGACAAAGATGCAGAGTAAGTTTCAATATTTATTGAAGCAATTTCATCTGCTGATAAAAAGCATGAGCTGTGATTATTAGGGAAATTAAACATAATAAAGTGATGATTGTGAGCATTAGAGTAAAAAATATAAACAGTCCCACCACCTTGATTTACTCATACGTTCTAGTGATTCATACCTACACACACTAATGTGTTAACCTGCCTATCCAGTTCTATGGAAGGAAGCCCGACTCCCTACCTGAAAGGTGGGCAAGGGTATGCCTGTTGTCTACAGGCAATCTTCTCAGTTGGCTGGAAAGGCAAGGCCAGTATCAGCATAGCTGTCATTGGAATGGTGTACGTTCCCAAATTCTCATGCCCTTTACTCTCCTATGGTCTATGCAGTGTTTATATAACAAAATCTGCTGGGTTCCAAGAACAGGTCTGATGTGATGATGTCTGTACTGATGGTATGACTGTAATTCTTGGAGTGACAATACTTGGTAAGCTATTGTGGACAGAACATGACAGCTTTTAGGAGGCCACAGAATGAAATGTGTACACCGGACTGACAAATGTAAAACATAAACAACTATGCCTTCTCAGAAAGGCAGCTGATTAGAATATAAAAACAACCAACCTGAAAAGCAAGCTGTGCTAAAATATAATAAAATGAATAAACAAATAAAATGTGTATGTATGCAAAAGACCACAGGCTACAGGCCTAGAGCTAAAATAAGGGTGCCGAATCCAGGTCCTAAAAGGAACCCATGCCGCCCTTCCCATTGTCAGTACAAGAATGCAGGATTCAAAACCTAAAGTGAAACATGCATATAAGAGATAAAAATGTCCAAGTTAACAAGTGGACCAGGCCAATTTCTGCAGCCAAATTCAACACATTTAAGAATTCTTTTAAAGAAATTTCTAAATGCCATATTAACAATAATCATGATCCCGGAGGAAATCTCCAAGCACATCAAGGGATATAGAATTCAGGAGAGACCCCACTTCAGCTGACGATACAACCACCAGCTTGTCAGTCAAAAGGTGGAAAGGGTACACAAGATCCACCACCTCGGGGACAGTTCCGGCCGAGGGAGCAATGTTTCGTGCAGTGACAGATGTTGAGGCACTAGTAGCCACTAAATCCATGAACTGCGTCTCATAGAAGGCATCTCGCAACAACTGTAATCTCATTTGACAAGTCCAGCAATGAACCATCATCTAGAACATCATCAAATTTACGTCCATGGATGGTACCTGTTTTAAGGCAAGACACACCTCCAGTGCATTTTCAGTGGTATAAGCAGCAATAGACAGCCTGCACTCAGTTAAGAACTGGTTGAAATTACAGTAACCAATTCCTGTCTAGTTTTTCCAACAGTGATGCTCCGAAATACTGCATCATGCACTCACGACACAGTTGGGCTGGAGGGAGCTCCATCATTTCTCTTTGTTGAGTTGGAACAGCCATTGCAAAGAAAAAACAGCAACAGGAAGCTACCGCCAATTAATGCCAATGTTTTTGGGAATCCTCATACACTCAAAAAATGGCTGAATGTATAAGTCTGAACACAGTCTGGAAAGTGCTGACAAAACCAGAACCCACAACCTTAAAAAATGTGTACAATCCCAGTGTTGTTAGATGCATTAAAGATGTGACTTACTAATTCGAGGACATGCTTTGGGAAGTTTGTATTTAAAAAGGACTGTATCCCTGCGGACGACCTTGCCACTTGCAGGTCATAGATTTCACAGGTTGATGTGAGAGCTATGTATTTTTGAAACAAAAGAGCTTTCAGTCTGCTCTGCATGTCAAAATTGACATTGTAGGTAGCAATGTGAGGCCACATATCCGCTACTCTTATCTCATGTGTGGGGGGAAAAAAGTACATTCCCGCAACAAGTCACAATTTGAGAGACCGAAATAACATAAGGGACACTTGGTCTCATCCCACAGCAACATCACTCAGTATTAAGTAACTCCCAATCAAAAGTAACTTAAACACTGGGTAAATCAAAGGAATGGGAATTCCCTTTAGATATTAAGCTAAATTTGAGAGAGACACATTGCATGTGCCATGAAAGGGCATTTGTTTAAAAATCAAAGAATGGTCTCACATTCGCTATCACTAAGAAGGACCTCTTTCTTGCTGTCCAAACATTTGTAATCAAAGGGCAGCTCCCACACCTCATGAATGTAACTGTCTTGTAACTGTTCAAATCTATCTACGGGAAAATGTTTTAAGCATGAAGTAAATTGGAATGTTGATATAGGTAGAGAGATTACTCGGTGCATTACCCACAAGGACAATGGTATTTCCGCTCTTGTTCGGACAAAATATCGATTCAAAATAGCGAGTTGCAGGAATATCGAGTTTTTAATATCCTGACACAGAAATATCTTGTGCAAAAATATTGTTGAGAAAAATTTAAATTTTCTAAGGTAAGAAATAGGGTTTTTAAGTATCTTTAAGTGTTTAAAAAACATTTTCATCGTATATGTTTTATATTGTTTGTGCAATTGCTGTTAATGTTTTTAAGTATAGTTTATAATTTTAAGTTATTTACATTTTTAATTGAATTGTAAAATAGTAGTTTATAGTGTCATAGTGGATTGTGAGGCTTGTGGGGATATAGGGTGGGAAGTTAATTAAGTACAATTCATTTATATTTATATACAGAAATTAATAATTATTATTTATTTGATTATTAAGTAAGTAAAATGTGTTAATAATTTTTTTAAGTTATATATAGGTGTGGATTGTTGGGTTTGTAGGGATATATGGTGGGAAGTTATTTTAATAGAATTGATTAATTATTAATTATTGATTAATTAATCAATTGTTATTTAATTATGTATATTGTGTAATGATTATATTTGTTTAAATGTAGATTTTAGGTGTGGGTGTTGGGTCTGTAGGGACATATGGTAGGAAGTCAGTTAGATAATACTGTATTAATTATTAACTTTTGATCAATTATTAATTATCTAATTGTTAAATAATTATGTATATTGTGTAATTATTATATTTTTTTATTCACATTTTATGTGCGGGTTGTTGGGTTTGTAGGGGTATAGGGTGGGACGTCAATCAAATAATAATTGATTAATTATAAAATGATGTATTTATTATATCAATTGTTAATTAATTATGTAAATTGTGTAATTATTATAATTTTTTACTTTAAATATATGTTAAATGTGTGACTATAGTGTGGGAATTTATTGAAATAATTATTACATATCTTTTTTCTTATATTAACCATTTAAAACTTTTATAATTATTATAGCTGTTTAATTTTTTTAATGTTTATATTAAATTTTATGTTAATGGTTTTATAATTTTGTGAAATGAATACTTGTAGTAAAATAAGGTATATGTTTGAAGTGAAGTACCTTTCCTACTGTTGCACAGACTGGAGTGGGAATAGTAAATAGTATCCCTCCTGAGTCCATCCCTTTTCCTACTGTTGCACCAACTGGAGTGGGAATAGTAAATGGTAACCCTTCTGAGTCCAAAACTTTCCCTACCGTTGCGTAGACTGGAGTGGGAATAATACATTTTACCCCTCCTGAATCCAACACTTTCGCTACTGTTGCACAGACTGGAGTGGGAATAGCAAATATTACCCGTCCTAAGTTTAACGCTTTCCTTACTGTTGCACAGACTGTAGTGGAAACCTAACACTCTACCCTTTATGAATCCAATATTTTTCCTACTGTTGCACCAACAGAAGTAGGAATAGTAAATGTTATCCTCCTGAGTCCAAAGCTTTCCCTACTGTTGCACTGACTAGAGTGGGAATAGTACATTTTACCCGTCCAGAGTCCAACACTTTCTTTACTGTTGCACAGACTGGAGTGGGAATAGTATATTTTACCCCTCCTGAGTCCAATGCTTTCCCTAATGTTGCACAGACTGGAAAGGGAATAGTTCATTTTACCCCTCCTGAGTCCAACACTTTCCCCACAGTTGCACAGACTGGAGTGGGAAAAGTACATTTTACCCCTCCTGAGTCCAATGCTTTCCCTACTGTTGCACAGACTGCAGTGGAAATAAAAAATTTGACCCTTCTTGAGTACAACGCGTTTCCTACTGTTGCACCCACTGGAGTGGAAATAGTAAATTGTACCCCTCCTGAGTCCAACACTTCCCTTACTGTTCTACAGACTGGAGTGGAAATAGTAAATGTTATCCCTACTTAGTCCAACGCTTTCTCTACTGTTGCACAGGCTGAAGTGGGAATAGTGAATTTTACCCCTCCTGAGTGCAATGCTTTCCCTACAGAAAGTATATTTATTATTCCTAGAAATGTATAGTTTTCTTTATGTTGTTTAAAATTATATTATTATTATTGTGTTTCTGTGTATTTTTAAATTATATTTCTTAATTCATGTTTGTAATATAGAAGATATTTTTAGTATAATGTATTTTTTATATTGTTTACTGTTTATGTGTTATTAAATTGGTATGTTTTTAAATATTTCCAGTTTATTTATTACTGTTTTTGATTTATGGTGTATATATATATATCTATATCTATATATATATATGTATTCACTGAAAAAGATTTCAGGGGCGTTATAGTTAGGTCCTGAATTTACATATACAAAACCATAGAAATTCAACAGTTATAGTTACAGTTCCTTCAAGTAACTAAAGCTCACTCCCTAAGGTAACCATAATTCAAAGCCTTCTTCATGCACAGCTGTCTCATCAATAATTGTATTGCAAATTTATTGCAAATGTTGCAGTGAGAATAAGAAAAATGGCATAGAATATGTCATCAATGATATCATATGTGGAGTAATTAGCTGTACATAGTGAAGGTGTGAGTTATAGTTACCTTACGGCATGATTTTTAGTAACTTGATAAACCTGTAACTATAACTGCTGAATTGAATTTCTATGGTTTTGTACGAGTATATTCAGAACCTAACTATAACATCGCTGTAACCTTTGTTTTTTTCAGTGAATTTCGATGGATTTTTTAATGTATAGTAATTTTCATTGCTATACGTGAATCCAACTACCGCCACAGATATATATCTATTGTTTTGACATATACTGGGTGCTCCCTTTTGTCTGGACAACGCTAAACCTCTCTGATGAGCTATAATAATAGTGAAACAAGTATCAATGGTTGCTTTTTTTTCATTCCGGGATGTCCTGGATGGTATTTTACCAATCCAAAGCTGTAATACTGTGCCTGGAGTGGTGAAAGGCTTTTGTTATTTGATAGCTTGGCAAGGATGACACTGAGCCAATCTTATGCTGAAAGATTTTGCTGTATTAATGGCAAAAGACTTCAGGCCTCATTGCGAGTTTGCCGTTGGATCGCCAGACTTCCTTGTTGCCAGTCCTGAAAAGACCCCCATTTTGGTGGTCTTCCAACCCCCCCGTTAGAAGTTATACAGGCAGGACTGCCGACCACCAACCAAAATATGCAAAACGCCAGCAGCATGACGGTTTGGAGATTTGACCGTCAGCGCAGTCAGCCAACGGCAGTTCAAACCACTGTGGTTTGTGGTCAGCAAAGCAATACAAAACTGCAGATTGGATGAATTTAAAAACAATACATCTGACACACATTGCCACACTGAACACACCCGCTAAGGACACCATACAACACCCTTTCACAGACCATAATCCTTTGCATTTTCAAAGCAAAACACAGAGGCCAGAACACTTTTTGTCCACAAAGTCCATATATTAGGCCTCCCTTTTTTCACCATCCCATTGAACACACTGCACACACTTTTGTCCATTCACATCCTTTGCACTTCCCCTGTTTAGTGAGTCACTTCACTCATTTTTTTTATCCACCATGTTGCGTTCCAAAAATCCCTGTTTTTCAGAAGATGAGTTAAGAGTCATGGTGGATGAAATCATAGCAGTAGAGCCACAATTGTTTGGAGAACAATCCAGCATATGCCTCTCAGTAGGAACATGGAAATGGGGGAAGAATCATTGACAGAGTGAATGCTGTAGGCACCACTCTGTGCACAAGGAAGGACATCAGGAAGAGGTAGAATGGCCTCAGGGGCAAGGTCCATTCCCAGGTCCAGGCACCAGCTGTAGGCCAAGAAGACTGCTGGTGGCTCTCCCAGTGTCCCACCACATCTTTTTCCCTAGGAAGAGAAGGTCTTAGCCATTCTGCATCCAGAGGGCCTGACAGGAATGCCTGGGGGAGTAGAGTGTGGTAAGTCACTGTTTCTTTAATTCCAAACACCATACTAGTGGTCACTTTTCCAAATACCTGTTTGTTACCTATAAATTTAAGAGTACGCTCCTGGGAAGATAACATTTGTCAAGTGTGTGTAGTGCAGGGAAAGACATGACTACAACTCTCAGTGGGCACTGTTCCTGTAAGTACAAACACTAGCACAGTGGTCACATGCTACAATACATCTGTTTAACAATTATCAATTGGACTCACCTGGAGGGATACTATTTTATAGCATGTGTATCAGAGAGAGTGACATGACTGCAACTCCCATAAGACACTATTTCAGCAACTCCAAATACCAGCACAGTGGTCACTTGTCCAAATACCATTGTTTGGCATCCCACAAATGAAGTGTACTCACCTGGGAGGATAACATTTCTAAAGTGTGTGAAGTACAGGGAACAACCTGACTGCAACTCCTGTTTCTCTCACTCCAAACACCACACCTTTGTTAACTTGTCTAAAGACCCCTGTTTGGTAAATCTTAGTGTAAGTTTACTCAGCTGGGAGGATACCATTTGTCAAATGTAGGAGGTAGAGGGAGTGATGACTACTAAGGCCAGGAAGGCCATGTGTCTATAAATCCAACCACCAGCCCAGTGTTCTCTTGTCCAAATATCATTGTTTGTTAACACTCAATTGAAGTGTACTCACCTGGGAGGATAACATTTATATAGTGTGTGCAATAGAGAGAGTGACATGACTGCAACTCCCCGCAGGCCTAGGGTCTGTAACTCCAAACACCAGCACTGGGTTAACTTGCCCAAATGCACTTGTTTGTAATCACTCCAATGCTCTTCACTCACCTGGGAGTATACCATTTGGCAAGTCATGGGAAGAAGGGGGAGGGACCTGAGTGCAACTCCTAGCAGGCACTGTATCTGTAACTCTAAACACCAGACCAGTAGTCTCTTGCCCATATACCCCTGTTTGTCAACTCCCAAATGAAGTTTATCTGGGGGCGTAACATTTGTATAGTGTGTATAGTACAGAGAATGATATGTCTGTCCTAGGCCAGGAGGCTCTGTTACTCCACTCACCAGCCCAGTGACCTCTTCTCCAAAGACCCCTGTTTGGTAACTCACATATGAAGTGTACTCACCTGATGAGATAACATTTATATTGATTGTGTAGTAAAGAGAGTGACATGTCTGTCCTAGCCCAGGAGGCTCTGTTACTTCACTCACCAGCCCAGTGACCTCTTCTCCAAAGACCCCTGTTTGGTAACTCACACATGAAGTGTACTCACCTGAGGAGATAACATTTGTATAGTGTGTGTCGTACAGGGAGTGACCAGACTGTAACTCCACAGAGGCTCTGTTACTGTCAATCCAACCACCTGTCCAGTGTTCTCTCTTCCAAACCCCCTTGTTTGGTAACTCACAAATGAAGTGTACCCACCTGGGAGGATAACATTTGTCAAGTATGTGAAGTAGAGGCAGTGACATGACTGCTAAGGCCAGGAGGCACTGTTTCTGTAACACCAAACACAAGCCTAGTGTTTTCTTGCCCAAATCCATCTATTAGTGAACTCTCAAATTAAGTTTATTCACCTGGGAGGAAAACGTTTGTCAAGTGTGTGTAGTAGAGAGAGTGACATGACTGTAACTCTCAGGAGGCTCTGTTGCTGTCACTACAACCACCAGTCCAGTGTTACTTACTCCAAATACCCTTGTTTGATAACTCACAAATGAAGTGTTCCCACCAGGGGAGGACAACACATGCAAGTGTGTGAAGTAAAGGGAGTGACATGACTGCTAAGGCCAGGAGGCTCTATTTCTGTAACTCCAAAAACAAGTTCCATGTTCACTTGCCTAAACCATCTATTAGTGAACTCTCAAATGAAGTTTACTCACCTAGGAGGATAACATTTGTCAAGTGTGTGTAGTAGAAAGAGTGACATGACTGCAACTCCCAGGAGGCATTGTTTTATCTAACCCCAAATAACAGACTAGTGTCCACTTGTCCAAATACCCTTGTTTTCTAACTCTCAATTGAAGTTTACTCACCTTGCAGTGACCAAGATACAGATCACGCTCAACTCAGAGATGTTTTGGCTACCTAGCTCCATCTTGACCTACTAACCCAAGATGAAACTATTGAGAATAGGAAGGACAACTTACCCAGCGTGGAAAACAATTATTCCTAAGGCCTCAAGATACATAACCAGAATGGTATTAGCAGCAGACACATTCATACTGCACTGACCACATGAAGACTCTAATCACATATACAATAAAATCCTAGGTCTGCCTGAATAACAATCAACTAAGCCTTAAAATGGCCAACACCATATCTTGCATAGCCACTGTTTTGTCTGCGCCTGTGGCAAGATGGAATTCTCAGCCTATCCTCCCAGGTGCTAATGATCTGCACATTTCAGCAGCTGCTCCAGTCAAAGATTTGGCATGCTCTGCAAATGTCATGTCATGGGTACTTGCCACAATTGGATTAAGTGTAACTTAACTTTGTTCAAGGTCTATGCTTACTATAACACTAACCAGTTGGAGATAGATGTCACAATACAACCAGAAACAATGTATGTTTCACAGCAACAGGCAACAGGTCGAGTTGCCACTGGGCTCACAGAGACCACAGAAGAGACTGCCACTACCCCCTTGCATAGAAAACCTCAGTGTAGAAGACACTGCTGGATGTCTGGACATGGAGGACGGTTGTGGCCCATCTGGGCAACCTGGTCAGACACCAACAGTGAGTTTCACTGTGGCCACATCAACATCTCCCAGCCTGGTTGCCTCAACATCACAGGCAGCTATTCTCCCCCCAAACTGTGTATCGAGCAACGTGTCTACCATCTTGTGCGGCCCAGTCCTAGACTTTGGCCAATAAGGATCCAGGAGCCATTTGGAGAGGGCACCCTGTGGCAAGGGCACAGGCCTATGGGGGAAGGGTGTGTAGGAGGTATGCTGTGGGCCAGTGGGGTAAGGCCACTGGGGCTGCTCTTGGCCAGGACACCATTAGCCACATTTTGGGGGTCTATCAGGAGTCCCAAGGTGTGGTGGGCCAGGTCTTGACTGAACTCTAGGAAATCAAGCAGCTACAGAGGGTTATACAATGAGACATGCGAGAACAGATGGTGGACCACAATACCAACCTGGCCTCCCTAACAGGGGTGTCCTGAGCAGGGCTTTTCATAACCAATCTTCCCTTCCTTTGGCCCATTAACATCATGCCCATCAACATCGGTGCCAGACAGTGGAAGGGAGGCCCTGACAGGGGAACAACAAGACCCAGACACCCCTGCCTCTCTAGCAGTAAATCCCTCCCCCCACACAAGGTCACCCGGCAGAGAATCCAGGAGGTGCAAATGTCGAGACACCCACCACTGCCAGCAAGTGACCTCTTCCTAAAGGACCTCCTTTGTGAGCCACACATTCACTCTGTTGATCGATCCTCAAACAGCTACCAGTTCCAATGGGACTAGCACTCTGGACTTTTGTCTCCCAATGGTGTGGCATCTACTCCAATGATTTCATTCACCATGACTGACACCTTCACTTTACATTTTTGTTATTTTCTGTCCAGAATGTATTTTCTGCATTAGCATTGTAATAAATTCACCCACCGCAAACTCATTGTCTGCTTGCTTAATTTCCACATTTTGCTATATAGAGATGTAAGACCATGTGAACCATATGATGGGGACACAAGCTACTTGTGCAAGGATGGATATGCTACAGGTACACAGTGTCCTGCTCAGTATCACAACTATTACACACCAACACATTAGTAGAAGAGCCTGATCACAGCAACATTTTTATTCCAGTGTACAGCACATAGGCTGTCTATATGTCTCAACTTTTAGAAACACAAATGTGTGACTCATACTGAGTCAAAGTACATATTTCAAGGTACTGCCCCCAGGTCACAGACGCAAGGGATTTGTCAGCCATTGTCCTATAGGATAGGCAAACATTAAAGTGGATGACGTTGGCATCTTGAGCCTTATCACATACCACACTAAAGTAGTCCCACATCACATAATCCAAGATACAAACAGATGGCAGTCTCTGATCACAGGCCCATCATATTGCAGTTACCATGAATATGGTGGTATGGCACAAACATAAGTCAGGGTTGTGATGCAGGCACTGTGGGCTGCAATGTCGAAATACATCTACAGCTACATACCAATTATACAAAAAGTGTTTAGCCATTGTGAAGGTAAAATGACTTGGACACAATCAATGACTACATATTTCATGCGCACATGATGACACACATGATGGAATCAGCCCACCATTGCACACAAAACAAGTCCATTGAGCACTTCTGACCTTCCACCCAAACACTGTGCAAGCTGCCTTGGCACAGGTTTCATACACAAAGGTCAAACTCTGTGACCTACACTACCTGGAAAAATCTATGTCTACTTTGTATGTCGGAACAGCATCAGATACCTGCCAATGTCACAACTCTGAATTGCCTACATGAGGATGTCATGGTGAAGATACCTCAACAAAGACAAAACAAGGAATATAGGCCCTCATTACAACCCTGGCGGTCGGTGTTAAAGCGGCAGTAATACTGCAAACAGTCTGGCGGAGAAAAAAATGGGATTACGACCGTGGCAGAAACCGGCAACATAGCCAGCCACTTTAACACTCCGACCGCCACGGCTGTACAAACAAACAGCGCAGCGGACACCGCCAACAGACAGGCATAAGACAATGTACCGCCCACCCTATCACAGCAGGCCTATCTGCCACCTTTTCCAGGGCGGAACCAACGCGAACAAAAACACGGCAGAAACAGTACACAGAAGGGAAAACACTCAACTTTCCACACCCCACGAGGAACCAGGACGCCATGGAGCCTGAATTGCAGATACTGCTGATGATGGTCTTCCTTCTCCTCTATCAGGAGCTCCAACGACAGCGGCGATGACCACGGTGACTACTGCACCTACAACACAGGGGAGGGGAAAGAGAGTGACACACACACGCAACACCCCACCCACAACACCATACACACAAATACATGCTGCAACATCACATATACATCCCCCAACCCCCTGGAAGAACGCAAGCACAAAAGGAATTGATTTGAACAAATGTAATCATGGGAAGTATCATTATCAAAATTCTAAATCCAGTATGTACAATTATGTACACCAAATACACAAGTCCGGATAGTGCACCAATCATTGTCCGTGGACCACTGGGCCCAAAATCCATGGGCGGGGTCCACGCATGATACCTGACTCCAAACGGAGAGAACACTGGAGGGGCATCAGATAGAAAATATACAGGCACCTCAGGGGGAGGGGAGGCACCTCAGCCTGATGAACGCACAACGTCACTGCTTCACAAGGGGGCTCCGTGCCCACAGTTTGGTCCTGGGGAGTGCAAAGCCACAGTCTCCAAGTCTTTCCAGTGGGTGGGTTGCCCACTGCTTTATCCTGTGGAGTGCAAAGCCACAGTCTCTCAAGTCTCTCCAGTGGGTGGTTTGCCCACTGCTTTATCCTGGGGAGTGCAAAGCCACAGCCTCTCAAGTCTCTCCAGTGGGTGGTTTGCCCACTGCCTTATCCTGGGGAGTGCAAAGCCACAGTCTCTCAAGTGGATAATAGTCTCCACTGGTTCTGGAGGTGGCATGGTGCCCAGAGTGCTTCATCCTGCCAAGGACTAAGGTAGTGGATGTATCTCTCCACTGGTTCTGGAGGGGCATGGTGCCCAGAGTGCTTCATCCTGACAAGGACTGAGGTAGTGGATGTATCTCTCCACTGGTTCTGGAGGGGGCTTTGTGCCCAGAGTGCTTCATCCTGCCAAGGACTGAGGTAGTGGATGTATCTCTCCACTGGGTCTGGAGGGGGCATGGTGCCCAGAGTGCTTCATCCTGCCAAGGACTGAGGTAGTGGATGTATCTCTCCACTGGTTGTGGAGGGGGCTTTGTGCCCAGAGTGCTTCATCCTGCCAAGGACTGAGGTAGTGGATGTATCTCTCCACTGGTTCTGGAGGGGGCATGGTGCCCAGAGTGATCCACGTGCAGTGTGGCTGGAACAATACACTCTCCTGGGTGTGTGTGCCACGAGATTGCTGAGGTACAGGTTGCATGATACGCCATGGAGGCAGAGACATATCCCACACTGCTGCGGCTTTGCATTCCATATGCAGGTGACAACTGTGTTGACAGTAATGCTTCATGGAAGCTACCCAGGGTCCTTGAACTCACCACCAGCCTCGGACGACTGACCACTGGGGATGGTAGCCATGTCTGTGGTGGTGCCACTGTCTGAGGACGTCCCTGGGCCGCTAGCGGTGTTGGCGGCGGTGTCAGTCATGGCAGTGCTTGCGGCGGGGTCTGTGGCGGTGGTGCTGGTGGCGGGGTCTGTGGCGGCGGTGCTGGCTGTGGGGTCTGTGGGGTGGTGCTGGTGGCGGGGTCTGTGGCGGCGGTGCTGGCGGCAGGGTCTGTGGCGGCGGAGCATGTGTCAGCACCAGCTGAGTGAGAAAGCAGGATATCTCCTGCAGCCTCGGACGGCTGCCCACCGGGGAAAAGGCTGGGGACTGTCGCAGCGGCTGTAGATGTGCTAAAGGCGGTGCAGGTAGCGGTGCTGGTGGCGGTGCAGGTGGCGGTGCAGGTGGCGGTGTTCCCAGCCGTACAGGTTGGAGTGGACGTGGACAGAAGGTGTGACACTGATCCCTCAGTCTGTGCCACCATGCCCTCTCCTGACCTGCCCTGTTTTTGGCCCTTCCCCACCTTTGATGGCTGCGCAGTTGTCTTGCCACTATACCTTTTCATTTTCGCTGACCCCTTAGTGGCATGTGTTTTCGGCTTCTCCCTCTGGGATGTGGGCACCTTTTTAACCTTGGCAGGTGGCGGAATGTCCTTGCCCTCGCTCCGCAGCCCTCATGGTTGGCGCACTCCATGACCCCGCTGTTGCTGGCACCACTGTGCCTGGGGATGTGGTGGCTGAGGTGCTGGGCTGGGACCTGGAAAGCCTGGCCCTAGGGGAAGGATGGGGGTGTAGGGAAGATGTCAATGTTAGCCAGGGAAAGATTTTTAGACACACTGGGAGGCGTAGATGGAGGGGTTTGGGAGTGGAGGAAGAGGTAGTGATTGTAGGAGGTGTACGTCTGCTGAATTTGGGTGAAGGTGCATGGGCTGGAGGCTGTTGTGAGGTGGATGGCTGTTGGGTGGGTGTGTGCCTGCGTTTGTGTGCCTGCGTTTGTGTACTTTGGGAGGAGGGCTCACTGACACACTGGGAGAGGACACTGGGGATGTGTGAATGGTAGTGGGGGTGGTGAGAGCACGTGAGCGGTGTGTGGTGATGGGCGTGCTGATGATGGAGGTAGTGGCTGAGGATGTAGTGCATGCAGGTGTGAGTGGAGATGAGACTGGGAGGGAGGAGGGAGATGTGGAGGAGGGGGACACAGTGGGGGAGGTGCATGTTGGTATGTGTGCATGGGTATGATGCTTGTGCGAGTGTCTGTGGGATGTGTGGTGCTTATGTTTGCCTGAGCCACTCTTGTGTGTTGATGTGTGTGCATGCTGGTCTGATGGTGTGCTTGGAATAGGCCGAGGTACTGGGGATTGGGACTGGGTGGAGGAGGTTGGAGGGGGCAGGCTGGACACAGGGACAAAGGCTGCCATCAGTGCTGAGGCCAGAGCCTGAAATGCTCTCTGGTGGGCTGCCTGGCCAGAATGAATGCCCTCCAGGTATGCATTTGTTTGTTGCACCCTGGATGGCATTCAGAATGGTAGACTGCCCAACAGAGAGGGATCTCAGGAGGTCAACAGCCTCCTCACTAAGGGCAGCAGGGCTGACTGGGGCAGGGCCTGAGGTGCCTAGGGCGAAGGAGATGCCCACCCTCCTGGGTGAGCGGGCACAAGACACTTGCTGAGGGGCTGCTGGGAGGGCAGTGCTGGTAGGGGGGGTGGCAGCTGTAGCTGTTGATGCGGCGGGCACATAGGGGCTCACCACCGCAAGGGAGCTCCCATCAGAGGAGGAGTCGCTGTCACTGGTCTCTGCTCCTGTCCCCACCGTGGAGCTCGCCTCACCCTCCGTCCCACTTCAGACTCCGTTGTTTCGCCCCCCAGGACCGAGTGGGATGCAGCTCCCTCCTGCTCTGGTGCCAATGTTCCTCTGCCTGATGATGCTATTGCACACAAGAACAGGGAGACCACAAAAAGGGGGGGGGGGGAAGACAGGAGAAAGACATGTTCAGTGCATGCAACACCGCTACCGTTGGCGGACACAACAGACACAGCAGCCCTCTGCACTACGCCATGCACTTATAGTTAGTAGATTAATCACATGCCCATGGGGTACAAGGCCTAAGCCCGATTGCTGCACACCTGGAAGTCACAGGAGACTGACTAGGTGTAGATGGCACTAACCACTAGTGGGGTTGGGATTCCACATGGCCTGCCTCACAAGGGACCTTGCCTACCAAGCTCGCCCTGGCCTAGGGGAACCCACTGCCCACCTCCCCACCCTGACACCTCGTAATGCGCGCAGAGTCAGCTGAATGAGAGTGGACCCACCCCCTTGTGGTTGCTGTGATGCCCTCAAGCACCCATCCAACTCCAGATACGCCACCGGCAGGATACGGAACATCAGGAGGGTCATGGTGCGACGGGCACCCCTCCCACGTTGGGAGGCCATCCCCAGCTGGGCCTCCGCCGTCTTCTTGCTCCAGCGGCGCAGGCCCTCCCATCTTTTCCGGCAGTGGGTACTACGTCTGTGGTGGACCCCCAGGGTCCGGACGTCCTTGGCGATGGCACGCCAAATAGCCTTCTTCTGGTGGGCGCTGACCTAGAGGAATGGCACAGGGGGAAAGGGAATTACTCACCCGCCCGGACCGTCATACTCATTGGCCCCCGTTCCCACCCTTGCCAGGATGCACATGCACTCACCGTCCGCACATGCAGGCCTCAGCCCCCACCCCCATGTATCTTTGATCCACACCACTCCAAACAGGCATTGCCCATGCAGCATGCTCACAGTGTACTCACCTGTTTGTCTCGAGGACCGTACAGTTGTGTGTACTGGGGGAGGATCCCATCCACTAATTTCTCCAACTCCTCCGAAGTGAAGGCAGGGGCCCTTTCCCCAGACACATGAGCCATTGTTGCTTCCAGACACAGGTCACAGCAGCACTTGCAGTGTAGGTCCTGTCTTGTTGAAGGTCAGGTATCAAGTGAGTGAACAGGCAGAAAATGGCCGTCACGTCTGCGGCGGTGCGTACCGTCACCGCCGGCCTACATCGTCATTGGCTCCTCGGACCCATAGGGTCCAATGTTAACCAATGCAGAATTGCGCCGCAGTCTTCGACCGCCTACCGCGACGGTGTACAACGCCAGCGCAGTTACCTCATATCCCCTTGACTCACCTTACAGGTCAGGCAGCCGCCATTTCAGGGGACCACATGGCATTAATAATAACTGTGTCACACCAATGTAGGCCTTGAATACACACAGTTACAGGCACATTGTGGATTAATTAATGTGTGCAAATTACATTTTGTGATTCCTCAGTGTTGGCTGACTCTCTGCTCGCTGTTCTCCTCCATAGGGCAAGTCTGCTGGGGCAGGTGATGAGATGGTGGCATCCTCCGGTGTACAGGCACTTGTGGACTTGTCAACAATGGAAGAGAGACACATCATAGTCACCTACAGACTTGATTGTGCAACAATCCAGGAACTGTGTGCCCAGTTGGAGCCAGACCTGATGTCAGCTATCTGCCAACCCACAGGGATACCCCCTCTAGTTCAGGTCCTGTCAGTACTCCATTTCCTGTCAAGTGGTTCCTTTCAAACAACAGTGGCCATTGCATCAGGGATGTCCCAGCCAATGTTCTCTAAAGTGTTGTCCAGAGTGTTGTCTGCACTGCTGAAACACATGCACAGCTACATCGTGTTCCCTCAGGTGGAGGATTTGCCCACAGTGAAAGGTGACTTCTATGCCCTGGGACATATCCCTAACATCATTGGTGCCATTGATGGGACACATGTGGCATTGGTACTCCCACGCAGGAGTGAACTGGTATACAGAAACCGGAAGAGCTACCATTCTCTGAATGTGCAGATGGTGTGTTTGGCAGACCAGTACATCTCCCATGTGAATGCCAGGTTTCCTGGCTCAGTGCATGACGCTTACATTTTGCGGAATAGCAGCATTCCTTATGTGATGGGGCAACTCCAGAGGCACCGTGTGTGGCTTATGGGTGAGGACAAGGACCCTATGCAGTGTGAATAGGTGTCTGGGTATGGGGTTGTCCCTAAGGGTTAGTGTGTGTCTAACAGTTGTCCCTCGATATTTGCAGGTGACTCTGGTTACCCCAACCTGTCATGGCTACTGGCCCCAGTGAGGAATCCTAGGACAAGGGCGGAGAAACACTACAATGAGGCACATGGGTGAACTAGGAGGGTGATTGAACGAACCTTCGGCCTCCTGAAGGCCAGATTCCGGTGCCTCCATATGACAGGTGGTTCTCTCTACTACTCACCAAAGAAGGTGTGCCAGATCATCGTGGCCTGCTGTATGCTGCACAACCTGGCTTTGCGACACCAGGTGCCTTTCCTGTCTCCTGACCTGTTCTGGCCAGGTAATACACTCCCCGAGCGCACAGCACCACCAAGCCGTGCCCGTGTCTCCCGCTCCCCGCCCTCGCTGCTTCTATGGATCGAGGCTTCCTGGACCCGATCCGCTAGAGTGTTTCCTCTGGTTTTTCTCCTCTTGTTCTGTCAGTCTTTTCTCTGCTTTTTTCTGCCTTTTTCTGCCTTTCTCGGCTTTTTACTCTTTGCCTCTTTCAAACTTTTCTAACTTTTTCGTACTTTCGGGCCTTTTTGCCTTCTTTCACTTTTTTCTTTTTTTGTGCCTTTCCCGCTCCTTTTTCCCGCTCCCCCCACCCCCCGCACCCTCATTCGCCCGCACCTCCCGCCTCCCAACTGCTCCTCCCTCCCCCCTCCCTTCTTAATGGCGGTCGCTGCGCGCTAAGGTGAGTGTCTCCTGACCTGTTTTGGCCAGGTAATACAATCCCCGCGCGCACAGCACCACCGAGCTGTACCCGTGTCTCCCCCTCCCCACCCTCGCTGCTTCTAGGGATCGAGGCCCTCCTGGACCTGATCTGCTAGAGTGTTTCCTCTGGTTTTTCTCCTCTTGTTCTGTCGGTCTTTTCTCTGCTTTTTTCTGCCTTTTTCTGCCTTTCTCGACTTTTTACTCTTTGCCTCTTTCAAACTTTTCTAACTTTTTCATACTTTCGGGCCTTTTTGCCCTCTTTCACTTTTTTCTTTTTTTGCGCCTTTCCCGCTCCTTTTTCCCGCTCCCCCCACCCCGCACCCCCATTCGCCCGCACCTCCCGCCTCCCAGCTGCTCCTCCTTTCCCTCCCTTCTTAATGGCGGTTGCTGCGCGCTAAGGTCAGTGTCTCCTGACCTGTTTTGGCCAGGTAATACACTCCCGCGCGTACAGCACCACCAAGCCGTGCCCGTGTCTCCCCCTCTCCGCCCTCGCTGCTTCTAGGGATTGAGGCCCTCCTGGACCCGATCCGCTAGAGTGTTTCCTCTGGTTTTTCTCCTCTTGTTCTGTCAGTCTTTTCTCTGCTTTTTTCTGCCTTTTTCTGCCTTTCTCGGCTTTTTACTCTTTGCCTCTTTCAAACTTTTCTAACGTTTTCGTACTTTCAGGCCTTTTTGCCCTCTTTCACTTTTTTCTTTTTTTATGCCTTTCCCGCTCCTTTTTCCCGCTCCCCTGCCCCCCGAAACTCCATTCGCCCGCACCTCCCGCCTCCCAGCTGCTCCTCCCTCCCCCCTCCCTTCTTAATGGCGGTCGCTGCACGCTAAGGTGAGTGTCTCCTGACCTGTTTTGGCCAGGTAATACACTCCCCGCGCGCACAGCACCACCAAGCTGTGCCCGTGTCTCCCCCTCCCCACCCTCACTGCTTCTAGGGATCGAGGCCCTCCTGGACCCGATCTGCTAGAGTGTTTCCTCTGGTTTTTCTCCTCTTGTTCTGTCGGTCTTTTCTCTGCTTTTTTCTGCCTTTTTCTGCCTTTCTCGACTTTTTACTCTTTGCCTCTTTCAAACTTTTCTAACTTTTTCATACTTTCGGGCCTTTTTGCCCTCTTTCACTTTTTTCTTTTTTTGCGCCTTTCCCGCTCCTTTTTCCCGCTCCCCCCACCCCCCGCACCCCCATTCGCCCGCACCTCCCGCCTCCCAGCTGCTCCTCCTCCCCCTCCCTTCTTAATGGCGGTTGCTGCGCGCTAAGGTGAGTGTCTCCTGACCTGTTTTGGCCAGGTAATACACTCCCGCGCGTACAGCACCACCAAGCCGTGCCCGTGTCTCCCCCTCTCCGCCCTCGCTGCTTCTAGGGATTGAGGCCCTCCTGGACCCGATCCGCTAGAGTGTTTCCTCTGGTTTTTCTTCTCTTGTTCTGTCAGACTTTTCTCTGCTTTTTTGTGCCTTTTTCTGCCTTTCTCGGCTTTTTACTCTTTGCCTCTTTCAAACTTTTCTAACGTTTTCGTACTTTCAGGCCTTTTTGCCCTCTTTCACTTTTTTCTTTTTTTACGCCTTTCCCGCTCCTTTTTCCCGCTCCCCCACCCCCCGAAACTCCATTCGCCCGCACCTCCCGCCTCCCAGCTGCTCCTCCCTCCCCCCTCCCTTCTTAATGGCGGTCGCTGCACGCTAAGGTGAGTGTCTCCTGACCTGTTTTGGCCAGGTAATACACTCCCGCGCGTACAGCACCACCAAGCCGTGCCCGTGTCTCCCCCTCTCCGCCCTCGCTGCTTCTAGGGATTGAGGCCCTCCTGGACCCGATCCGCTAGAGTGTTTCCTCTGGTTTTTCTTCTCTTGTTCTGTCAGACTTTTCTCTGCTTTTTTGTGCCTTTTTCTGCCTTTCTCGGCTTTTTACTCTTTGCCTCTTTCAAACTTTTCTAACGTTTTCGTACTTTCAGGCCTTTTTGCCCTCTTTCACTTTTTTCTTTTTTTACGCCTTTCCCGCTCCTTTTTCCCGCTCCCCCACCCCCCGAAACTCCATTCGCCCGCACCTCCCGCCTCCCAGCTGCTCCTCCCTCCCCCCTCCCTTCTTAATGGCGGTCGCTGCACGCTAAGGTGAGTGTCTCCTGACCTGTTTTGGCCAGGTAATACACTCCCCGCGCGCACAGCACCACCAAGCTGTGCCCGTGTCTCCCCCTCCCCGCCCTCACTGCTTCTAGGGATCGAGGCCCTCCTGGACCCGATCTGCTAGAGTGTTTCCTCTGGTTTTTCTCCTCTTGTTCTGTCGGTCTTTTCTCTGCTTTTTTCTGCCTTTTTCTGCCTTTCTCGGCTTTTTACTCTTTGCCTCTTTCAAACTTTTCTAACTTTTTCGTACTTTCGGGCCTTTTTGCCGTCTTTCACTTTTTTCTTTTATTGCGCCTTTCCCACTCCTTTTTCCCGCTCCCCCGAATCCGCCCGCGCCCCCATTTCCCCGCACCTCCCGCCTCGCAGCTTCTCCTCCCTCCCCCCTCCCTTCTTAATGGCGGTCGCTGCGCACTAAGGTGAGTGTCTCCTGACTTGTTTTGGCCAGGTAATACACTCTCCGCGCGCACAGCACCACCAAGCCGTGCCCGTGTCTCCCCCTCCCCGCCCTTGCTGCTTCTAGGGATCGAGGCCCTCCTGGACCCGATCCACTAGAGTGTTTCCTCTGGTATTTCTCCTCTTGTTCTGTTGGTCTTTTCTCTGCTTTTTTCTGCCTTTTTCTGCTTTATTCAGCTTTTTACTCTTTACCTCTTTCAAACTTTTCTAACTTTTTCGTACTTTCGGGCCTTTTTGCCCTCCTTCACTTTGTTCTTTTTTTCGCCTTTCCCACTCCCCCGCATCCCCATTCGCCCGCACCTCCCGCCTCCCAGCTGCTCTTCCCTCCCCCCTCCCTTCTTAATGGCGGTCGCTGCGGGCTAAGGTGAGTGTCTCCTGACCTGTTTTGGCCGGGTAATACACTCCCCGCGCGCACAGCACCACCAAGCTGTGCCCATGTCTCCCCCTCCCCGCCCTCACTGCTTCTAGGGATCGAGGCCTCCTGGACCCGATCTGCTAGATTGTTTCCTCTGGTTTTTCTCCTCTTGTTCTGTTGGTCTTTTCTCTGCTTTTTTCTGCCTTTTTCTGCTTTCTAGGCTTTTTACTCTTTGCCTCTTTCAAACTTTTCTAACTTTTTCGTACTTTTGGGCCTTTTTGCCCTCTTTCACTTTTTTCTTGTTTTGCGCCTTTCCCGCTCCCCCGCCCCCGCACCTCCATTCGCCCGCACCTCCCGCCTCCCAGCTGCTCCTCCCTCCCCCCTCCCTTCTTAATGGCGGTCGCGCCGGAGGCAAGCCCATCTGCGCCCATCCGTGCCTGGACCGCGCCTGGACCGCGCCTGGACCGCGCCCAGCGCCAGAACCCCTGGACCCGCAACAGCCACATCTCCAGCCTCCGCTACGACGCCGGCACGCTCCTCACACTCAACACTGGCCGAAACACCACCTGCTTCCATGCCACTCCGAAGAACACACACAAACCTTTCTCCTGCCACAACTGCAGCTTCACCTGCATCAGAGCCTACAAACCTCCCAGGACCAGACCAACCACCTCCGCTGCATACTCCTCAACACTCGCTCCGCACGCAAGCACGCCATCGAGCTCTGGGACCTGCTTGACTCCACCAACCCAGACGTAGCCTTCCTAACTGAAACCTGGTGGAGCGACTCCTCAGCACCTGACATCGCCATAGCCATACCAGACGGGTACAAGATCTCCCGCAGAGACCGCACCAACAGAACCGGAGGAGGCATAGCCATCGTCCACAAGGCCACCCTCGAAGTCAAGACACACCTGGACGACTCCCTCAGCTCCGCCGAACTCCTCCACTTCCAAATCCACACCGACCCCAAAACCACCCTCAGAGGAACACTCATCTACAGACCTCCTGGACCCAGGGCACCGTTCAGCAATGCCATCGCCGACCTTGCCAGCACCCACGCACTCGCCTTCACGGACTACATCCTCCTCGGGGACCTGAACTTTCATCTCGAAGACAACAACTACATCAACTCCACCATCCTGATCGACAACCTCGCCAAACTCGGTTCCAGACAGCTCATCAACACACCCACTCACACAGCCGGTCACACTCTAGACCCCATCTTCTCCACAAGCTACCACGTCACCTTCAATCGCACCACCGAACTCTACTGGACCGACCACAACTGCATCCATTTCACCTTCATGAAACAAACCAAACACCACCTCACCGAGCAACCACCCGGCCGACGCTGGGGCAAAGTCACAGAAGATTAGCTAACCAACGCCCTAGCCCAGAAACCTCCCACTGACCCCACCGACCCTGACATCACCGCCCACAACCTCAAGCTATGGATCAAGACTGCGCCAACCGCCTCGCACCACTCAAGAAACCCTTCACCAACCAAATAAAAAAAAAGCCACCTGGTTCACCAACGACCTCCAAACGCAAGTGCCGTAAACTCAAGCAAAAATGGCTCCACGAACGCAACCTAACAACCACACAGCACTCAAGGACGCCACACGCTGCCATCACCAACTCCTAAGGCTAGCAAAAAGATCCTCTTTCAAAACTCTCCTAGAAAACAATGCTCACGACTGCAAAGAACTCTTCAACATCGTGAAGGAGCTCTCCAGTCCCAGCACCACCGTCAATGACATCACCCCCTCCCAAGAACTATGCGATGCCCTAGCCACCGCCTTCCACCGAAAGATCGCAGACATCCACGACAGCTTCAAAACCCCTCCCACCTCCGTCACGCCCATCCAGCCCTCTACGAACTCCACCCACACCAACCGCCTGACCTCCTGGACCAGCATCAATGACGATGAAACTCGCAAGACCATGAATTCCATCCACTCCGGATCACCATCAGACCCCTGCCCACACCACATATTCAACAAAGCAGACGCAGCCATCGCACCACACCTACGGAAGATCATCAACATCTCCTTCAAAACAGCACAATTCCCGGAAAGCTGGAAACACGCTGAAATCAAAGCCCTACTCAAAAAACCAAAGGCGGACCCCAAAGACCTGAAGAACTTCTGGCCCATCTTCCTGCTTCCATTCCCGGCAAAGGTCATTGAGAAAATCGTCAACACACAACTCACCCAGTACCTCGAAGACAACAACATCCTCGACCCCTCCCAGTCCGGCTTCAGATGAAACCACAGCACCGAGACCGCCCTCCTCGCCGCCACAGATGACATCAGAAGCCACCTCGACAATGGAGAAACATCAGCCCTCATCCTCCTAGGCCTGTCGGCCGCCTTCGACACAGTCTGCCACCACACTCTGAAAATCTGCCTCCACGAAGCAGGGATCCAAGAGCAGGCCCTCAACTGGACCACATCCTTCCTCTTCGGAAGAACCCAGAGAGTCCGCCTCCCCCGTTCCAATCCGAAGCCACCAACATCATCTGCACAATTTCCCATTGTGCTGGACTAAAAAAAGCCTTGTAGCGCCCCCCTGCAATATGTGTATAAATGTAGGTGCAGTAAAAAGAAAATTGTGAATGTAATTTAAATTATTTTGTTATATTGAGTTAGCCTGCGATGTTTGTAGTGGTGAAAAGAATACTTTATATTGTTAGTTACAATAGTTTAACTTTAAAATCTTTTTTCAGAAGTGAATTTATATATCATATATATATTTGATGTGATACTATCCACTCAAGATAATAAAACACTTTTTTATATTAGTAAACATTACAAGAGTTTTTAACCTTCTTGAATGTTTCTCTTTTATACTTCTAAAGAGATCAAAAAAAATTAAACGTTTTGTACATAATTACATATGAAGAGAAAGTAACTTATTTTATCTTTTTAGTTTAGTACAAAGGTATTTGCACAATAATTCCCGAAGTACATTTTAGTCCCCCAGGGCTCAGCCCGACACTGTTCAACATCTACATAGCTCCCCTCGCACAAGTGGCCCGTCAACACAACCTCAACATCATCTCCTACTCCGACGACACCCAACTCATCCTCTCCCTCACCAAGGACCCACACACCGCCAAAACCAACCTCCACGAGGGCTTGAAGGCCGTCGCCGACTGGATGAGAAGTAGCCAGCTGAAATTGAACTCGGACAAAACGGAGGTTCTCATCCTTGGGCCCACCCCCTCCGCCTGGGACGACTCATGGTGGCCCGCCTCGTTAGGCACCCCGCCAACACCAACCGACCACGCACGAAACCTCGGCTTCATCCTCGACTCATCCCTCTCCATGTCAAAACAAGTCAACGCCATCTCCTCCTGTTACAACACCCTCTGCATATTTCGCAGAATCTACAAATGGATCCCAACCGAAACAAGAAAAACAGTAACTCAGGCCCTCGTCAGCAGCAAGCTCGACTACGGCAACGTACTCTACGCAAACATCCCATCCAAACACCTGCAGCGCCTCCAACGCATCCAGAACGCCTCCACCCGACTCATCCTCAACATCCCTCGCCGCAGCCACATCACCCCCCTCCTACGAGACCTATACTGGCTCCCCGTCGACAAGAGGATCACCTTCAAGCTCCTCACCCACGCACACAAAGCACTTCACAACACCGGTCTAACCTACCTGAATGGCAGACTCAGCTTCTACACCCCCACCCGGCAACTCCGCTCCGCCAACCTCGCCCTCACCTCCATCCCCGCATTCGGCGCAGATCCTCCGGCGGCAGATCTTTTTCCTACCTCACCGCCAAAACCTGGAACACCCTCCTGTCTGACCTAAGACAGATCCAGGACCTGCTCACTTTCAGAAGACACCTCAAAACCTGGCTCTTTGAGCAGTAGCAGCACCCCCCCCCCTGCGCCTTGAAATCCTCACATGTATGTAGTTGGCTTTATAAATAGTCTGACTGATTGATTGATTGATTCTGCAGGAGGATGGGCCAGATGGTGGTATTGTGGCAGCTGTGGAGCCTGTGGACAGTGAAGAAGAGGAGGCAGAAGAAGAGGATATTGACAACAGAAACAACATAATCATGCAATACTTCCAGTGAGACACAGGTAAGAAGATGTCACTGCCTCCCATATCTCATACTATTATTGGAGCTAGTATAAGTCTGTCTTTTACACTCAGTCTATGGACCCTGACGTGTCACTTTGCCTTTCCATTTCACAGATGTGGGTCCCACTTTGTGCTTTCTGCTATATTTCCTCCAGGCCTACAGCTGTGTTACATCGGTATGTGCACAAGTAAATTGACATTGCTATATTCCATGGTTATTGCAATTACATGTTTGTGAAAGCACAGACTGACTCCAGATTGTTTTGTGATTGAAGTGTGTTTATTTCTGTGCAGATAAGTGTAGGGGGTTGTAAAATGGGCAGGGAGGATGGTGGAGGAATGTACATGGCAGATTCCAGTCTATTTGCTTCACAGGTGCACTGTCCAAAGGGGCATAGGAAGTGGAGCAATGGCAGTTGGAGGATGGACAGGGTGACAAAGTGGGACAGAAGGGTGACATTCAGGGGGGTCTCATTTCCTGGCGGGGGTCTTGGCAATGTTCTCTGTCTTGTTCCTGGATCTCAGGGACCGTTTGCGGGGTGGTTCTCCATCTGCAGGGGGTGGGGTGCTGGTGTCGTGTTCCTGTGGCGGTGCCTCCTGTCCACTAGCGCTGGTGGAGTTGGAGGGCTGTTCATCATCCAGGCTAGTGTCAGGGGCCCCTTGTTGTGCCACAGTGTCCCTCCTGGTGTTGACAAGGTCTTGTAGCACCCCTGCAATGGTGACCAGGGTGTTGTTAATGGACTTCAGGTCCTCCCTGATCCCCAGATAGTGTTCCTCCTGCAGCCGCAGGGTCTTCAGAAACTTGGCCAGTACCGTTGCCATCGTCTCCTGGGACTGATGGTAAGCTCCCATGATGTTGGAGAGTGCCTCGTGGAAAGTGGGTTTCCTGGGCCTGTCCTCCCCCTGTCGCACAGCAGTCCTCCCAGCTTCCCTGTTACCCTGTGCCTCTGTCCCCTGAACCGTGTGCCCACTGCCACTGCCCCCATGTCCCTGATTTTCTTGGGTTGGTGGGTTTGCCTGGGTTCCCTGTAGTGGTGGACACACTGCTGATTGACGTGTCCTGGGGACAGAGGGATGGTCCCACTGGGAGAGTGCTGTGGTGGTGTTTCCTGAGGTGGAGGCTCTGTGGTGGCTTGTGTCAGTGTCAGGGGAACCGACTGTCCTGAGGTCCCTGATGGGCCGGGCTGGTCATCTTGATCCAGTTGTGCAGAGCTGCTGTCATCACTGTGGGTCTCTTCTGTGGGGGGACTGGATATGTCTGGTACCTCCTGTCCGGTGATGTTGGGTAGGGGTCCTACAGGGGTGTAAAGGCATGATTATTGCATCTGTGTGTGCCATTGTGTGCAATGGGTGAGTGACCCTGTACTCCAGTGCTTGCATTCTTGGCTTGGTCCTTGTGTGATATTTGGTTTGGGGTCTGTGTGGGTATCTGTAGTGGACATGCTTTGGTGATGGGTGTTCATGATTTGGTGTTGCATGCAGGGCTTGGTATTGGGATAGGTGGGTTGTGATAGTGGGGCATATGTGAGGTGTTGGAGTGATGGGGGTGAGGGTGAGGGTAGGAGTATGTGATGGCATGCAGGTAGGGTGGGGGGATAAGGTAGTAAAGATTTGCCTTACCAGAGTCCAGTCCTCCTGCTACTCCTGCGAGGCCCTCAGGATGCAGTATTGCCAAGACCTGTTCCTCCCATGTTGTTAGTGGTGGGGGAGGAGGTGGGGGTCAACCGCCGGTCATCTGTACAGCAATCTGGTGTCTGGAGACCACGGAACGCACCTTCCCCCATAGGTCGTTCCACCTCTTCCTGATGTCATCCCTAGTTCTGGGATGCTGTCCTACTGCGTTGACCCCGTCGACAATTCTTCTCCATAGCTCCTTCTTCCTTGCAATGGAGGTGTGCTGAACCTGTGATCCGAATAGCTGTGAATCTACCTGGACGATTTCCTCCACCATGACCCTGAGCTCCTTCTCAGAGAACCTGGGGTGTTGTTGAGGTGCAATGAAGTGGTGTGGGTGATGTGTAAGGTGGTGTGTGTTGTGATGTGTGAGGGGATGTGTTGTGTGTGTTGTTTGAGGTGTGTGGATGTTGTGTATGTGATGGTGATGTGTGTCTGTGGATGCTGGTGTTGTTTATGGTGGTGTCTCTCTCTGGCGTGGTTTCAGAATTCTGGTAGTAAGGGTTTGTGGGTGATGTGGGTTTGTGTTTTATATTTGATTGGGTGTGTGGGTGTGGTCTGTGTATGGGTTGTACGACGGAACACCGATTTCCTAAACAACTAGGGGGTCATTCTGACCTCGGCGGTAAAAGCCGCTTACCGCCGGTCAGAAGGCCGCCACAATACCGCCGCGGCCGCGGTCACCCGCCACGGACATTCTGACCCACAACTGCAAAACCTCCAAAAATCCGCCCTCCACTGCAGTCCGCCACATCAGCGGCCAGCGGTAAACTGGAGAAGACCAAACCTCCACCGCCACGCCAACAGAAATACGCCCATCCCATTATGACCCGCAAATCCAAGGGGCGGTCATTCAACCGCGGTATTCCATTGGCGGTACACACCGCCGCGGTCAAAATACACACACCTTTACAAAACACTACCACATTGGACAATTTGAAAGGCACACACCTGAAACACATACACACACCACTCCCACACATCCAATACCATATAAAACACACACCCACATCACCCACAAACCCCTACCAACAAAAACCAGAGACGAAGGAGAGAGAGACACATCAGAGAATAGATAGCCAGACACACAGAGGCACACCACAACATCACACACACCACATAGAAGCACAAAGCACCACACACCAACACACACATCATCACATACACCACCCCACAACTCATACACACCACCCCATGGCACCACAAAGGCACCCACGCTTTTCGGACCAAGAACTCCGGGTCATGGTGGAGGAAATCATAAGAGTGGAACCCCAGCTCTTCGGCTCTCAGGTTCAGCACACCACCATAGCAAGGAAGGCGGAGCTCTGGCAGCGGATCGTGGACAGGGTCAACGCGGTGGGACAGCATCCCAGAAATCGAGAGGACATCCGCAAACGATGGAACGACCTACGGGGGAAGGTGCGCTCGATGGTCTCGCGACACAACATCGCAGTGCAGAAGACTGGCGGGGGACCCCCACCCACTCCACCCGAATTCACAACATGGGAGCAAGAGGTACTAAACATCCTGCATCCTGATGGCCTCGCTGGAATACACGGAGGAATGGACTCTGGTAAGTACAAGGCCAACCACTTCACCCCCCCCCCAGCATGCTAACCCCCACCCTCACCCCCAAGCCCCCAGCACACATCCTCCCTGAGAATGTCTCTCCAGCACAACCCACCCAACACCAACCCCTGCATGCCATCCCCAAACTATGGACACCCATCACCTAAGCATGACCACTGCACATACCCATCCCCCCCCCCCACAAAACACCCTCACAACACCTCCCCCAAGGGAATGCCAGCACTGGGGGACAAGGGCACCCATAAAACGCAAGCTAATGCACACACAGAAACAATAACCATACCCTCTTACCCCATGCAGGACCCGAACGACAACACACCGGTCAGGAGGGACCAGAAATGTCCATCTCCCCCCCGGAACAGGCCCCTAGTGATGACAGCAGCTCTGTCGACCTGGACCCTGATGACCAGCCCGGACCATCGGGGACCTCTGGGCAGTCGGTTCCCCTCACCCAGACACAGGCCACTGCAGACCCAACCCCCTCTGGGAACAACAGCACAGCTCCCACCCAGCGGGCCCATGCCTCTGTCTCTAGGACAGGTCAAGCAGCGGTGTGTCTACCACTACAGGGCCCCCAGGGTAACCCACCAACCCAACAACAACAGGGACCTGGGGGCAGTGGGAGTGGGCACACCGTCCAGGGGACAGAGGTCCAGGGAAACAGGGCAACTCGGAGGGCTGCTGTGCGACAGGGGGGGGAGGAGAGGCCCAGGGAACCCACTCTCCAAGAGGCCCTCACCACCATCATGGCAGCCTACCACCACTCACAAGAGACGATGGCGACGGTACTGGCCAGGTTCCAGGAGAACCAGGCACAGCAGGAGCAACGCTACATGGGGTTCAGCGACCAACTCACCAACATCTCAACCGCTATGGGGAGCATAGTCCAGGCCCTGAACCGTATAGAGGACACGTTTCGGGACCATGTGGCATCACACAGGGCCCCTGTCACTAGCCAGGAACAGGAACAGCCTACCACCTCCGCCGGCGCTAGTGGACAGGAGGCCCCACCACAACGACAGCCCACCAGAACCCCACCTCCTGCTGAACAACAACCATCCCGCAAAAGGAGCCTGAGATCAAAAAAACCGACAGAGTAGGATGTCAAGACCCCCGCCAGCATCACATACCCCCTGAAGTCCTCCCACTGTTCCACATTGCCACCCTGTCAAACCTTGAACTGCCCCTGCTCCATCCTGCCACAGGCATATGGACAATGCACCTGTGAGACTGAGAACTGGACTCTGCCATGGACATTACTCCACCCCCACCCATCACTGTTTCACTATCATGTACCAATATCTATGCACTAATAATAAATCACACATTGCACTGAAATCAATCAGGACTCAGCCTGTCTTATTTACAAATGTATGACACATTACATATCAATTACGTATTTTTAACATTGTGAATTACACATACCGAGGTAACTTAGCATTAGTCCATGGGCCAACCAAGCCGAGGTCACGCAGTGGCTCATACAGCACAGAAAAGGGAAGGGAAAATCAAACATCATGTTTATAGTTCTGGGGGGAAATCGACAAAGTTGAGATGCAGGAGGCTTTCAGGAAATGTAAAATGGCATGGGTGATTATTACCTGTGTGCTACTGGAAATACTGTTCTATTACTCTGTCCCTGTTGTCTGTGTCGTCCTCTGAGTCTTCCTCCTCTTCACTCTCCGCAGGCTCCACAGCTGCTTCAACACCACCATCTGCACCATCCTCCTGCAGGAAAGGAACCTGACGTCGCAATGCCAGATTGTGAAGCATACAGCAGGCCACGATGATATGGCACACCTTCTTTGGTGAGTACATCAGGGATCCCCCTGTCATATGCAGGCACCTAAACCTGGCCTTCAGGAGGCCAAAGGTCCTTTCGATGATCCTCCTAGTTCGCCCATGGGCCTCATTGTACCGTTCCTCTGCCCTGGTCCGGGGATTCCTCAATGGGGTCAGTAGCCAAGGCAGGTTGGGGTAACCAGAGTCACCTATTAGCCACACACGTTGTCTCTGTAGCTGCTCCATCACATAGGGGATGCTGCTATTTCGCATAACATACGCGTCATGCACTGACCCTGGGAACTTGGCATTTACATGGGAGATGTACTGGTCAGCCAAACAGACCACCTGGACATTCATCGAATGATAACTTTTTCTGTTTCTGTACACCTGCTCATCGTCTTTTGGGGGTACCAAAGCCACATGGGTCCCATCAATGGCACCAATGATGTTGGGGATATGTCCAAGGGCATAGAAATCACCCTTCACTGTAGGCAAGTCACCCTCCTCTGGGAAAATGATGTAGCTCCGCATGAGTTTCATCAGGGCAGACAACACTCTGCTCAAAATCTTTGAAAACATAGGCTGAGACATTCCAGATGACATGGCCACTGTTGTCTGGAATGACCCACTTGCCAAAAAATGGAGGACTGACAAAACCTGCACCAGAGGGGGAATCCCTGTGGGTTGGCGGATGGGGGACATCAGGGCTGGCTCCAGCTGGGCACACAGTTCATGGATAGTGGCACGGTCAAGTCTGTATCGAAGTATTATATGGCGTTCTTCCATTGTCGACAGGTCCACCAGCGGTCGGTACACGCGAGGATTCGTCCTTCTCCTCGCAAGTCCCAGCGGACGGTGCCTAGGAAGGACAACATGGAGCATAGAGTCAGGCAAACCACAGGTACGTACAGACAGCTTGCACAGTTAAAGAATGGCAATGGGTTGAAAGGCGTGTATGTGTGGCAATGCAAGGCCTAGGCCTGTGTGTCGCAGTCAAAATTAAGCCATGTAGGCCCTTGAAATGGCGGCTGCCTGACCTGTGAAGTGGGACAATGGGATGTGAGGTCAATGCGCTGGCGGGGCACACCGTGGCGGTAGGCGGTCGAAGACCGCGGCGCAAAGCCGCATTGGTTAACATTGAACCCTATGGGTTTCAGGAGCCAATGACGATGTGCGCCGGCGGTCGCGGTACGCACCGCCGCGGTACGCACCGCCGCGGGCGTGACCGCCATTTCCTAGCTGATTGATCACTCGAGACCTGATCATCCACAGGAGAGGACCTATACTGCAAGTGCTGCTGTGACCTCAGTCTGGAAGTGACAATGGCTGCTGCGACTGGGGAAAGGGCCCCTGCCTTCATGTCTGAAGAGTTGGAGAAGCTCGTGGATGGGGTCCTCCCCCAGTATGCGCTACTCTACGGTCCTCCAGACCAACAAGTGAGTACACCGGGTGCACATGGAATGGGCTATGCCTGTGTGGATTGGGGTGGATGTAAGTTGGTGGGGTGGGGGGCGAATGAGGAGTGCAACGCACGACAGATGAGAGCATGTGCCATATGGCAAAGTTGGTGGGGGGGGCCAATCACATCTAACATGCAGGTCATTGATGATTTCCTCCTTTCCACCCTGTACATGTCAAATAGGTCAGCGCCCATCAGAAGATCGAGATTTGGCGTGCCATCGCCAAGGAAGTCCGGAACTTGGGGGTCCACAACAGACGGGGCACCCACTGCCGCAAGAGGTGGGAGGACATCCGCCGCGGAACAAGGAAGACCGCAGAAACACTGCTGGGGATGGCCTCCCAACCTAGGAGGGGTGCCAGTCGCACCATGACCCCCCTGATGTCCCGGATCCTGGCGGTGGCCTACCCTGAATTGGATGGGCGCTTTAAGACATCACAGCAGACACAAGGGGGTGAGTATCAGCACATTCTCCTATCTTTCTGCGCAGTGGAAGCGTCTGGGTGGGGGAGGAGGGCTGTGGGTGACATTAGGCCAGGGCGCTTTCTGTAGTGTAGTCCTCTCCCTTAGGCATGGCCCTGTGCCCCCGGCCCCCACCTCTGTAGGGTGACAAGTACAGCCATTGATGGTCCAGCATCACCCATGTGCGCGTTTGACGTCTCTTGGCCTGTTGTCCTAGTCAGTAGTACTGAGTAGTGTACCCCGAATGCGCGGCTTAGTGCATGAGGCTCCTGTGTCTGTCCTCTCCGCCAACGGTGTTGACATTGCATGCACTCAACCTGGTCTTCTTTTTTCTCCCCCCACCCTTTCTCTTCATCTTCTTGTGCATGTGTGCATTAGCATCATCAGGCGGAGGAGATTTGGCATCGGAGCACGAGGGAGCTGCAGGACACAAGGCCCCGGTGGGCCCAGGAACAGACACCGAGGGCACCAGTGATCCGGAGGGCGAGGGGAGCACCACGACGGGGACCGCTGGTGAGAGCAGCGACAGCGACACGTCCTCGGATGGGAGCTCCCTAGCGGTGGCGGCAACATCCGGGCCCCCCGCCTCTACAGGTACAGCCGCCACCCAGCGCACCAGCACCGCCCTCCCAGCAGCCCCTCAGCCTACGCTCCGTGCCCGCTCGCCCAGGAAGGCGCGCGTCTCCTTCGCCCCAGGCACCTCAGCCCCTGCCCCTGTTGCCCCTGCTGCCCTCAGTGCGGAGCTCATTGACCTGGTGAGGACGCTCATTGTTGGGCAGACGACCCTTTTGAATGCCATCCAGGGTGTGCAAAGGGAGGTGCAACAGAGCAATGCGTACCTGGAGGGCATTCATTCGGGTCAGGCTGCCCATCAACGAGCGTTCACTGCTCTGGCCTCAGCACTGACGGCAGCCATTGTCCCTGTTTCCAGCCTCCCTCTTCTTACTGCCTCCAGCCTGTCTCTGTCTCCTGTTCCTCAGCCTATCCCATCCACACCATCAGACCAGCCTGCACACACCTCAACACCCAAGAGCAGCTCATCCAGACACAAGCACCACAGATCCCACAAACACTCACCCAAGCAACACCCAGATGCAGACATTCCAGCAGTCACAACCACCTCTGTGTCCCCCTCCTCCTCGTCTCCCTCCTCCCTCCCTGTGACGTCTACACTCACACCTGCATGCACCCCAACATCAGCCAGTGCTTCCATTACCACCTCACCCTCCAGTACAGTCCACACTCGTGCAGTCACCACCCCCACTGCCATTTACACGTCCCCTGTGTCCTCTCCCACTGTGTCTGTCACCCCCTCTTCCAAGACACACAAACGCAGGCAGACACCCACCCAACAGCCATCCACCTCACGTCAGCCTACAGCACCAGCACCTTCACCCAATGACAGCACACCTGACTCTCCTACAACCACATCCTCTTCCTCCACTCCCATCACCACTTCTCCTACCCTTTACCTTGGACCTAAAAAGCTTTTCCTGGCTAATCTTGACCTCTTTCCCTCCGATGAGCTCCCCCCTCCATCTGCAAAGAGGCCCAAGAGCACCGCAGCCACCACCAGCCCAGCTTCGAGTGTCACTGTTGTGCATGGGTTCTGGAGTCCACACGGCCAGCAGTGACACATCGATCAGCAGCAAGGACACGTCCAGCCCCCCCCCGGCAAGAGGACCCACAAAAACAAGGGCCGCCGTGCGAGGACTGACAGGGCTGCCCCCAAGGAGCAATGTGCGGCCACTTTACCAGCCACACCATCTAGGGGAGGCAAGGGCCCAAGAGCCCCATCAAAGGAGCGGAAGGGCAGCAGGAGCGCGGAGAAGGTGGACCCCACATGTCACATCCCAGCTGGGAAGGAGGACACTAAAGAGGCCAGGAGTCCGTCCCCGAAGGGTCCAGAAACGTCACGGTCCGAGGGCGACTGAGCAGGGAGTCCAGGCCAGGTCTGGCTCCCTTGACCTGCTGGATGAGCACCGCTGAACAGGGCCCGCCGTGGAGAAGAGCACCGCTGAACAGGGCCCGCCGTGAAGATAGGCACCGCTGAACAGGGCCCGCGGTGCAGAAGAGCACCGCTGAACAGGGCCCGCGGTGCAGAAGAGCACCGCTGAACAGGGTCCGCCGTGGAGAAGAGCACCGCTGAACAGGGCCCGCCGTGGAGAAGAGCACCGCTGAACAGGGCCCGCCGTGGAGAAGAGCACCGCTGAACAGGGCCCGTGGTGCAGAAGAGCACCGCTGAACAGGGCCCCGCCGTGAAGATAGGCACCGCTGAACAGGGCCCGCCGTGCAGAAGAGCACCGCTGAATAGGGCCCCGCCGTGCAGAAGAGCACCGCTGAAGAGGGCCCCGCCGTGAAGATAGGCACCGCTGAAGAGGGCCCCGCCGTGAAGATAGGCACCGCTGAAGAGGGCCCGCCATCTCAAGGACCGCTCCGCTGGGCCCTTCTTCTCAAGCCCCGCTCCGCTGGGCACCGCCGTCGCAAGCACCGCTCCGCTGGGCCCTTCATCTCAAGCACCGCTCCGCTGGGCACCGCCGTCTCAAGCACCGCTCCGCTGGGCCCTTCATCTCAAGCACCGCTCCGCTGGGCCCTTCATCTCAAGCACCGCTCCGCTGGGCACCGCCGTCTCAAGCACCGCTCCGCTGGGCCCTTCATCTCAAGCACCGCTCCGCTGGGCCCTTCATCTCAAGCACCGCTCCGCTGGGCCCTTCATCTCAAGCACCGCTCCGCTGGGCCCTTCTTCTCAAGCACCGCTCCGCTGGGCCCTTCATCTCAAGCACCGCTCCGCTGGGCCCTTCATCTCAAGCACCGCTCCGCTGGGCACCGCCGTCTCAAGCACCGCTCTGCTGGGCCCTTCATCTCAAGCACCGCTCCGCTGGGCCCTTCATCTCAAGCACCGCTCCGCTGGGCCCTTCTTCTCAAGCACCGCTCCGCTGGGCCCTTCATCTCAAGCACCGCTCCGCTGGGCCCTTCATCTCAAGCACCGCTCCGCTGGGCCCTTCATCTCAAGCACCGCTCCGCTGGGCACCGCCGTCTCAAGCACCGCTCCGCTGGGCCCTTCATCTCAAGCACCGCTCCGCTGGGCCCTTCATCTCAAGCACCGCTCCGCTGGGCCCTTCATCTCAAGCACCGCTCCGCTGGGCCCTTCTTCTCAAGCACCGCTCCGCTGGGCCCTTCATCTCAAGCACCGCTCCGCTGGGCCCTTCATCTCAAGCACCGCTCCGCTGGGCCCTTCATCTCAAGCACCGCTCCGCTGGGCCCTTCTTCTCAAGCACCGCTCCGCTGGGCCCTTCATCTCAAGCACCGCTCCGCTGGGCACCGCCGTCTCAAGCACCGCTCCGCTGAGCCCTTCATCTCAAGCACCGCTCCGCTGGGCACCGCCGTCTCAAGCACCGCTCCGCTGGGCCCTTCTTCTCAAGCACCGCTCCGCTGGGCCCTTCATCTCAAGCACCGCTCCGCTGGGCACTGCCGTCTCAAGCACCGCTTCGCTGGGCCCTTCATCTCAAGCACCGCTTCGCTGGGCACCGCCGTCTCAGGCACCGCTCCGCTGGGCACCGCCGTCTCAAGCACCGCTCCGCTGGGCCCTTCTTCTCAAGCACCGCTCCGCTGGGCCCTTCATCTCAAGCACCGCTCCGCTGGGCACCGCCGTCTCAAGCACCGCTCCGCTGGGCCCTTCATCTCAAGCACCGCTCCGCTGGGCACCGCCGTCTCAAGCACCGCTCCGCTGGGCCCTTCATCTCAAGCACCGCTCCGCTGGGCACCGCCGTCTCAAGCACCGCTCCGCTGGGCCCTTCCTGTCAAGCACCGCTCCGCTGGGCCTTTCCTGTCAAGCACCGCTCCGCTGGGCCCTTCATCTCAAGCACCGCTCCGCTGGGCCCTTCATCTCAAGCACCGCTCCGCTGGGCACCGCCGTCTCAAGCACCGCTCCGCTGGGCCCTTCTTCTCAAGCACCGCTCCGCTGGGCACCGCCGTCTCAAGCACCGCTCCCCTGGGCCCTTCTTCTCAAGCACCGCTCCGCTGGGCACCGCCGTCTCAAGCACTGTTTATGGTTCACTGTGCCCACCATGCCTCCTCCTTGACCAGTGGAGACTGTCATCCACCTTATGGACTGTGGCTTTGCACTCCCCAGGATGGTACAGTGGGCAGCCCACCCACTGTAGAGACATTGAGAGACTGTGGCTTTGCACTCCCCAGGATTGTACAGTGGGCAGCCCACCCACTGTAGAGACATTGAGAGACTGTGGCTTTGCACTCCCCAGGATGGTACAGTGGGCAGCCCACCCACTGTAGAGACATTGAGAGACTGTGGCTTAGCACTCCCCAGGATGGTACAGTGGGCAGCCCACCCACTGTAGAGACATTGAGAGACTGTGGCTTTGCACTCCCCAGGATGGTACAGTGGGCAGCCCACCCACTGTAGAGACATTGAGAGACTGTGGCTTGGCACTCCCCAGGATGGTACAGTGGGCAGCCCACCCACTGTAGAGACATTGAGAGACTGTGGCTTTGCACTCCCCAGGATGGTACAGTGGGCATGGTGGCTCCTCGTGGATCTGGCGTCGTGGACTCATGTGGCTGTGGTGCCCCCCCCCCTTCCCCCTGAGGTGCCTGTAGTTTTTACATCTGATGCCCCTGCAGTGTTCTCTCCAAAGGACTCAGGTCTCCTGTGTGGGCTTTGCCCTTGTTTCTCAAAACTTTGGCCCACGGACATGATGAATTCGTAGGATGTGCAGGACTTGTTACTTCAGTTATACACTGATGTGTATATCATTTGTTTTCTTGTAAATATCTTTCATGGTTGTACGATAATTTTCAGGAGCTTTTTGGTACATAAATATTTATTCCAAATTTTATTATGTCATAGCATTTTTCAGGGGTGTTTGGGTGGTGTCACTGTGACTTGTTGCTCTGCATTGGTGTGTACATAGTTGGGGGGGGGGGGTCGCATATGTGTGTGGCCGTAACCTTTCGTCCTCCCCCTCCCGTGTGTCGTAGGTGCAGTACTCACCGTTGTCGTCTGCGCCGGACTTCGTACTCGTGGTAGATGAGAAGGTAGACAAGAGCAGGTAGGATGTTTAATTCGGGTTCCATGCTGTCCTCCTTCCTCCTGGAGTGCGTAGTGGTGTGCGTTTTCCCGTTCGTAGTCTGTTTCCGCCGTGTTTTTATCGGCGGTGCTCCCGCCCCGGAAAAGGTGGCGTATTGGTGAGTTGTGATAGTGTGGGCGGTACATTGTCTGCCGCCTGGCTGTTGGCGGTGACCGCTGCGCTGTTTGTTTGTACCGCCGTGGCGGTCGGAGTGTTAAAGTGGCTGTCTGTGTTGACGGTTCTCGCCAGGGTCAGAATTCCATTTTTTGGACCGCCAGCCTGTTGGCGGGCTGGCCGCCGCTTTAACACCGACTGCCAGGGTTAGAATCACCCCCCCTAGTGCCTTAACAACGAGGTCGGAACACCGACCTTGTTGCTACTACTATTGATTTCACCACGAATGCCTTAACAACGATTTTCGTTGTAAAGGCATTCCTGATAAAAGCATTACTAATAAGCACCATTGACCCTACATCCCTCACCTCACCCCTTACCCCCTCCCCAAAACCAAAAACGCCCCACCACCCCAACCCCGCCCCAAAGCCTAAAACCCCCTGACCTCCACCCCCTCCCCAAAACCAAAAACGCCCCAACCCCACCCCAAAACCTAAAACCCCCTGACCCCCACCCCTCCCCAAAACCTAAAACCCCCTGACCCCCCACCCCTCCCCAAAACCAAAAACGCCCCACTCCCCCAACCCCACCCCAAAACCTAAAACCCCCTAACCCCCCACCCCCTCCCAAAACCAAAAACTTCCCACCCCCCCAACCCCACCCGAAAACCTAAAACCCCCTGACCCCCCCCAAAACCAAAAACGCCCCACCCCCCAACCCCGCCCCAAAACCTAAAACGCCCTGACCCCCACCCCCTCCCCAAAACCAAAAACGCCCCTCCCCCCAACCCCACCCCAAAACCTAAAACCCCCTGACCCCCCACCCCCTCCCCAAAACCTAAAACCCCCCACTTACCTTAGTCGACCCCTTGTCACCTGCGTCCTCCTCCTTCGCCAACTCCCTTCTTTGTACCTTAACCACGCATGTTCGTAGTTCAGAACATACGTAGTTAAGGCACAAAATAACGGAGTCGTGGTTAAAAAAAGCGTTGTTGCGCTTTCGTTAACCACGACTTCGTTAAAAAGACTTCGTAATAAAGGATGTTTCCCGTGTGTATGTTTGTCAGGTGTGTGTATTTTGATTTGTCTAATGTGGTTGTGTTTTGTAGATGTGTGTGTATGTTGAGCGCAGCTTTGTGTACCACCAATGGAATACCACGGTTGAAAGACCGATACGTTGATTCGTGATAGTGTGGACGTATTCCTGTTGGGGTGACGGTGGTAGTTTTGTTATCGCAAGTTTATCACTGACCTTTGGTGTGGCGGACTTGTGTGGGTGTCTGAATTATGGCGGATTCCGAGCTGTGGGTCGTAATAGCTGTAGCGGAACTCCGCAGCCGCAACGGTATGTTGGCGGTCTTCTGCACGGCGGTAAGCGGGATTTACCGCCAGGGTTGTAATGAGGGCCATAGACTTGAAAACATACCTATTACACAAATCTTATAGCAAGCATCTGGAAAACAAATTACATTGCAAGAAAATTGACACAAACAAAACAACATCATCAAGGTGGGGATGTGTCAAAAGCTAACTCATCAAGCAGCCTTTGGCTGAATATTGCAGAGTATCAGCTCCCCAGCTGTTTCTAAAACAATACACTCCACACATTCTCACAACTACAGTTCATTGAACAGTCACAGTCATTACATAACACAACATACTTACACTCATGACAAGTAGCTGTTGATGAGATCTTCCCGCAAGTCAGCTCCTTCCTCTTTACCACTGTCTTCCTCACTTCCCATTTCAGGAATCTCACCTTGTGGCACTGCAGGCTCCCCCTCCTCTTGGATGTACAGGATATTCCCCCACATGGTGAGGTTGTGGAGCATGAAGCATGCCACAGTAATCTAACACACTTTTCTGGGTGAGTAAAGGAGGGCTCCACCAGTCCTGTCCAGACACCTAAATCTGGACTTCAGGAGCCCAAACGTCCGCTCTACTGCCTGCCATGTTTTTCCATGGGCCTCAGTGAAGTGGACTTCCCAGGCGTAGTTAGATTCCTTAGTGGAGTCAACAACCAAGGACGATTTAGATATGCGGAGTCTCCTGTTAAGGAATGGGACATGTGTGCAACAATGAGTCACTCAATTCATGATTGTAGCACCTGACTGCACACACAATCAGGACAGATGTGACTTACCAACCAGTCAGGCTCTTTCTGGGCATAGTTGTGACATCAGCTGGGGTAACATGCTGTTCTGCTATATGAAGGAATCATGGACTGAACCCAGATAACTGGCACAGCTATGTGAAATGTAGAGATCCACCAAACAGACAGACAACTTGCACGTTAATGGAATGGAAATTCTTTGTGATACAATAAACTTGTTCATTGGCCAGCAGTGGCACCAAGCTAACATGTGTTTCATGAGTGGTCCCCACCACGTTTGGGAGGTGAGCAAAACCATAAAGGTTAGCCTTCAAATTGGCTAAATCTTCATATCAGGGAAACCGTATATAGCTGTCAAGGTTTTTCAACATTGCTGAGAGGACATCCTTAAACACCAGACCGAAAATAGGTTGGGACACACCAGCAAATAGGGCCACTGTATGTTGAAAAGAACCTCTGTCTAGGACGTCCAATACTGACATGATGTGTTAAATGGGTGGTATGCTTGTTGGATGACTAATAGCTGGCATCAGATCTGGCTCCAACTGACGACATAAGTTCACTATTGTTTGCTTATCCAGATGTTAGTACATGACAGTGTGTCATTGCTCCATGGTCTGAAGGTATGGCAGTGGACAGTAGACAGGAGGTTGCCACCTCCTCCCTCTCCCCGGGTACCTATGAGTGACAAGACATGATTCGTAAAATCAGTCAGTGTGTCCACAGCAAAATACATGATGCATTCCAATAATATCATGTGACAAAGCATTTTTGACTGTATAGACATGGCACCCAGTACACATCCCAGTTGACAACTAGTCAAGAGTCACATGTGACCCCCATGGTTTTCAACACGTGTCCACAACATGGATTTGTACCAAACTCAAGGATGTGCAACACAATTGCCCCTCAAAATTAGCCTGTATATTTTGACTGCCAAAATGACTGTGCACCGTTGTTAAATACCATCTGTGCCCTGCAACATACTACAATGTTGGATGAGTAGAAGGACCTACATGACAAGATAGGGTAAGGATGTTTGTGAGATAACAAAATATTCTTTTGTAGGTGTGACACAGTTTATCAAGCTCAAAACAGCATTTCAGGCCACCAAAGTGGTGGATTTCTGACCTACTCCACTGGACATTAGGAACCACCCGCGACCGCCAGTGGAAGTCATCATGGCGGTAGGCTATCGCAATAGTGGTGGACACAGCCATAGGCTAATGCTGTTACCAGCGCTGGTTGCAGCCCAGTGGCTGTGTCCACCAGTGGTGATGACCCCATATGTGGTGGAAGTGACCGCCATGTTGTGCAGATTCACTATCTTGACTCCTGACACTGCTGCCAGCAACACCTCCATGAACTGAGCTGCTGTGTGCCACCTCTAAGAGCAATCATGCCATGTCCAGCAGGTGATAGGGCCCCACCTTCTCTCCAGAGGAGCTGGAGAGACTTTTTAATTAGTCCTACCCCTGTATGAACAGCTCTACGGCTCACCAGAGGAGCAGGTAAGAACCTCATGTGGACACTTTTCTTTGTATTTCACCATCCTTTTCCTCCTCACATGCTACAATTCACCCTTGTATGCCAGTTAGACTTCTTGTGCACCTGTTGTTGCAGTCTGTGTGGCATCAATAAGATGTACATTGTGCAGGTATTGGTGGCCGCTCCCATATGTCAAGTTCAGGCACATCGTTTATTGTCAGGTTTTTGGGGTCCTAGGTCCTCATGTTGGATGTCCATAACTAGGTAAAGAGACATTACTGTCACCGAATGCCATCTCTTTCTCTATAATTGTTTTAAATGTTGAACTACATGTATGTGCATGACAGCATGAACTGTGTATCCTTTTTTGTAGGAATCATTTGAGAATCATGCGAATGTGTAAAGTGCCACAGCTTTTTCAACCCACATCTGGCCTTGGAAAACTGTTTTGTGGAAGGCATATCATGACTCACTCTGCCCTTCAGCTTCGCACACAAACCACATGCCAAATTGCTGATAGGCACATGATGTACTGTCATGCATGGAAGTGATGGAAATGGAGAGTTATGTAGGTTCTGTCTGCTCAGCCCTCAGAGACCAGAGCCTGTCAAATGTAACTCCCAGTATGAGACTTAGGGGAATATTTATACTCTGTTTGCGCTGAAATAGCGTAGGTTTTTTATGCTATTTCAGCGCAAACCTAACTTCATATTTTCATTTTGGTGCTAGACCTGTCTAGCGTCAAAAGATTGGAGTCTAAGTCATTTTTTGATTCCTTGAGTCATGTGGCATGGTAGGTTTTGCACCATAAAATGACTCTAATCTGGTTAGAGTCATCTTTTTTTACTCTAACCAGCCTAGCATCATTTTTGGGTGCTAAACATCCATCTTCCATACCGCCACCCCCACCAGGCTGGTGCTTGAATGCCTTTGAGCCTGCAAATCTACTAATTTGCATGTTCTAAGGATTTTCACTAGGTCTTCTCTAATCTTTTCCCATAATGAGAAAGGTAGAAAGGTTGGAAATTTACCCCTGACAATGGCAGAAGTAGAAGTTCTTCCAGGGTTGGGAAAAAATATTTTCACATGAGCAAATCTACACATGTATATTTGCTCGTGCTAAAATGCAGTTCACAAATATTTCCTAGGAGTACAATTTCCTGTTCTACTTCTGTAAGTTCTTGTGAATTCATGAAAGCCACTAATTCAAAGACACATACCTTTTGTGACTTTCTTTAAGAATTGGGTCCCTAATTAGGTCTGGCATTAACAAAGACATTTAGGCCCTCATTCTGACCTTGGCGGGCGGCGGAGGCCGCCCGCCAAAGTCCCGCCGTCAGGTTACCGTTCCGCGGTCGAAAGACCGCGGCGGTAATTCTGACTTTCCCGCTGGGCTGGCGGGCGGTCTCCTTCAGACCGCCAGCCAGCCCAGCGGGAAAGAGGCTTCCACGATGAAGCCGGCTCGGAATCGAGCCGGCGGAGTGGAAGCTGTGCGACGGGTGCAGTTGCACCCGTCGCGTATTTCACTGTCTGCGCAGCAGACAGTGAAATACATGTAGGGGCCCTCTTACGGGGGCCCCTGCAATGCCCATGCCAGTGGCATGGGCACTGCAGGGGCCCCCAGGGGCCCCGCGACCCCCCCTACCGCCATCCGGATCTCGGCGGTCCGACCGCCGGGATCTGGATGGCGGTAGGGGGGGTCAGAATCCCCGCGGCGGTGCAGCAAGCTGCGCCGCCGCGGAGGATTCAATGGGGCCGCGGTACACTGGCGGGACCCCGCCAGTGGTGCCGGTCCGACCGCGGCTTTACCGCCGCGGTCGGAATCCCCATTGGAGCACCGCCGGCTTGTCGGCGGTGCTCCCGCGGTCCTCCGCCCTGGCGGTCAAAGACCGCCAGGGTCAGAATGAGGGCCTTAGTTTTTATTAAAATTCTATTTCTCTCTCTATCTATCGACTGGCTTTACTGTGAGTGATCACATTCTGCTCTTCCCCAAGGAGCATATTGGCACATAAAGTAGTTTTGTTCAGTGCCAGGAACTACTGTGGCAATCAATGGCATAACAAAACTGGAGGGGGCTCCCCTGCAAAGAATATTGAGCCCCCCTCCAGTTTCACTCAGGGTAGGTACTGTGCTGAGGGGTCCCCTGGAGGGGGTATGCGGGGCCTTTTGTTACGCTACTGATGGCAATTTTTGCTTTTTGAGACCAAAAACTTTGTTTTCTTTTTGCTAGTGTTTGTTACAATGGTGCGGGCCGGCAGCTCCCACAACAATAAAGTGGTACAAAAACCATGTCAAAACAAGACACTGATTGACAAAACCAAAAGACTTTGCCAATGCTTGTTTATTTTCATGCTTCCCATAATCTTGTTGAAAATGGGTACACTGATTTTCTGTTAGGAATTTTTTGGGGAAATACTAGCATGCATCAATTCATTTTACTAAATGACGCTTCAAAGAAATACCACTTAAACTCATAGTGGTGAAAAGTTTTTTTTCCTACTTACATTTTTTTCTGAACATTTTATATTGAAAGCAAACAATCATTACTCTTGCTTACAAGCTTCTGCAAACATTTGTATCTAATCAGAGAGCATTCTTGGAGAATCATACTTAGCCTCATATTGTTAAACTTTTCAAAACGTGCACGTTTTTCTTTTCTTTACTGGAACCACTGTCAGTAGTGCAGTGTGACTTTAAAACGTTTATTTACAGCGCTCACCCTTATAGTGAAGGCTTTTCATTAATGAACCACAAATACAAGTATGAACAGCATTAAGATGTTGACACTCATATTACCTCAACTGCAGACAGTTCCCTTCTCTGTAAACTGACAGCAAAAGGGTTTGTGCTGCGGGGGTTGGGCCCACTTGTCCCAAGGACGAAATAAACATGAAAACATGTTGCCCTTGACCCCAAACAGTATGTCCCAGAAGTAAGGCAATAGGAATTCCACATCCCTGATGTTTACTTCTGCAGATTAGCCCACTACCCTGCTCATGGCCTACAATGACTAAGCAAGCTTACTGACATCATGTAGCCCCTACTCCAGCAACATGTACTGTGATGTGAGTCACAATCTAACACTACATACCTATGTGACTTCTGAAGGGTAAACTTGCAGGGCCTGAATGGACCAACACATTCTTACTCTGTAAGATTGACTCACTGCACACAGTCCCTACAGGCAACTGCCATAGTTCAAACTTTACCATTACACTTGGGTGACAATGAAGGGGCAGAGATGGTGGGTACAGAAGGTGTATTCCTTGTCGATGTGGGGCATGTAACCTACCAAATGCAGACTCATGTTACTTCAGGGGGTGGGCTCTGTGGTATGTAGCTGTACATAAAATAGTCCTTTGGACAATTTCTGCTGTGTGACCAAGCTATCATGGCCTCCCGGGAATTAACACAATGTTTGCACTGTAGAACTGTAATTTGTGCAATAAGCCTGTTCAGGACAAATATGACCATTCTGATGGTGACAACAGAGCTGTGGAAGTAAGAGACCTGTCATGAGTCAAAGGTACACATTGACAATGATGCAAAATGTACATATGGACTAGTTTAATTATGTACTTTTGTACCCTTTCCTAATCTAGTTAAAGGACTGAGGTATTCAGGGCAGGTTTTGCCACTAAAGCATCATATTGTTCACTTTCCAGGATTTGCTGGCCACAGTTGCATAATCATAGCAACTATCCTACAGCCTACACTAAGGCCTTGATTTATACTTTTTAAAGGGACCCCCTTTCTTTTTTAAAATATTTGCCCCAGGGGGTGCTGGTCCCTGGGGAAGCGGGGGGCCACAGGACCCCTGCTTATTTTTAACTGAAAGCCCTGGCCTGGTGGCAGTCCCCAGGGCAGTGGGGGGGCCACTGCCCCCTCCATTTGTATACAGAAAGCCCTGGTGAGGTAGTGGGTTCCAGGGCAGTGGGAGGCCAAGAGCCCCCCTGCATTAGTTAAAAGGAAAGCCCTGGGAAGGTGATGGTCCTCAGGGCATCTGGGGGACCACAGGTCCCCCACATATTTTAAAAGGAAAGCCCTGGGAAGGTGGCGGTTCCCAGAGCAGCGGGGGCCCACATCCCCCTCATATTAAAAAAAGCTCTGGGGAGGTGGTGGTCCCCGGAGCTTTGGGGGGGGGGCTGGGAGGCCTCCCACACTAAGGACCTCATTGTGAACATGGCGGTCGAGACCGCCATGCCGGCGGGGCAGAAATTAGCGCCACCGGCATGGCGGTCTCGACCGCCACATATTGTAAACATGGGGGACTGCCACAGGCGGCCCTCCACCACTGCCAGGCAGCCTGACGATGGCGGAATTCTTCATCCGACAGGGGCAGCGCTGCTTCGGTTAAAGAACCATTTTCCGCCAGTCATTCCCTGGCGGTTTCACCCGCCACGAAAAGGCTGGCGGAAGGGGTGCTCCGGGGCCCCCGTGCACAGCCCTGCCGTGCAGTGATTTACATGACGGGTGCTGCTGCACCCGCCGCACTGCGGCATTGATGACGGCTCCATGTGGAGCCGTCGGCAATGTCCAGGCCCAGCATTCCGCTGGGCCGGCTGGTGGAAACACTGTTTCTGCCCGCCGTCCCAGGGGAATGTTAATTATTTGGCCGGCGGAATCCCAAGGGGGCTGGCGGTCTGTGTTCAGACCGCCAGCATGAACACAGCGGGGATTCCCGCCATGTTCATAATGACCCCCTAAATTTTTAATGCCCTCTGAACCTGGCTCACCCGGATGCCTATAAAAAAACAAGTGCAGGAGCCCGCATTTAAAAAAAAAAAAATGTTGCCACAAATGTGCTAACTCGCAGCAAAAAAATTATTTAAAAAAATGTTTTTTTTGATCTGGGGACCCCCTGACCAGTGCTAAGGGGTCAGGGTGTCTTTACCCTGGCCCCTTTTAATAAATGTCTACTTTTTTGGGGACTTGGCTCAAGTCGAGTCCCAAGATGGCTGCCAGCACTTCCTGGTTTGAAGTTTTGGCAGCAAATCAGAGCTGTGGATTTTCCCTGCATGAGCTTGTCTTTGTTCACAAATACTTCGTGGCCAGAGATATATACATTTTAATTTTCCTAAATTCCTCAAAAACTACTGAACGGATTTAAACCAATTAACAAAAAGCACAATCTACTTACCGACAGCTAGCTTTCTGGCACATTTGGTGTATTTCCGTCCAGCAGTTTGGGCTGTAGACATGTTGACTGATCCTATGGGAATTAAAATGGGAAATGCTAGTTTTTTGATCCCCCTTTTTCTCATCCCCCACCCAACGGATCACCCCGAAACTTTCCATGTGCACCAAAAATCACCAGGACACTTTTTGGGGACATTTTCATGAAGATTCGTCAAACGGTACTAAGGATAGGCAAGTCAAGCATGCTTTTCCTATTATAATATAAATTAAGATTCATATTTTAATAATAGTTGTACATTATATATGTGTAAATAAACATACACACATGCATATATATGTGTGTGTTTATTTAAATAAGTATATATACATATATTATATTATTTAAATATATTTAACTTATATTATATTACTGTTACATGTTGATATATTTAATGTTTACTATTTTTAACTATATGTATCCTAAAAATTATATTTTTGTATATTTTTTTTATATTAGTGTAAAACGATATTTGTTTTTTATATTTTTGGATGTAGCTTTATATGAATAGGAAAACAATATTTTTGACTCAATATTTTTGTATCACAATATTTAGGGTTTTAATATTTTTTCAGTGAACCATTTCCAACACACTAAAAGGATTCTTTTCTAAATTTTCAATGTTAAGCATGATATAACTATCTTCCTTCTTAGACATTATCTGTTGTCGTTGTATCCAGTTAAATGTGGAAACTAATTCCTTATAGTTAACATGGTTCCAAGGCACGCGGTCATTTTTCAGAGCTTGTAATGTTCAACTAAACTGCATGATGGACCTAAGTTCTCTCCCTAAGACTCTGTCCGTGATGTAAAAGTGACATGTCATTTGGAATAATGTCTATTGTAGAAGACCCAATGGGCCAGATTTACTCAAAAGTGAGCAGTGCGGTGCTGCACCAAAATTTGCAGTGCCACGCTGCGCTACTTTAGAAACATAGGGATGTGGCATATTTACTGAAATACGGTGCACCTCTCTGGTTTCCCCTGCACCAGTGCTAAATTTAGCAGTCAGTCCCAACGCAGGCATCCTTGCACCATAGTGCAAGGGTGTCTGCATTGAGGGGATTGATTATGTGCAGGATGGTGTTCCTTCCTGCACATAAACAATCTACAATGACGATTTGGCACTTCTATGTGTGCTGCAGAATGCAGCGTACATAGAAGTACCAAATCATCATTTTTGAATGATTATTTAGATGTGCAGGAAGGGATCTACAATGACGATTTGGCACTTCTATGTGTGCTGCAGAATGCAGCGTACATAGAAGTTCCAAATCATCATTTTTTAATGATTGTTTAGGTGTAGGAAGGGACACCATCCTGCACTTAAATAATCATTCATAAACTTTTGCTCTCTCTATGTGTGCTGCAGAATACAGCACAAAGAGAAAAAGTAAAAACGAGGAGGAATAAAGTATTCCTCCTTGTTGTGCATGCTAATGCCACCCGACGGATAGCATTGGTGTATTGTAATGCCACAGATTTAAGCCTTCTTATATATCTGTGGCAGCATCAAAAGCAATGGGTATTGTGGTGGAACACCCACAGCAACACCCATCGCAGAAAACAAAAAGTGGCTTAGCGCCGCCTTGTAAATGTGGTGCACTGCACAGCGCCACCGGAGCATCACAAAAAGTGACGCTCCGGTGACACTAGGGCCTTGTAAATCTGGCCCAATGTTATTTCATGTGTAAGCGCAGTTGGACAAAGTGTTCATACCATTATCGACAACAGCTAGAGCTTTCTATAAACTCTCCTCCTCTATTTGCCATGCAGCAGCCTATATTGCATATAAGAAACATTTTGAATGTGGTTTTCCGTGACCTAACAAGAAATCTTGTAAGTCTACGTCTTCAGAAAGGAGACTAAGGTGTTCTTTTATAGCTGTTAATGTGGAAGATTTTAACCATTGTTGACAAAGTCTGCCCACGCTGTATGTGGTGATGACACTAGAGGTGTTGTGTTATGACACAACAAGGGTCCGGTCTGCTCACTCTAAAACCCTGTGCGAAGTTAACCAAACATGCATGACAACCATTTGTGTCCACTGGTCACAATAAGCACCTATTGAGACCTGAAAGTGATGAAAGTGATGACTTAAAGGTATCATTCTGAACCCAACCATTCAGCTGTTCTTCAGTGACATTTAAAATCTTTTGCCAATTAGCAAATTGTTTGTTGTGTGGTGTCAATGAGAAATATAATTTGTAATCGAATAAAACAAGCTGTAAATAAAGCTTCAGTGCCTCGTATTTGCCAATCTTTTGTTCATCAAATACTCTTCATGTCAATCAACTTCTTCCAAAACTCATAGCCTTCTGTATTCTACTGGGAAACAAAGCAATCCGAACAGATCAATTTGGTATCCGTTATCAATATTTTCCTTGCTTTTGAATAGGTCATTTGAAATAATAGGACTGAACATTTTTAACATCATGCCCAGGTAAATAAGAAAACCTTTCTACCTATACTTTAGAACTCCCCACTGGTGGAGTTGGACACTGTTCCCACTCTATAATTATAAACTATTCTTGGGGTACCAACTTGATGTAGAAAATGGTGTCCATAATTATGATAAAAGAACATTTCCCCATAATTTTAGGTGTTCATGTGTACATCTTCACTTTCAAATACAGTATAGTATTCAAGCTCAGAAAGCATAGAATCAACTGTTTTACATCTCAGTCATCAGCAACAACCCCAGGTGTAATAATAACATTTTTGATACTTTTAAAACATATGGAATTTGAATCATTTCAGTATGACCGAAGATATCAAATGGTACTTTAACCCAAATAATCCCATCAGTAACTGGAACAGCTGAAATGGCCACAAGGGACAAGTCTCTTTGGACTTTGTGTGAAAATAGATAAGGGTTTAAAACCTCAATTACAGTTCCACAGCAGAACGTTCAGGAAAATAATGACCATGTGTCAGCAGAAAGAAAATGATGACAAAACTAATCCAAAGAGGAAAGGCAAGCAGTGTCAAAAGTATCCACAGATAGTGCCATGGACGAACCAAATAGTATGTTTAAGCCAATTGGAGAGCTTACATGCTTTTGATACAGGTACTATAGCTGATGTGGAAGGGTTTGAAGAAAGGTTGTCAATGTCTGCAAAGTAACCAGAGGCAGTCTGAGCATAAACTGGAGCTGGCGCAGGTGAAAGGGAACTGGTATATATATCAATAGGTGGGTCATCATAAACAATTCCATCCGTTTGTGTTGTGTTGGAAAATTTCTAATTTAAATTCTGGATATTTCTTGTTGATGAAGTTGTGACAGGAATCAACAAAAGTTCATTTTCTGCCCTCCCCAACCTCTGGGAAATAATTTCAGCATTGTTGAGTTCTTGAAGAGGTAACTCCATGAGGTAGTGGGGGGGGGGGGTTACGGGAACTTCCCAGGAATACTCATGGTCTACTGTGCAGGATCAGCCACAAGAGGCAATTCGATGTTGTCAATTGAAACAAAATGTTTATCTTGAGAACCAGGCAGTGGCAATAGAATGACAATTCTAGTATTGTGTATTTCAAGGACTGGAACCAGTCCATGCGACAAAGCATTAAAGGTGATATGGTCTCCTACTTATTCAGTGCTTACTGTGGTTACACAACTTCAGTCATTGAATTGTAGTTGTCTGAGACCCTGATTTTCTTGTGGGCAACTGTTGACAGTTCAAATGGCATGCATGCATATGGTATGGTACATGTAGGAGGCACTTTGATGTAGTTTGTTGCTGGTGCCTACATGACATCATTGTAATATTTGCTAATCGCAGCTGTTGTTCAAGTGTGATCAGGAACATGTGGTGACCCTTTTCCTCTTTGTATTTTCAGCATCAGCCCAGGCAAGTGAGGCAGACAGGGCACAACCAAGTGGGGAAGCATCTTGCCATGGTACCTCCAGTCATAACACCACCGACACAAAGGGACTGAGTTGCGCAGAGGTTGACTGGAGTGCCACGGAGGAGACCGGATCAATTCCATCATCATTGGATTCTTCCTCCAGTGGCCCCGCTATTGGTGGTGAATGCACCAGGACCTGCTCCTGTACAATCTTTGTCTGACACCCTCAGTTTCATCGCCAAGCTCCCTGTTGCTCCCACCCAGTTGTCCATGCCTGCTTACCCAAGAGGATGGGAGTCTCTTTTGCCACAGGCACCTTACCACCTGTCCCTGTTACCCCTGCTGCCCTGAGTGCAGAGACTATTAACTCCTGATGAGTATCTCTGTGGGGCAGACTGCCATTGTGAATGCCATCCAGGTGTTGGCCATCCAGCTTCAGCAGACCAATGCTGTCCTGGATGGCATTCATAGTGCCATTTCTAGCCTACAGAGATATTTTCAAGCTCTGACCTCGTCACTCAAGGCAGCCAGTCACCCCCAACATTCTTCCCCCCTCAACCTCCCTCTTCCCAATCCAAATCCCCTATTCCCCTACTTGTCCCAAGCACACAGATACATCTTTACGCACCCACCTCAACACATAGAAGCAGCACACATCAACACTAACACCACAAGACACACCGGCACGCAGGCACTCAACATACACCCACAAACACCACTTCAGCCACCACTTAACCAGACACCCTCACCACCCCTACCGAGCCACACTTCAAATCCAGCATTCTCAGACACCACCACAACAGCCAGTGACACATCCACAACACCCACCATAGATGCAGACACCAGCACAACACACACAGACATATCCATCACATCCACCATACCTGCAGACACCACCACAACACCCATAGACACATCCACCACATCCAGCATACCCACAGACACCACCCCAACAGACACGCAAACATCCACTACATCAACATACTTGCAGACACACCCCAGCAGACGCACAAACATCTACAACATCCCCCATACCCACAGACACGTTCCCCACAGACACACACCCACCACTCCCACATCACCCAGCACCTCCACCTCACAGCGCCCAAGACACTGAAATGCCCACACTCACCCTTGCAACAGACACCACCCAAAAAGAAGCATACCTCACACACGCACACACCCAAGGCATCTACATCCACACACAAGACAACCACTCTCTCAACCTTCAAATTCCCAACCCCTTCGGCAGACCCTCCCTGTTTTCCAATGAGAGTTTCCTTTTTGAGTTTGCCCTTTCCTCTGTTTCCTCCCCCTCCCAAACCTAAGAGGCACATATTCACATACCAAACCATCCCTTCCACATCCAAGTCCTCCCCTGTTACACCTACCCCCAGCAAGCACCCAGGCCCCTGCCCCAAGAAAAAGCCCACCCCTCCAAAGAAAAAGACCTGCTTCCCAAACCCACACATACAAAATCCGATCCCACCCCACCCAAGGATGCTCCCTGGGGTGCTTGCCTGCTTACTTGATGCCCCTTCCTGTAGAGGCTCCCTGGCAGTGATTGCAGTCAAGTGTGGGTACAGTGATGTACATGGACATATAATTGGACTGGGTAATGGACTTGAGTTAATAAGCCCAAGTTGTTGCTTTGTTGGGTACACATTTGTCCTGCAATTCCTTTTCTTTCTTTATGTTGTTTTGAGTAACTTGTGTTGTATTCCTACAGTTGTGTATGTTTCAGCCTGCTTGCTGATCCATTTGCTGTTGTTTGCAATATCTGACTATGTGGGCAGTGCTGGTTTCACCTAAGACAAAGTTAGATGTTCACTGTATGGATATGTGGGAGTTAATCCAAATGGGGTGTCATTGCACTGTGCTATGTTTTGTATGGTAAGGATTTTATATTGTGTTGTCCAATGGCAGAATTCAGGGTATTAGACTTGTCCCCTGATATGAATTGTACATTTGTCTCATGTGTGGAAGTTGGAGATTTGGTAATCCACACATGGAGGGTGTTCAATTGTGCTACCTTCTTTTTCATTTGACTGTGCATATGTCTATTCTGATGTGTATACCTTACAGCTACTTCATCTAGATGTATGGCCCATGCTGCTGCTGTTGTATTTGCTTTCTTGACTTGCACTTCCACATTATGCAGATATGCATGTCCATTGCCTCTAGTATTGTTTGCCTCTGAGATACATGAAGGGGCAGTTCCTGTGCAAATGTTGTTTTAGGGGCATGCACAAAGTGTATTGTGTTCTAGTGCAGCATCCTTCCATGAGTGTTCCTGATGCCCCCATCCCTATTGTACAGGTATTGTTTGCATTGTGAGCTTGGGGTATTTGTCACCAAATTATTGTGCATCCAATTGTCCTTCTAATGTGTTGCAATGTAGGTGATGTGTGGGTCCATTGCAGTGCTGTTTCATGGGAGGGGTGTTTGTGTTCTATGACACATCCATACATATGCGTGTTCAATCTGATGACAATCCATGGCATGTATGCAATGTGAGAGTGTCAGTTGAATTGGTAGATGTGATGTAGATGTGTTGTTGCTGTTGTGGGACACAATGTTGTGTACACTTCACTGTCCCTGTGCATGAGATGGTCAAACATGTGTTTTTGTGGTGCAGTATCAGTGATCTGCCCAAAGGGGGGGGTTTGTGTCTGTGAATGTGTCATTTTTTGTGAATGACTCAGACTGTGGACACAATGAAACAAGTATGTGGTGCCATAGCGTGAGCCCCACATCATGTGGATGATGGTGTGACAATCTGTTGTTGAGCTTAATGATACAGGTATGTTTACTTACTGTCTGTTGCGTCCATGGCGGTGTGGATTTTTGACACCTTGGAAGAGCAGCAACAGTAGCAGAACGTGTGTGGTGGGCTGCATGAGGGCACAGGACCTCTAATGCTGCCTGCGGGTGAGTTGCTCCCATTATACTCCCCGTTTCAGCCATGCTGTAATGTGGTGGTTGGACAACCAAGGTCACACTGGCAGTGCGCAACATCATAATGTGCCCAGCAGAAACACAGGTTCCATCGGCCTGTTTGCCTACCTCATCACTGCAGTGGTCCGCACTGCCTGGTGGCGCTGGTGGGACCGCGGCGGTCTTTCCTATATGAGACTGCCAACATCAGAATACAGTGGTCCGACCACCAAGTCGAAGGAAGTCAGAGTGCCGCCATAATGGCGCGTGGACTGCCAAATTCCCTAGAAGACCACTTTAATCGTGCACTCAATGTCTCCCTCGATTTGAATTTTTAGTTTGTAAACCCTGTCGGGTGTGGAGATGTGCCTGTCCGCTGTTTCAACTTCAAGAAAGTTGTTAATTGCTGTCACAACCAGATCTCTCAAAGATTCTTGCAAATATTATGATCTCTGCCATGCTACACAGTCTAGCAGAGTCACTGCCCATGTCCTGTTCTTCAGTAATGTTTTCAATATGTGTGGCATGTTTATCTGAAATTGGCGCAACCATTTTCTTTTTGAATTAGGATTTTTGTTGCAGAAGTTTTGTCTCCTTTTTCAGGAAGTTCTCTGAAGAGTGTTGTAACTCCTTTTTTGGTTTCACTTACTTGTTTAGGTGGTCTGACCTCCCCTCCCTTTCACTTAATTTGTCTTTTGAGTCCTGAAAGGAACTAAATAGGCCAGTATCAGTATACTGATATCTGTCAGTAGTTTTTAAAGCTTCAAAATTTCTAAGATTGTATCTTTTTTCTGAGGTCTCTGAATGCGGAGATTCTCCTCTTTGTTTTTGTTTCTACTTATTATTTTTCTGCTTATCTCAGCATTTTTAAGAAACCCTCTTGTGCTTGCTTGGTATTACCCTTACTGGATTTAACTTGTAATTGGGATTTACCTGGTCTGGCTCCCAGACTAGCCTGACCTATACTAGTATAAGTCTATATGATAATCTTTGGTAGCCCGCATTCCTGATCTTGTGGAGGAACGTCTCAGAGCCATTGACACACTGCCAATGCTACTGCTTCCCATTTAATATTACTAAATATAATTAAAGAGACTGTGGCAAAATTGCCCATTAATTGCAGCCCCAAATCCAGAGCAAGGGCCACCCCGTACTCATCTTGAATTTGTTTTAACACTTCCAGAAAGTTTGCAAGTGTTGCAGTACCATATGTGGTAGTCTAAATTGCAGCAAATACTGCATCCAAGGGGCACAGTTATCTACTGAGGGAACCATCCCAAAGGGCAAGCCCATTGCAAAAATTCTATGTTTATCTTATGGGCAAATATGGGGAAACACTGCTTCCAGCATGTTTATTTTTTGTCCTGTCCAAATGTGCAGCCTTCACTGGAGCAGAATTTAGAGTCTGCATTACGAATTGTATTAAGCATATATAAGATCCTATGCTTAAAAACTTTTCTAAATAAACAGACATTTGAGGTGAGCAAATCTAGAGTGTCGCTGGTTTTGAGGGTGCTCCTTACTAGAGTTGCTCTCCACCTAAAATTTGGAACTTCCCAGAGTTCTCCTTTGTTTTTTGCAAATATATATATATATATATATATATATATATATATATATATATACTAAATTATTATATAAGCGGCTAACATCAATTACTGGTATATTTCGTACATTGGGATGTGGTGTATATGTGAATAATTCTGGCAATGTAGGTCCATCATTACTTAGGGGACCTAATCGAACATTTGGTATAACATGTGGGAGGGGGCTGTTGTTCTTGCAAAGAAAGAGGTATTTCTAAATATGCATAAGCTTTGTATTGTACAGGTAGTTTGCTATTGTATAAAAATGGTGTGATTCCATCTGCTGTTGGAAAGGTGGCCCAGGAATAGAACACCTCTGTTCTGTATGCTGCGTGTGCCTCAACCATGAACATAACATCTTCACCCTCATCAGTGACCCCCATTAATTAATTAATGTTGTGTGAGAGGCTATCTCATACTTACTGGAATTGTTACCCGTTGAGGGTCTGCCATATTTTAAAGTGGTAAGTCCAGAGACAGAAATACCAGTTTGGGCAATCCTTTTAATGTTCAAGCTTGAATAACATACAGACTTAGAGGTATTACCTATTTAGCTGAGGAGTATTTTTCCCGAATATCAGGGACCTTTCCATATAAGGTAATTACGGTACCATCAACATGCAAGAGATAGAGATACTGTGGAGATCAATCAAATTTGTGCCTGAAGAAATGTTAGTCATTGGATTCTTACCTTGGGGAGTCAGACTACTAAGTTTAGAGCAGCAGCACCACCAAGTGTAGGTGACTGAGCCAGTTCCACATCGAGTGAAATCTGTCCGCCTGACTTCGTTGGCTAGCTAGCAGAACCTCATCCAACCCTAGAAAGTAAAGGTGATTTGTTGTGGCCTAGAAATGTGACACTCAGACTCCTCAGGGAAGTAGTGGTGGATAAATCATACCCCTTTCTCTCAGTTACGCAAAATCTCGTACATGATAAAGCAGACAAAGAGATGCAGAGTAAGTTTCAATATTTATTGAAGCAATTGCATCCGATGTGAAAAAGCTTGAGCTGCGATTATTATGGAGATGAAGCATAATAAAGTGATGATTGTGACCATTAGAGTAAAAAGTATAAACAGTCCCACCATCCTGATATAATCATAAGATCTAGTGATTCCTACCTACAACCTAATATCCAAACCTGAGTGCATAGAAGTATTAGCCCTTCTGCCTGCCCCTGTCTATGGAAGGAACCCCAACACCCTACCTGAAAGGTAGGCAAGAGTCTGCCTGTTGTCTGCTGGAAATCCTCCCACTTGGCTGGAAAGACGAGGCCGGATCAGCAGAGCTGGCAATGGAATAGTATATGTCCTCCCAAATGGCTGGAAAGACAAGGTCAGGATCAGCACAGCTGTCAGTGGAATGGTGTACGTTTCTAAACAGTCATGCCTGGAATGTCCTCTACCATCCGTAGGTCTTTGCAGTGCTTATATAACAAAACATGTTCTGTTGTGAGAACAGGCCTGACATGATGATATATCTATAATGAAGGTTTGACTCCATAACTCTTGGAGCAACAATACTGGGTAAACTATTGTGTACAGAACATGGCAGCCTTGAGCAGGGCACAGAGTGAAATGTGTGCAGAGGACTGATAAATGTACAAGGCAAACAACTATGCCATCTCAGAAAGGCAGCTGCTTAACATATAAAAACAACCAAGCTGAAAAGCAAGTTGTGTTAAAGTATAATAAAATGGATAAACAAATAAAATGTGTATGTATGTAAAACGGCACAGGCTACGGGCCAGGAGCTAAACAAGAGTGCCCAATCTAGGCTCTAAAGGGAACCCACAACAACCCTTTAAATTCCTCAAATATTAACAGCAATAACTGGCACATGTTTCTAATAAATTGCTGGTCTCTCCCCAAACACAAATTAGAGCTCTTTACTTTCTTTGAAGATAAGCAGCCTGTGGTATCATTCCTCACCAAACCCTGGTGTAGAGAAGATTGTATGCCCAATGTAGCTGTGACACTCCTACAGGGTTACTCTACTGCCAAGTGTGACTGACAAACAAAATAGGAAGTGGTATTGCTATTATCTTTAAGGAAAATCTCAAAGGGAGCTTCACCTCTATCAACATTCCAGGGTGTGAAAGTCTCTCCTTTGGGACTGAATATTCCCCAACCATTACTTTCTCTGGGTTATTAGTATACCGCCCTGAGTTCCAGCCACTCACTATATTCATGTTTTGCTGAACATTTTGGCCAAACAAAACCTTAAACCTTCAGAAAGACAATTTTACTTTGCTGAATGATTTAAATATACATCTAGATGATAATAACGGTGAATGTGCATCAAACCTATAATGGATAGCTCACACTATTGGTAACACTTATGCATGCATAAACAAGGTAATGTTCTTGATTCTATTGTTACTATTGTTTTTAGCATGAGTTCAGAAGATTCTCCCACTTAGATGGTCAGATGACCATACTGTTCTGTTTTAGCTCCCAAAAGATAGGAGTCAAAGTTTGGCCACTGTTAGTCAAAACTGAATAAAGTCAGCTGGGATACTACTCTACTAAAGTCCCCTCCTGACTTGCATGGAGAAATGTCTGGGATAAACATCAAATGCAATTAATAGATAAAAAAACTCACTGGATAAATTAGTACTCATGAGATTATATAACATGAGCTGACCGGAGGGGTCTGCCCCATGTTTTTCAGTGGAATCAGTTGAATTGAAAAAAGAATGCAAAGGAACAGAAAGGAAGGTGAAGAAAAGCAATGATGATATCAGCAAATTAAACTATAAAAAAGCACTAAAAAGCTACCAGTATGCCATAAGAGTAGCTTGTACTAACAATCTCAGGGTCTCATTTATGAGGAAATAATGCAGTATGGTGCTGCAAGCCAACTTGCTGCGACATGCTGCGTCATTTTGAAAGTGCAGGGATGTATTGTATTTACAGAAGTACGTTGCATACCTGTACTTTCCTCAGTGCTGGTGCACAAACTGATGCCTAGTGCCAATGCTGGCACCCTTGCACCATGGTGCAAGAGTTCCTGTATTGCAGGGATTATTGTTTATGTGCAGGAAGGGACACCTTCCTGTACATAAACAATCATTAATGGCGTTTTCCTCTTTCAAAGTGTGTTGCAGAATGCGACACCCAAAGAAAGTGGAAAAAAGGGGAAAAATAATGTTATTCCTCCCTGTTGCACTACTTCAATGCCACACATGAGGTGGCAATGTACACTGACGCATTCCCAACCTGTCAGATTCCATCAGGTTCCACAGGTGTTGCATGGGAACACCTACAGCAACACCCATGGAATGCCCCTTTCACACAGAGCTATGCGTGAAAGGGGGCTATATTTACAAGGCCATGAAAAGCCTCACAAGGTGGCTTTGCATGGCCTTGTAAATATTGGCTGGCAATCTGTGCTGCTGGAGCATTAAAAAAAACTATGCTCCGGTGGCACAGTGCACTACTAGGGCCTTGTAAATGAGGCCACCATTTCTAAGATCAATATTGCACCCAATTCACTTAAGGAGTTATACGAAATAGTTAACTTTTTTATGAACTCATCCAGTATGGGCTTTGGTTCACCACCTTCTGAGACCTGTGGTACATGCTAGTCAACCACTTTTCTGGGAAAGTTAGCAGTATCTATGCAACTCTGGTAGGGGTGACAGAACTAAAGGACATTGGTAATTGCACCTCATTGGTTTATTCGATGAAAGAGAAATAATCATCGTTGCCTCCAATGATGACAGAAGACATTGTAGATCTTGCTAAAACTGTAAAATCCTTCACCCCCTTGATCTGGCACTTCCTTAAGTTTTGATGAAAGGAAGAGTGTAGGGGGGTGGCCCTCTATGTAGTGTGCAAAGCTAGGCACACTGTGTAGAGGGTCCGGGCAACCACACGTTGGTTTACAGAAGTAAAACCCAGACCATCTAATGCTCTAATTTATGCAGTACCTTGGTTGAGCAGTTAAGCTAATGTTGGTAAGTGCAAAGCATCTTTTGTATTCACAGTATCAATGAAGCAAGACAACACACTCAAAAGAATAACTCGAGACCAATTTACAAAAATACTTCAGAATTTTATAACATTTTTAATACCAAGATCATCAAAATTGGATAAGTGGTTTTTAAGTTCTAAATCTTTAAAGTTTAGCAAAAATAGTTTTTGTGTGTAATTACACACCGTAGGAATCAACAGAGAAATGTTTTAAAAAAGCATGTAAAATCAGGCAATGCATTTACCAATCTCTCCTTTTGCAGGTATGTCAAGGTCGTCAGTGGGCACTATGGACCAGCTGGAGAAATTAGGGCAGTTCCCGGTTTCAGCGGGAGCAGCTGCAGAACGTTGTTGGAGCTGGTGCCAGGCCACTGCGGGGGACCACTTGGAAAAGTGATGAACTGGTGGACATAAAGGTAAGTCCAGTGGGTCCCCCTGGTGTGGCGAGGTTGCAAGAGGTAGGGGACCCATAGGGAACAGCTGGTTCTTTGATACAGAGCACTGAGCGGCTAGGTGCAGAGTGAATCTGTGAGCCAGGAGCTGTGAGCAAAGGTGCCATTGGAAGCAGGAGGTAGGTCACTTTGAGGGTCGCTTGCGGTTCAGCAGGGCCACTCTGGTAGAAAGTCCTGGTGATTTCTGAAGTCCCTTGACTGAGGCATCCTCCTGGTCCTTTTACAGTCCGCAATGGTTTAGGGGTCAAGTTTCAAGGGCACCTCCACCCAGGAAATGCTTGTTCTGGGACCCAGAGAGAAGGATCTCTCAACCCAGGGTTCCAGAATCTTGTCTGGTGGTGGGCAGGCTGGTTGTGACCAGCCAGCAACCATGCCAGGGTAGTTAGCTTTTGTAGAGGGCACCTCTAAGGTGACCCATGGGAGCATTTTGTAATAAATCCAGTACTGGTACCAGTTTGGATTTATCATTCTAAGCTGCATGACACCAAACAATCCAGGGTTCAAAGTGGCCATCATGTAGCTGTAAAACTCATACTGACCAGTGTCCAGGCCATGCATTAAGATGGCTGCTCTGTTCACTAACTTTGTCCTCGGTTTGGCAAGGATACAGCAGGGGCATATCTCTCATGCATCCATGCCCGCACATACAGTATAACGGACTCTGCCGTATGGCTGGAAGGCCTGCCAGAGGGGTGACTCACCTATTTTGCATGCAGTGTATAGTGGACAGGGCACACAGGTTGTGTGCCATGTGGAGTTTGATTTTTAGGATTGCATCAGAACACTCAGCCTGCAATGGCAGTGCTGGGTGCTTCTAGATGCATGGCCATAGAGGGTGGCACAATATGTGCTGCTTCCCTCAGGTGCCAACCCTTAGTACCCCATTCCTCCAGTACCTAAGTACCATTTACTAGGGACTTACAGTGGCAGCTAAAGGTGTTACTAATTGTGCCATTGCATCACAACAGTTTTGGGAAAGAGATCTGAGCCAGGGAACTAACAACTTTGAGACCACATCAAATACCAGGTAAAAAGTGGGGGCTAACCATGACAAAAGAGGCCTTTTCTCACAAAGAGACATCATTTTCCAGTGCTGACTGACATACATAACCGCTCACTGGATAGCAGCAGTGCTAGAGATTTTTGGAAACATGCTATCATCAGACTAGTGTTAAAGAAACCTTCCCTGGATCCTGCGCTAGTGGAACACTACAGGCTAATTTCCTTACTCCCTGATGTAAGTAAACTATTGGAAACATTTATTAACAAACATCTTTCTCGTTTCTTAGAACCTGATAGTATATTGCACCCCACCCATACAGGTTTCCATGCCATGGTTTTCAATGGTGTCATACATAGGCTGCACACAGATTATTGTTATGCCCAACAAAGGAGCAATATCGTAACAACTTGATTCCTGGCAAGTTGTAGATTGGATGGCTGCCAGCTGCCTGACATCAAACGTGACAAAACTGAGGTATTAGTAGTCGGTGAAAATTCTTCCGTCTGGAATGAACTTTGCTGGCCTAAGTCCTTTAGCGATCACCCCTTCTCCAAATCAGAAGTAAAAAGCCTGGGTGTCAAAATTAACAATAAAATCACTATGGAGGCTCAGGCTAGAAAGTTGTCCTCAAGTTATTTCAGCATGTTTATAACCTTCAGGAAACTGCTAGGCTGGTTGACAATCCCTGCATGGAGAGTAGTAGTACAAGGCTTGGTGCTATAGGGGTTCCCTTTTTCTGGGGGCCCCCCAATAAGTATTCAAAAAACTGCAAGTGACCAAAAATGCTGCAGGCCGGATTGTCCTGGGAATCCAAAAGCATCAGGACGTCTCATCCATACTATCTACCTTACATTGACTACCAATATAAAAGAGAATAAATGTTAACGCCCTATCTCTGGTCCATCGGGTGGTCCATATGAAGGGTGTCACAAATCTCATAACATTTGATTCATCCCTACTCTCTCAGGAGATTGCTATGGTCTGGGAATCTAGGTCTGCTCTCCATTCCCAGGTTAAGAAAGCTAGGAGTAGAGGGTGCTCATTTTAATACTTAGCACCCAAATTATGGAATACTTTACCACCAGCTTTCAGAAACAATGACAACAAACTCAGTTTCATGAAACCGCTTAAGACATCTTTTTACTTAAACTATCGTGATTCTGAGTCTGTCTTACCCATGAGCGCTGGAAATCCAGTTGGATAGCCACATGCCTAAGAAGTGCTAATAAGAATAAGAAGAACAAGTTCTGGATTACGAATCCAAACTCTCCCCTTGTCACAGTTTCTCCAACCTGGGAGCATTAGGGTGGCAACTTAAAAGTTGCTGTTTGGGTCCTGTGGGGCCTGACACTATCAGGGTAGCACCTTGGGCCAAGACGAGTAGGTGGTGCACCTACACTGTCAAGATCTAGTACCTCAGGGCACTGGCCATCCTTGGGGATATTTTTACTTATTAAGCAATACAAACTTGACAGTTGCCAGTTGGTCCCCCATGCCCCTGGACCTCTGAGGGGTAGTAATCAGAATCTGGTGTGAGTATCCTCCTCGCAAAAGGCACCTGAGTTAAGTAAACAAGAGCTACACATAAGCAGCAGCAAAAAGCGCAAGCATCTTTGACCTTTTGGGTGGATTGCCATGGGCTTTTGATGCTTTCCTCCAGATGGTATCTTCCAGCCAAGAAGAGTATAGGTTTCAGGGCCTCTAAATTTGTACAGACTTTTTGGAGTTTGTTTTAAATTGTTTTTCCTATGATGAGGAAGAATCTATGGATCTGTCTTGCTATCCTTTCAGCTCTTGAGGACTTGAATATGCAAGCCTCTTTTACAGCTCCAAACCAACTATCTCCTTATAAGGGCCTAGGGCATGCTCTACTTCTGGGTTTCTGTCGATCTCCCTAACTCAGGGTTCTCTTTCAGGAGCACCCCCTAGCCCTCAAGGTCTTCCTGGACTTCACCAGCCCCACGCCTCCTGGCCACGTGCAGGATGCCTGTGTGTCCTCCAGGGTTAAGTCCAAGGGAACCTGTTGTATGGCTATTTTAGCCACGTTTTAGATATGTTGTTTTAAGCTAACTAGGCCTGCCGCTATGCACTGTAACTCTGTTACATTTTATTCAGTACTGTTTATTTTTCTAGCAATAGTCTCATTTGCGGTGCTTTTTTATTTTCTTTATCTCATTGTACTTTCGCCTAGGAGAGCATCACGTTCTTAGTAGGACATTTATTTCACTTTGTGCTTTCTCCAACGCTACAGTCAGATAAGGTTGCCGACAAATGTGGTATGCTGTGTCTCTAACATTCACAGAAAACACACACTCATATGTGGGGACTATTTCTTAGAATGTCAGCTGTTTTATTATAAAAACACCCCTTTGTCTCAGACACGTTAGAGGGAGATTCCAGCCAGATGACCATGACTGTATGCTGATTGCTGATTGCTTTGCTGCAGCTACTTGCTTAGACGGCCGGACCCCTGATCCACATGGGGACGGTGTCTCTCTAGACTAGAGGCATCTTCCTTCAGATTTGAAGGATGATGTACCCCCAGGGGGGAAACCCGAAGGGCAGATTAGGCTTATTATGCTATGCTCAAACATAGTGTAGGTAGGGAAAATATATATATCCCTCCTAGTGACAGTATGGTAGGATTTTTCTTATGTTTTACTCTGTTAGTCACCTGCTTGCTTTTATTGTGTTTTATCATCCTAGTTATTGCAATACATGCCTTTTTATCTAAGATGCAGTTACTTCAATAAATCCTTATTGAACTATTTTCTGCTTCTGTTATCTTTCCCTGTATGAGACTTTTTGGTAACTGAGAGAAAGGGATGGGATCTGATCAACCACGATTTCCCTGAGGAGTCTTTCTTGTCATGCTCCCTGTTGCCACAATCATCTCAGCTAGAGATGAGGTGCTGCTAGTTAGCCGGAAAACCCGGATTAGGCCGATAGGTGTCATGTGGTGTGGAATCATACTTAGTAGCCACAATCCATGTGATCCTGCCTCCCAAATCCAGTAGCCTCATTAGCATAATGAGAACCCACGCAACAAACCCTCTTCCTCTCGATCCCAAGCACGCCACCCTCTACTGCCACACCCAGAAGGAATGGAGATGCCAGTCTTACTGGTCCTGGGGGCAAGAGACCACACAGTTACTAGAAGAACCAGCCCACTGTGTCCCTCCTCCGCAACTAGAGGTTCACCCATATGAGCTTCTTGTTTCTTCCTCTATGGATGTTCTGCTTCTCTCAGTCTCTCCCTTGTGCAGGGGTTTAAAAGTGGAGCGTTCTAGAAGGTTTGCATCTCTGGCAAATCCAAAGAAACAACTTCACCCCTTTCTCTCTGACACTTTCTAGTAGCAGGTTGGTTGACCCCCTTGCAAAGCATGATGGATTTTTTTCAAGAGGACAACTGTAACTAGTGGTTCAGAGCAACTTCCTTTTAAGTGCTATCCCGTCTTCTAACTGTCATTGTCAACGTGTTCCTTCCTTCTAAGAGTTTAAAGAAGCCCCAGGTGAGAATTGTGCCAGAGGTTTGCCCTTTGTCCCTGTGATAAAGTTATGGCTTCTATAGGCAGGGAAGTGACAGTCATCCTGTGCAGATTTCGCCTTCACACTCTTTAACTACCGGGAGAAGGTGGGATCCCCTTTAATTAGGTGCATTGTCTGCAGAGGCCTTTATTCATCTTCCTACCTGCAGAGTTATTAACTTGGCCCAGAAGAGTAGTTCAAAGTTTGAATATCATTAATGGCTGACTTGGAAAAATACTGCAAAGCCCACAGTATATGACGGATTTCCAATATGACCAAGTTACTAATATGTTTGCCGTTGCGACCTCTTTAAACAAAGAGAAGGTGACTTTAATCATTTCTCTATGTGCCAATAAAAAGTTAATATTATGATACAACTTTCACCTAAAGTGACAATTGAGTAAGGCACCACAGGCTTCATGCAAAGCAGTACAGACTCATTTTCTAGTCAAATAAAAACAAATGTTTTGGATGTCCAGTTAAATTATAAGGCCCGCCATCTGTGGCAGGCTACATGCTATGAGCAGGTGTTATAAATGACGCTACAAATGGCACAGTGAAATGTTGCAAATTTCACTGCTCCTTTTTTGTGGGCTTCTCTGTGGGGGAATGCCCCCCTTGCATACATTATTACTTGGCAAAGGCATAATGTGGCGCAAGGGGTTACAAAGTGGCACAATCTTAGCTGATTGGGCTGAGTGTGGAAATAACAGGGTGTTTGCCCACTATGTATAAATTATCTTATTCCTAACCTACTCACAAACAGAGCTCATATACATCACCCCAAGGGCGAGAACTAACTCTCATTTGACAGCTTTCAGCCAACCCCCTTCTCTGTAAAACCCATTTAGTTCACAATTAACTATCTAGGAGCACAAATCAATACATTGGCCCGACTTGCACATTTCTCTGTTTCTTCTCTGAAGAAAATTAAACATCCCCTGACTTCCAAACTGTTGAGAACTGCTTCCAATGCGCTTATTGTCAATTGATTGTTGCATGGCAATTTAGTACTTGTGAGGTGTCCCATATACAAGACAGTGTTCTATGCCACATATTTGCGGAACTCTATGAAAAGGAAATCTTATCACATCTTGGCAGTGCCTCACTTCATTGGCTGCCCACCTAACCCAAAATACAGTTTGAAAGAGGCACCCTGACTCACAATGTTGCAAACCAGTGGTTCTTAACCTATTGCCAGGGCAGGGACCACAGTGAGCCCGCCAAGCCTACTCATGGGGTTGCGACTGATTCGAAAAATAAAAAAAGATTAGAAGATTAATAAAGTGTACATAAATAAAGAAGCAAAATGTAAAATGTAACATTGTAAAACTTCTGTAAATGTGAAGGGATTTGACATTGGAGACCAAAAATGAAGTTTGTATCCTCAGATAGATTCGTGGGGGCTGTGTAAGTGCATCAAACAGCATATAATGTGAAAGATTGATAGTAGTCTCAATTGAATTTAGAAAAGCTCCAACCTTCCTGTAAAAATTAAAACATTGCTTTTTTTATATTTGTTTTTGAATTAAGGAAAGCGTTTCGTCATTTTCTGAGGTTCTCTTCCTATTTCATTCTCCTTTTGGACTAGATGCATTGTTAACTGGTGTTTTGTACAGCAGGTGTATATATTATATTGTCTGCTAGTGTGAATTCCAGGAATTACTCAAAACATAGGGGCATATTGGTACTTTCTTACAGGCTTGCACTGCCATTGCATCCCTTTTAGTGAAGCAGCAGCGGTGCAAACCTGTCAACCATATCTATGAGGCCAATTTGCATGGCTTTGAATGGCCTTATAGATAAAGAGTCGGGCGAGGCAGCGCAAACAGCTGCGTTGCCTTACTCTGCACCAGGGAGGTGTGTCCATGAGCATTGCAGAGGGTCTTCCAATGTAACGCCCATGGACTTTGACGTATCTCCAGAGTCACAAGAGCCTGTAAAACTGGGGGTGTGCCAAAACATTATGCCTCCCTAGGGTATGCGCAACAAGGAGAAATGTTTTCATTTTTCCTTGTTATTTCCTCTTTCTATGTGTGCTGCATTCTGCAGTGCACATAGAAAGAGAAAAAAGCCTCGCAGGATTTTTTATGAGTAGGAAGATGTCACTTCTTGCCCAAAAACAGCCCTAACTACAACGCAGACACCCTTGCATCATGGTGCCCGCATCGGAGCTAGGCTGCCAAAGGCGCCAGCTCAGGTAGGAAGACCAGGAATGTGCTGTATGCCATATATATGGTGCATTCCCACCCTTTCACTTTGACACAGGGCAGCGCAGCAAAGTGACTTGCTACGCTGCCCTGCGCCAAATCCCCTTAAATTTGGGCCTTCATTTTTACCTTTCGAAATATCTGTTCTGGGTTCCCATATGTAAACATGTAGGAAGTGGGTGTGGCCTAATTGAGCATGGCATAAGACACACTTCACCCGGCATCTGGACACCCAAGGCCTTTCAACCACAATCCAGAGCATCAGGGTTGAGGCATCCAGCCTCTGAGTGGCGAAACAGCTATCCTGGCATCCCCTTGTCTCGTGGGAACTGCTGCAGATGTTGCTACGGAGTCCACCTCTACGGCACCAGTGGTGGGAATTGCCTGGGGGCCAGGCTAGAAGCTGTGACGCCACCACATTGCTGAGTGTACTAGACCTTGCTGGCCACAGCGACTCAATGTGGTAGAGTGGCAGGCGACAGCTGGCTTGCCATGGGACCAGCTGGGTGATCAGATTCCCCAACTGAGGGGACCCTGATCCGGCTGCTGCTCTGGACGCCCATCTTAAGAATCGTGAGAGAGATCGGGTCTGCTGTGGGCCCTGCACACCTCCTGACACTGCGGTGACCGCAGAAACGTAATAGGCACATATTGCTAGCAATGAGAAGTGGCCAATATCATCAGCTGGCTGTGTAGTTAATAACCTCCTTTCTGCCTTATACCCCTGCATTGTGGCCCCTGACAGGAGCCTAAAACAGCGAGGCACTGGTGCTTTAGAGGGGTCCACTGAAGTACCCTGGTAGAAAACTATGGGGGCCCGCCCCTACATGTCCTCCAGGTTGCGACCATACCCTATTGCCCTAGTGACCATCCTTGGCAGAGAAATACTGTGCAGCTTACCACCACCAAGGCCTCACTAGCCTCCTTGCTCTCACTGCCATGGATGGTTGTCGTGCCCCCGAGGACGGAGCAGCTGTGAGAGTCTGCAGTCACTAAAACCCTGTGAGACATGACCTACCAGGCTCATCTCCTGCAACAGCGAGTCGTGTTAGAGAGCACTAATAGTAGGACCCACCTGCTATTTGCCTGGATACCCGCTGGGCGCTGTGCGGCCTAGCACGCAGGCTGAGATGTGTTGGACCTTAACTGATCCTGAATCAAAGGAGGTACCATGCAGGATTGACATTGATGGCCTAATCTTGTAGGGCCTGAGAGGTGTGAGACACTTAAGGGTGAATAATTTCTGGCCCCTCCCTGCAGTGACTCTGTACTTGGTGGGTTACCTGGCTGAGGACTGCCAGCTTTGCACCGTGGAAGCCCTCACACATAGCAATGCCCTGTGTCCCTTGTTACTGTTGTGGGCATAGTCAAAAGGGGTGGATCTTTGAAGCCAGTCAGCCACCTCACCCCCTTCTGCTAGCCCACACAGCTTCAAACTTTACAGCAAATTCTACCAGGCAACACCCACCTTTGATCAACTAGGATTATGTAAATGGCCTAACTCATAGAGCTCAATGAGCAGAAACCTTCACATCTGTGGATTGAGGCCCAGTGGCCCAAGGGGGGCATTTCTGTGGACGTCCTTCCTGCGCTCCTTGCCTCAGGTGTAAGACCCTCTCCTCATTGTGCCAGGCGACAGGGATTGAACTTTAGGAGTGTGCGGCCCTCAGACTTTACCTGTGCACAACTGCAGCACTTGGAGACAGTGATACCTCTTAGATTTAATGGGAAACGGGGAGTAGACTCTAACTTTTACTGAGAGGTTTGCATTGGCACATTGCACACGACGTCTATGCACTTTCTTACACTGTTCCACTTCTACAGCGGAGTCTTTCCTGTGGTGTGTAATTGGGAGCTCTCAGGCCTGTGGTCGGGGAACTCTCCTAGATCCCTACTTACACCCCGTCATGTCACATGGGAAATCCATCAAGGACACCTCTGGTGCATCTGCAAAAGATGTCCCTGTAACCTCTCTGTGGCACAAACAGCTCTCATTGCCCATGGATCTCCTTGTAGCCACTGCGGAGCTCACCCATGCAATTATGACACCTGCGCCTATTATTCAAGCCTACATGAACAAGTTCTTCCAGGATCTCCACACTGAAATTGGCTCTCTTAAAATGGAATTTAAGTCCTGTTTTCACAATTTCAAAGGGGATGTCGACAGACTTGCCGAACGAGTGAACTATCTGGAACAAACACTTGACTCTTGCACCCAACAACAAGTGCTCTGGTGGAAGATTGCAACCTTAGAAGACCAACAGATTAAACTTGAGCTGAAGCAAGAGGATTTGAAAAGCGCAGCCAGAGGAACAACATCCATATTAGGAGAGTCCCTAGTGGTTTGGAAGGTACCGACATAATGACTTTTAGCGCCAAACTCCTGCACACCATTCAAGGAGATCTAGATGTTTCCCCCCATGTTAGATAGAACGCACCATGTGGCATCAGCTCCAGGACACTCTAACTCCTCTGCCGGACATCCCGCGGGTGGGTACACTTCTTTCCGGGGAAGGAGGTATTCCTCGAAAGAAGGCAGCCCTGGTATTCAGAGGCCACACTGTTCAACTGTTCCAGGATTTTGCACCCACTACACTACAACGTCTCAGGGATTTCAGACTGGTAACCACCAAACTTTGAGATCTTCACTATCAGTAAGGGCCACCTCTTTGCCATTATCTTCATGTCAGAGGGCAAATGCCAGATCATCAGGTCACTGATGGAGGCTTTACACCTCCTAAATTTGAAGCTAACCTCGAGAGAGGGGAGCCGTTCCCCACTCTGATCCCCTACTCATGACACTGTATGACCCACGTGGACCACAGTGACCTCCAAGAACACCTCCAAATGCAACAAGGAACTCATATTCAGTGAAACCAAGAAAGATATCATCCAACATTTACGCAATCTTGAGAGGTACTTATCTCTTGCCCCCTTGACCACAAGGTCGGTCTAAACCAGACAGGGCCTCTATTACTCTCTCACCAGAGGAGCTGGGTTGGTTCATGGGCCTTCCTGCTGGATTGTTCTGTGTGCCTCAGAGGTCTCTTCATTTGTCTGCGCTCATACCACTTACAAGGAGTGAACTGTAGGCTGTCTCTTTGATACTTCCTAGGACATTATAAGACCTGGACCAAATGTCTACCATCACTGGGCCTACTCGTTTCCGACCAATACTATGCCTCGCTGGGTGTATCTTCGACCTGCTAATCACCCTGGCAACCTCTGGCCTTGAGGGTCTGTGAGACTATGGCCCTCTGACTGTTGCTGCGCCTTCTTCCTGATTCAGACCCTGCGGGAGTGACTTCCTCTGTTTGGCTGGCATAGTGGTGTGCTGGTCATGTCAAGACTTGAGTTGATTATCTAGGCCCTGTTGACCTTTTATTGTTTGAGTTGCTAACCAGTTTCTTTCCTTTCCTAAGTTATTCAGCTTACAGGAAAACTCCCTCTTCCTCACCCCCGTCCTTCATACACCCATCTCTGCTGTGCGCCCTTATGCATTAGCAAGCAAGAACAATTTCAGCCCATCCCCACTACCTGGTTAGCCCCCCATTCATTTTGTCAGCATTTGGACCTTACTGGGATGCTTGCTACCATTCCTCTACTGTATGGATGCCTTGACTCCTTAGATCCCCCATATATTCTTTTGCACCAATTGCTGTGACACCCCCACAGTCCCACATCATGGCTAATGCTCCAGGAGTTCAATTGTTCACACTGAAAGTGTGGGGCCTCAATGCACAAAAAAAGAGGAGGCATGTATGGTGTTAACTTCTCCTGCACGACCCTGACCTTTTTTGCAAGAAACTCACCTTTTATGACAAGATGTCTCTCGCATGTTACATCCTACATACCCAATCCGCTACTGGGCATATGCCTCTACGAAGACAGCTGGCGTAGCCATCGTGTACACAGCCTCCTTTTGTTCTTACGTTCTATGGGCCACCCGCGATGAAAGTGGCCATTTTTTTCAACTGGCCAAATGGCCACGACCTCTTACTCTACTACATATATATGCCCCTAACAAAGCACAGGATGTCTAGCTCAGGAATCTCTTAAGGGAGCAATTGACACGTGACGGGGGTGACTTGGTGGTTGGTGTGGACTTTAACCTAGTCTGGGATCCTGAACTTGACCACAGTAGTACTTCCTTTCACTGGTGCAATGTCTGCGTCCCTTAAGCACGACTCCACTGACTTAGGCTTAGTGGACGCTTGGCACTATAAACATCCAGGCGCCTGGGACTTTTCCTTTTACTAATATGTCCACCATTTCTACTATTGCATAGATTATCTTTTCCTCAGTTACTCTTTACTATGAGACCTTGATTCCACACACATTTCTGATATATCTCTCTCTGACCATGTCACACATTGACCTGGGTTACAGCGGGGTTGACAGCCCAGTCTTGTCCGCCGTGGCAACTTCCCCGTGGTGCCTTTGTGATCCCATTGATGTTGAGAAGATCTGGAAGGTGATAATAAACTATTTCACCTCCAACAAACACCCTGATAGCTCGAACCACATATTATGGAATGGGTTTAAAGCTACCATTAGAGGCACTATTACTTCTATATCTATCGCCCAGGTACGAGAGACAAAATTGGTTGAGATGTGCCCGGCAAATGATATCAAGGCTCTGGAACACCTTGATCACTATACCCCATTCCCGGGCAACAAACAGCACCTAGCCTTATTACAGGGTCAGCTGCGGGCACAACGTACTAACTGGAAAGAGCAGTCCTTGTTTGCTCTAAAAAAAAGTACTATGAAGGAGGCAACAAGGTGAAAGCTCTCTTGGCACGTAGACCCCGGCAGCAACAGGCCCATGCTTATATTTCTAAGATCCAGACCGCACACTCATATCTCTAAGATCCAGACCGGGGTCTGTGCCTGGGCTACCTCAAAGGGGGCTAAACAATAAGCGTGCCAGGATTTTTACCGCAGTCTCTGCAGAGGAGAAGATGCTCCTGTGCATGACATTGAAGTTTACTTGGAGGACTGTCGATGGGATCCGCTCAACCCCCTCCACTCTGAACCACTTGAGGCCCCCATCACACTACAGCAGCCACAGAGCACCCTCTCATCCCAAAGTCATGCAAGGACCTTTCCCTCTATGATTCCTGTTGCCCCATCGCACTCCTAAATACTGATGCAAAACTATTTGCAAAGATCTTGGCGAACAGACTAGAACCTTACCTCCCAGGTCTCATTGAACCAGACAAGGTTGGGTTTATACGCTACAGACAAGGAGCAGACAACATTCGCCGTATCGCCTAGTGGAAAGCCCCACCACCACAACATACCATCTTGACTTTTTTTACTTGACACGGAGAAGGCATTTGATAGGGTCAGTTGCTCTGTCTTAAAAACCATGCTTAGCAAAATTGGTTTAGGCCCAACAATGATTACTAGAATAATTACATATTACAACTTCCCCACCACTAGGATACGTATCAATAGATGCTCGTCCTAGTCTATTCCCTGGGGGAGAGGCACTAGGCAAAGCTGCTCGCTATTGCCCTTCCTTTTTACCATGGCTGTGGAACCACTGGCAATTACAATTTACCAGATGGATGATACAGTGGGCATTCATTTTGGGGGACTGACTCATAAGGTCACTGTATCTACGGATGACTTGTTGGTGACTCTTGACCAACCAGCAACCTCCCTACTGGCAGTTGTGCAGACATTACTCCCATTCAAAATGTTCAGGTTTTAAAATCAGTATGGCTAAACCTCAAGTGCTAAATCTAGCAATACTTTAATCTAATCTAACCTGCCTGCACTGCAGTCCCTCACTCCCTCCCAATGAGCTCAATGCTCTATTAAGTTCTTAGGCTTAAGCCTTATTCCGTCCCTAGCCACTTGGACAACGGTCAACTGGCTAGAGTATTGGAAATCCATCCTGGAAGAGCTTTGCCACTGGAAATCCTAACAGGTCTCCTGACTGGGCTGCCTGAATGTGGTTAAAATGTCTCTCTTACCCAAAATACTCTATATCTTCATAACGCTACTAACGCCAATCCCACAACAAGACATAATGCATTTTTAATGAGACATAGGCTCCTTTATCTGGGGTGCTTTTCCAACACAGTGCTAAATACTCCTCCGAGGAGGGCTGGTGTGCCCTAACCAATCTGGAAAGGACTTTCTTCTCCCTGAATCCACCTGATGACAATACTATGTGAGTTACACATTTGAGTGTGAGATAAAGGGAATACAGTAAATGAGGGTGAGGATGGGGGGAAGAAATCCTGAACACCAACACAACTTAGTACTATTTTTCCCTTCTCTTCATCTCTTTGCTGGCATTGCTCCTCGGCTCCAGGAGACTTCTTCCATATATGGTGGTCATGCTCAATTATTGCAACATTTTGGAAAGAAATCCTCAGTCATATTAAAGGGACTTTAGGCTTCCCACTCCCAGAGTTCTATTCCACTGTGATCCTCGTATCTGCCCCTACATCTGAAAGTTAAGAAACATGCTGAATGTCGTCTAATTAGTCACATGTTGGGAGCTGCGGAAAAAAGAATTGCCTTACATTGGAAGAAACCCACAGCATCATTGATAGCTCAATGGTATGTATGCATGGGGCACGTAAGGCACATTTACTTATGTTTGGCAACCTTTCATATTCTATTTTACAAGATTGGAGCACCTCTGCTTCACACCGCCCAGATTCAAAGCTCTCCACCTGTTTGACTGAAAAAAATCCACGCTGTTCAACTTATGAGTGCAATGGGGGATCTTAATCTTCATTATGTCCCTTCCCCAGCTCTACTGGCACCCTTGCTTTCCCATTGTCTTACACGCCCCTTCCTACTATCCCCCCAGATGGATTGCAAACCAGTTAACCTCTTATCCCAACTAGGTCAATATGTTTCTACTCATTTCCCAGACATCATTCCGACCTACAATAAACCTGAGTTTTGTGATATGACCTTCTTCTTGTTGGCAGCCTATGTAATTCTTAATGTACTGGGATGCTAGATGCTTTCTTAATCTTATATACAATGCCTTTTGATGTTTTTGTAATATGAAAACCTGCGAATAGAAATAAATTAAGGGAAGTTAATGTAGGTAGAAACATTGCTTTGTATAATATAGTCCTTCTCATTAGTGAAAGGATAACTTCCTCTAGTACTGTACATTGGTATTGAATTAATCTAAAGTTCTGTATAAAGCATTCTTCAGGAATTCTTGTGAGTCTTGAGAAATGTATATTACTATGTACTGAAACAGGGTGTGTGTAGTCCTGAATGGGGGTTGTGGGTTAGTTGTCCCCTTTATGAGCTGGAATAAAATTGACATAACCAAATTAATACTCTGTATCTTCCAAATGTGAAGAATTCGCTTTAACCTTCTTAATGTGTGTTCTGGGTCTGCTATTTGTAATAGGATAACATCCACTTAAAGTTTTCTTCTTTCTTTCCATTCTCCCTCCCTCTTCAGTCCACTTACCAGTGCATCCCCTCTTATACAGACTAGGGCAAACTTAAAACATTTAGGAAAGGGTCCTATGATATAATATAGAGGTTAAAAATATCAGGATACAAAAATATTGCAGCACAAATATTGGGAACAAAAATATCAACTTTGCTTTCATTGGGGTCTATTCGCAAAGGTAAACTTACGCATGAGTAACTGGCAACTTTATTCTTACACTTTTGAATAACTTTACTATTTTAGGCTATTTACCATCTATGTATGTAAAGTTTCTCAAAAGTGTAGGCTTACATGTTCCCACCCTGTGAATTCAGGGGGGTGGAGCCTAACTTACAAGTTTAAAGTTATTACTTGTAACTTTTCACATGTAGGGAGAGATCTCTGCCACCAAGATGGGCCTCTTCCTAAGGTGAAGTGTAGGAAAAGGTTTAAAAGTTTGACCAAAATAGAAAAAAATATTAATGTTAATGAATTTTCTATATTTATGTTAAATGTATTGTATGTGAAATCACATAAAAATATTACATCATTTTAGCTTGATTGTAATGTAAAAATAACTAAATATTTTTTTTAATGTTTTAAATTCAATTGTTATTCTGAAGTTTAATTAAAAATAATTCCCACCTAAAGTAAAAGAATATATATATATTTTATTATGCATTTAACATTACTAAGAGCAGTGTACTTCAATAATTAATAGTAATGTAGTTGTTTCAACAAATAGTAATGTTATAAGTATTTGTATATTTAAGAAAAGTTAATAAAATATGTTAAAATATTTAGAATCTTCTTAGCATTAAATAAAAAGTTTTTTCTATTTTTAAACAATAAAATATAATAATTTATTTTATCACTATATCATACAGGATTTTATTTCAGTCCCGCCCTTCATTATTTTCTATGGGAGGGTGTTGCACTAACTGTGAGTGCCATGTGTGATGCTGGATGTATTCTAGCACTGACCTGGAATACATTTATGATAGTTATGTGTCCTTTTTGTCTGCAATAATTATACAACTGCAGTGTGTGAATAGGAAGGGCCTTACTCTTTTGTGGGTTAGTGCATGTCCTTCCCATAATACTTCCCTTAGCCCTTCTTACACTTCTTTTAAGCCACCCCCATTAGTAGTAAATATTCCAGATGACAGAAGAGGCAGAGTCCTCTGCTCATAGGTATGTGAATAGCATTTTTAGTACAGTAGTAATTGCAGTAGTAATACTATTGTAGTACTAGTAACATACTACAAAATGCAGTTTGTAAATAGGACCATCTGATTTAAAGTTGAGTAACATCGACTTCAAGAGAGTTGTAGACACAGATATCAACAATAACCACAGAGTAAGTATATATTTAAAAGTAGTTAACGCTAAAAGCAGACTCAATTTTTTTTTCAAATATATATATGCTACAAAAAATCTAATCATAAATGTACTAACTTAAAGAATAGAATAAACATGTAACTTCACATAAAATGTAAACAAAACGTAAATACACATCAAAAATTAGAGGATGAATAAATACATTATTTATATACCATGCAATAAGTAAAAACTATTTTTATTCTAATTTACATTACAATAACACATAATTGCTGTGTGAAAGGGAAAGTTTGCAAGTGAGTTAGGGCCTGATTCCTATGATGGCGGGAAGTGTCCCGCCATTGAATTTTTGGTGGTCTGACCGCCGCCTCCTTGGCAGTCTCCCCGCCCGATTACGGGCAGTACAGTGAAACAGCCACAAGTCGGCTGCCACTGCTGATATGTCAGCTCTTGCAACAGGAAAGACAGAGGAAGCCCACGGAGGGGTTCCTGCCAAGTTTACAGCCAGAGCCATTATGAATGGCCTTTCCGCCTACCTTTTCCTGGCAGGGACACCACCATGCGTGAGTCAGTGGAAAGGCAGTACTGCAGTACTGACTAGCAACTTTTAAGTCTGTATGCAACATGTCAGCAGTACACTTTAACAAATATGGATATCATACAGTGAAAGATACAAACAACTAATGAAATGTGTTATTTCTCCCATTCCACAACATTGGGCCAGCCTCCATGTTGACTGACCCTGCCCCATGACATGCAGCATCACAGTTCTCATACTTTGTGAACTGCACTTTGAAAGCCACTTCTGGATCCTTCTCAGTGACCACACATACCGAACTCATGACTCCACAGCCACCAAACCGTCAGCCCAGCGGGAAAATACAAGCACGACTGGCTTCTCAGCTGGGTACTCGACCCATTGCTGCAGCAGAATGGCGTAGAACAATGGAAGTCGGAATCAGGTCCTAATTTCACATGTGTACGTTTGCTCTTACAATTTTGAGTAACGTTGCCACTTTTGGCTGTTCGCCAGTTACAAGTGTAGAGTTACTCAAAGTGTAGACTTACATGTGTCCATACCTTTAATTCAGCTGGTGGAGCCTAATTTATAACTTGTATCTTTTCACATTTTAGGTGGAGGTCTCCGACATCAGGGCAGAAATCTTCAAATAGCAAAGTATAGAGAAATGTGTATTGAACTTAAAAAAAAATTTGAAAGAAATACTTTCTTGTTAAATATTAGTGCAAGTGCAAATTAATGTAAAATATTTATTTTTAACATAGAGCAAAATGGAAACATAGCACAGCATTATATTAATCATTTGTGTTTTAATATGTAAATATTTTTTAATATATTAAGTTAAATAAACTTTATTTTTCATTACTTGTATTTCAGTGTTTATTTGTGAAGCCCTCTTAAACCTCAGAGATAAAGGACCACTACAGAAAACTGCAAATAATTAAGGAATTAAATTAGCAGGAGGTTAACCCTTCTTGGCACAAAGATGTTTTGTCACTGAACCAGGATCAGCATTCTCACTGAAAATCTTGAGCACAAGAAAGATAATGAAGACTTGGAGGTTACTCCGTATAGTGTTCCTGCACCACACAAGTTCTTACACTATCTGATTGCAAATGTGGACCTCCGACTGATCTTGGAACCTTAAAATGACATCTTAAACTCTAGGGACACCCAAATATCTCAATTCACCCAAAAGGTCTCCCCTTTATCGTGATACAATAACCCTTCTTCAATCCTTGTATTGTTAAAATATAAGAGGCAGTCCTCAAACTTTCCTGGGATGAAGCCTTACCTTCAGCTGCAGCGCTGACTGAAGCCTCCAACAGCTTCAACATGTCTCACACCCGGCTTTCAGAGAGTGTTAAGATGTACTCTCCTCTCAATTAGAGACTGAATCACTTAGTATTTCTTGCTTAGCTTTATTCAAGTAAGAAGTACAAGAACAACCATCCTCCAACGAGCTCTCCTTCCTTCCAACTGCCATCTCGGGACCTCCAGGCTCCTCTCCCAATTATGACACCAGGTGGTCCACCACTATGGTAACCAAGACAGGACATAAACACAATAGGGAGGGAGTGGGAGAGAGATGATAGTTCTACTTTCATTTTCCACTCTGGTTTTTGAAAATAGAAGAAGGGCTACCAATATATTGAAAAGATGGAAGGTGGTTATATTAGCAGTCCTTTGTATATCCATGTGCCGCTGGAAATAAATGCAGGACTAATCTGATGCCTCAGCCTGTCAGACCGGGAATCGAATGTAGCAGGTGATGCAGAGTCCCATTCCTCTGAAGTAAGTCCCCGTGGTGCACACCGGGACAAGTTATTCACTAGTCTTTTTATTTGTGAGTAATCCAGACTATTCAAATCTCTTAACCTCCACTCCTTCCCAATAAACATTTTGTTGGAGTCTTTTTTGATCAGTCCACGCTATCCTATCTTTTTGCTCAGCCAAAGTGCTCTAATCTTTCTGGTTTAAATATGCGCATAAATATATAAAGGAAAGGCCTGCTCGCAAGTAAATCTTCCATCTGTCATCAGTAACAAAAAATGCATTATTTTTACCAGGCCGCCAATGGCGATGGATCTTGAGTCCTTGAATTCAGCTGGTGCTCAGCCAGAGCACCCTTATCTCACTGATTTTCTGAGAGCTAGCTGTTAGGAAAACAACCATATCAGTAGTCCTCAGTTCATTAAGCAGAAAAATATTCTATTTTCGAAAGTTTAAGGAGGAGGAAAGTTAATTTACCGCTTAGATAAATGTTGACTGTGGCGTAATGTATTTCAATTTGTGATGACTTTCTGGACTTGCCAACAAGGTCGACTACTGCAGACTTTTCATATCAAGATAAATAGTTTTTCAGTTACCTCTGTCCATAGTTTATTAATGTTTCGGCATCATGACGGTCGTGCTTTTATTTCTCAAATCTAATACGCAAATGAATTCACGTGAACTCCCAGGCTTTTTACCCTCGAGTGAAGTGGTCTTATTTATGTTGAACGATCAATCATTCCTATCTATCATGGGCACAACAATCTCGAGAAGCACCCACGCACAGTTATGACAAAAACCCGTTTTCAGCAGAAAGACGATGTTATTCTAGTTTGGATTCAAACAGTTAGTTAAGTGTGTTGTACTTATTTTTGTTGTTCTAAAAAAATGTAGTAAAAAAAACCGCATACAAATTTAACCAACAAGCTTCCTTAATTAAAATACTAATTCGTTAATGTAAATTAATTTTTATGATCCGTTCAAAAAAAGGGAGAGGCAGCAACAGTAGCCCTTAAAAATTATATATTTCTTTATCATAGGTTTAGGATATGTGGGGAGAAACTATATAGAAACGTGCATAAAGAAAGTAAAACAAGCATTGACAAAGCCAATACTTCAGGCTGTTTGTTAGCGAAAATGTTTTAGTAGTAATTGGGCTTTGTGTGTGATGGACACAGATCCCCAAGAAAGAAAATCCCATAAAGAAACAGCATATGGAGTTCCAACAATATAAGAGTTTTGATAGGGCCTCTTTATAGAACAGTCTGCATTAGAAGAGTTGAGCAGTACCCTCAAGTAAGAGTGCTATGAAAAGAAGTCAGAAATAGAAGTTCAAGTGTACGTAGAAAAATATTGCATATTAGACACTAGGTTGCGTTTTCATTATTCCACCCAAGCATTGGCAAACCATGGAAAACTCAAAGGGATGAACCAAAGCTCTCTCTAGGTCCTTACTTCTTATTGTACTTTTTTGGGAAAAAATACACTTAACTTGAAGTCACCAGGCAACTAAAGTTGCCCGTAGCCAGACATGAAAAGTGTTTAAAGCAATCCAGTGTGATTAGGCATGTTGTGTACGTGTGTTAGTTCCAGGTTACGCATTTAAAAAAACTGCATCCTCTTCTCAGAGCTGTGTAACAAACTCAGCAGTTATAAGGGAATAAGGGCCATATGTACAAAAACTTTTTCCCATAGACACAGAATGGGTAAAATCCTTTCGTACATCTGGCCCTAAGTTCCTTGTTTCAGAAGTAAAAAGTGAAAATTGCCAGTAAAGTTGAAATTGTTTCTTTAAAGGAGTAGTCCCCCCAACAAACGTCAACTAAATCACACTCAAAAAGCTCTACACTTAACAAAACATGACAGAAGAAGCCCAAAATGAAATATACCTTTCTTTGGGTTTATTTTGTTTACTAGGTTTTTGTAAAGCGTAATGTACACTCTGTGAGCATCTTAGTGTTAAAACAATGCAGCATAGAACTATTAAACAAGCACTGTAAAAGCCAATAGGCCCCCCATGAATTCAATTGTCAAACGTGAGAAGGATCATTGTATGGCTGTGATGTCTGAGACTTACAAATACATAAACGACATTCAAGGAAAAAAACGTGCTTGTTAATTATTTTACCCTGAGCTGAAGTTCACCATGTTGGCCCGCAAGAAGGCAGTGTCAAAAAGGCCATGCAGAGTATGGTGTGCAGCCTTATCTGCATTTTGGTAGCATCTTCAACCCCATTGGCATAACATTTGGACACTTTTTTGCCTGGTGGCACAGGAGGAGGTAAGCCACGAATGGGGAGAAGGAAGAGGTTGGTGGTGACCACGGCAAGCATCAATGGAGATAGAGGTGGATTATACAAAGAGTGCAGGAAAGAGGTCGGGCAGCAGGTCAAAAAACAATGTGGAAGGTGGATGGATGAAGGAGATGAAAGTTAAAGGAAATAAAGCAGCAAGTAGTGGAAGGGCACTGGGCAAAGGAAGCAGTGAAGGGCCAAATATGTGAAGAGAAAGTGAATCCATCATTTGCGGACAAAGAGGAGCAAAAAAATGAGTGACGATGAAGCCAACCAGTGGTAAGCAAAGGGCTGGATCTAAGCCCCCTGTATGCAAACAAAACATGGTGCAAGCAAAAGCGCATGCTCTGTCTAAGGCAAAACCTAAAGAATAGGGTGTGGGAGGAAGGGACTAAAGTGTCACAGAAGAGAAGATGCCCATCAAATACAACAAAGGGCATAAAGCAATTTAGAAGGATTAGAGGTAGAAGGTATGTGTTCTGTCTGAGGGGAACAGTCTTCACCATGTAGGCTTTACTACATGGGTCCTTTACCTCCAGTTTTACCATGTAGGTAAGTCCCATGAAAGTAAGTATTTGTACCTTTAAAAATCAGTGTTATACCTCATAGATACTTTTTTTTAAATAACAATATTTTTATCTACAATACTGTGATGTTAGGGTTTAGGGATGAGTAGAAATAAAGTAGCTAAGGGTGATTTTTGAGATTGTGGGGTGTTCAGATGTAATGGGAGGTAAAAGTGAATTTTGGGTTCAGATGTGGGTAGAGGTAAAGGGAGGTAAGAGTGAGTTTAGAGTTTGATGTGGGTAGAGGTAAAGGGAGGGAAGGTGATTTTAATTTCTGGGTGGGTAGAAGTAAAAGGAGGCACTTTTGATACTAAGGTTTTGGGGTGGGCAGAGGCAAAGGAATAAAGAGTGATTTTAGGGCTCAAGGGTGGATAGGGATTAACAGGAGGTAAGGGTCAATTTAGAGTTTAGTGTTAGGTAGATGTGAGGGGAGGTAAGAGTGATTTTAGGGTTCAGGCACTGGTTGAGGTAGTGGGAGGTAAGAGTGAGTTCAGGTTTAGGGGTATTTAGGAGATACAGGAGGACACAACACACCTAGAAATAGCACATCATCATCATTTAATGATTGTATATGTGCAGTAAGGGACACCTACCTGCACATAAACAATCGTTGTTGGCATTTTTCTCTTTCTATGTGTGCTGCAGAATGCAGCGCACATGGAAAAAGCAAAAACGAGGAGAAATAAAAGTATTTCTCGTCAGTGCGCCATGCTAATGCCACCGATGGGGTGGCATTAGTTTTTGGCGCTGCCTCAGGTTCACGATTTCTCATAATTCTGGGTCCACGTCAAAATGCAATGGCTGTTGTGGTGGAACACCCACAGCAACACCCATTGCACTTCTCTTCCATGCTAAGTGAAGCATGTAAAGGGACTGTATTCACAAAAAGTGGCTTAAAGCCCCCTTGTAAAAATGGCGCAAGGCATTGTGCCACCAGAGCGTCGCTAAAAGTGACACTCCAGTGGCACAAGGGCCTCAGTGTTCAGGATGAGTAGAAGTAAATGTAGTAAAGGGTGATTTTTAAGTTCAGGGGTATGTATAGGTAAAGGTTGATTTTAAGGACCAGTAGTCAGTAGAGGTACAGAGAAGCAAGAGTGATTTTAAGGTTCAGCGGTGGGTAGAGGTAAAGGGAGGCAAGCGTGATTTTATAGTTAATTGGTGGATAGTGGTAAATGGAGGTAAGAGTGATTTTCTGGGTTCATGGGTGGGTAGGGGTCATGGGCTGTGAGGGTCATTTTAGAGATCAGTGGTGGTTAGAGGTAAAGGGGTGTACCATTGATTTTAGTGTTTCAAGTGGGTAGTGGTCAAGAGAGGTTAAGGTGAATTTAAGGTTTGGAGTGGGCAAAGGTACAGAGAGGTAAGCATAATTTTAGGGCTTCTAATAGGTAAAGATAATGGGAGGGTAATAGTAAATTTAGTGTTCATAGTGAGTAGAGGTAAATGTACTTAAGGGTGGTTTTGGGGTTGGGGAGTGGGTAGAGGTAAAGGGATATGAGAGTTATCCAGTGGTAGGTAGAGCCAAAGGAAGGTAAGGGTGATATTAGGGTTCATGATAGGTAAAGGGAGACATGGGTAAATTTAGGAAGTGGTGGATAGAAGTATAGCTAGTTAAGAGTGATTTTAAAGATCAGGGGTGGAAAGAGGTAAAAGGAGGTAAATGTGATTTTAGGATTCAGAGGAGGGTAGCAGTGAAGGGCAGTAAGGTTGATTTCAGGGTTTGGTAAAGCTATAGGGAGGTAAGGGTGAATATATGCTTTGGTGGTGGGTAAAGCAACGGGGGTAAGAGTAATTTCACGGTTAGTGTATGGGTAGGGGTAAAGGGAGGTAAGGTTGATTTTAGGGTCCAGGGGGGGTAGACATAAAGGAAAGTAAAGGTCAATTTAGGTTTTGGGGTAGTAGAGGTAATGAGAGGGAAGAGTGAATTCAGGGTTCAGGGATGGGTAGATGCAGCAGGAGGTAAGGGTGATTGAAGAGTTTGTAGGTATTTAGAAGTAATGGGAGGTAAGGTTAATTTCACGGTTCTGGGATGGGTAGAGGTAATGGGAGGCAAGGATGATTTTAGGGTTTGGAAGGTTAAAGGTAAAGGCAGGTAAGGGTGATTTTAGATTTTAGTGTCAGGTGGAAGTAAAGGGAGGTAAGGGTATTCTATGTTTTAGTGGTGGGTGGAAGTAAAGGGAGGTAAGGGGATTTTAGGGTTCACGGATGGGTAGAGGTAAGGATGCTTGTAGGGCTTGGGGATGGTTGAAGTAAAGGGGAGTGAGGATGATTTTTAGGATAATGGGGGGCCAGACATAAAAGGTGGTAAGGGTAAACTTAGGGTTCAGCAATGGGTAGAGGAAAAGTGTGATGGTAGTGTTCGGGCATGGGAAGAGGTAAAAGTAGGTAAGGGTGATTTTAGGGTTCAGTGTGGATAGAGGTAAAAGGAGGCAAGTGTGATTTTAGGGTTCCGTGTCGGTAGAGGTTAGTGGAGGGACAGTTCATATTAAGATTATGGGGTGGTTAGAGATGAAGGGAGCTAAGGTTGATTTTAGGGTTCAGGGGGAGTGGAGATAAAAGGAGGTAAGCTTGATTTTAGAGTTTGGTGTGGGCAGAGGTTTGGGATGGGTAGTAGTACACAAGGCAAAGTCAATTTCAGGATTCAAAGTGGGTAGAGGTAAAGAGAGATAAGTTTTCTGGGTGTTTAGGAGTAACAGAAAGCACTGTTGAGGGGTTGGTAGAGGTAACCTGAGGTAATGTTGGTTTTAGGGTTTGGGTGGGAATAGATAACAGAAGATAAGGGAGATTTAAGGGTTTGTGGTGGGGAAAAACAATAGAAGGTAAGGGAGATTTAAGGTTTTGGGGTGGGTAGAGGTAAAGGGAGTTATGGGTAAATTTAGGGTCCAGTGATAGAAAGAAGTATAGGTAGTTAAAAGTGATTTCAAAGTCCAGGGGCTGGACAGGTAAAAGGAGTACAAGTGATTTTAGGGGTAAGAGGAGGTAGCAGTAAAGGGCAGTAAGGGCGATTTTTAGAGTTAAGGGCTTGATGAAGCTAAAGGGAGGTAAGGTTGAATACATTCTTTGGTGGTGCATAGAGTTAAAGGAACATAACAGTAATTTTACAATTCGGGTGTGGATAGAGAGAGGCGAGATAAAGGTAAGTAAGGGTCAATTTAGGGTTTAGGGATGTAGAGGTAAAGGGAGGAAATAGTGACTTTAGGAGTCAGGGTTGAGAAGAAGTAAGGGAAGGTAAAGGTGGCTTTAGGGTTCAAGCATGGGTAGATGTAGTGGGAGGTAAGGGTGACTTAACGGTTCAGGGGTATTTACAAGTAACAGGAGGTTAGGTTAATTTTAGGGTTCTGGGATGGGAAGAGGTAATAGGAGGGAAGGGTGATTTTAGAGTTTAGAGGTTGGTGGATGTAGAGGGAGGTAAGCGTGAATTTGGGTTTCATGGATTGGTAGAGGTTAAGGGAGGTAAGTCTTTTAGGGTTCAGGGAAGGGTAGAGGTAAAAGGAAGTAATGGTGATTTTTGTGGTAACAGGGACCAGACATGAAGGTAAGGGTGAATTTATGGTTCCGGAGCAGTGGTGAAGGGAGATATATGTGATTTTAGTATTCGATGAGGACGTTGGAGACAATATCCTTGTTGGAAAAAAATATTCAGTCATATTTTTGTAACAAACTGAACTAATTCATTATAAGTTTATACAAAGTCTGATTGTGTTGTCAGTACAAACGGAATGCTTTTTTCAAATAGACTTGTTTCAGCTTCATCCAGTGATCTTTTTGAAAGATTAAATATCAAAATTAGGTCTAGTTGTCCCTTCTGCAGGTCTGCCTCCTCTCATCATCTGTATCTCTCCTGTTCCTTGATTGGTGTTTATCCATCTTTTCACTCAGCCTCTCCCTCAGCCTCTTCCTAAAACACGATGACTGGTGTGGCGGAGTGTTTGATTAACACAGTGCATTTTGCTTAAGAATCTCGCAAAAATGCCATATAAACTATTGCCTTTGAGATCATCCAGTAAAGCAGAACACCTTTCCTCGGGGACCACAATGATTGCATTGATACACTAAGCACAAAATATAACTCCATATTTTTCTGTGATTTATGTCTACAGGACACTTAGAGCCTGATTTAGAGTTTGGCGGTGGGGTTACTCCGTCACAAACGTGACGGATATCCCGTCTGCCATATTACGATTCCCATAGGATATAATGAGATCGCAATATGGCAAATGGGATATCTGTCACGTTTGTAATGGAGTAACCCCCTCTGCCAGACTCTTAACCAGGCCCTTAGGGCCAGATTCACAAAGAACTGGTGTATCACGGTGCTGCACAAAAATTGGCAAAGCTGCGCTGCATCAGTTCTGAAAAGCAGGAATGCACCGTATTTACAAAGATACAGTGCACCCCTGTTTCCCCTAGTGCTGGCACTAAGTGTAGCTGCCAAAACAGGCATCCTTGCACCAAAGTGCAAGGGTGTCTGCGTTGAAGGAAATGGTTGTTTATGAGTAGGAAGGTGTCCAATCCTGCAAATAAACAATCATTCATGGTGTTTTTCTCTTTCTATGTGTGCTGCAGGATGAAGCACACATGGTAAAAGCAAAAACGAGGAGAAATAAAAGTATTCCTCCTCATTGAGCCATGCTAACTCCAACCTGGGGTGGCAATCGTTTTTGGAGCTGCCTCAGATTTTCGATTCCTTCTAGATCTGGGACAGTGTCAAAAGCAATGGGTGTTGCAGTGGAGCACCCACAACACCATTGCATGCTTGAACCTGTGCTGTGTATGTATCCTCAGAGTCAGTTAAGTTTTAGTCTATTGAGTTGGGTCATTTACATGTGTTATTAGGTATGTTTTCCAATATGTTCGCCTTCAAACTTGTTTTGCTCTGTTTTTCAAATACATTGAGCTCAAGGTTTGAGTGGAGTGCTTAAAACCAATAATCCTTTAACAAGAAATACATGCATGAACACTGAATCAATGCCATGTGTATTTCAATTATTTATAGTTGGATCTATGGCTATTGTGGATCCTGTTTCATTTCTGTTTTTGACACGTTCTCCCTCCCTCATGAGCATGAGCAGGGTGAACCCCTGTCTAATGTAAACTTTTCCCAAATTTTAACAGCAATTGGTCTGACCATGTGTGTCCAGAGTGTCCGTTCTCTATCATTTTTGTGACAGTGGTGGAAGCCTGGCAAAGTTGTCAGCTGGTGCTGTGTCCTGCCTGAAAATATGAACACAGCACTAATGTTATTATTAAATATGGGTTCATTTTCTTTCATTTTATGGAGCAGATTCCCACCTCTGCGTTTGTTCAGGGCGATGAAAGGAAGCAATCTTATCAAAGATGGGAGTAATGCACCCCTGCCCTTAGATCAGGCGTTGGGGGGGACATAAGATCCGCCTGGGCCCTAGTCAAGGCCTGGATGGCAGGAAAAGCCCATTTAAATGAGGCAAATGGTGACACAAAGACCCTCCTGGCTCCAGACGAGGCAGAAAAGGCAGACATACACATAATCCCCACCCCTGGCTAAATCAGGGGTTGAACCAGTTCCCTCACTGCCCCATTTGGGAACATCTCCCCTTGGGTTAGCCAAGGGTGCCACAAAATTCTCACAGCTATGAGGAGCATTTCAAATCTAAATCTGCCAAACTAACACAGCCCCTTAGGCAAGGTATACGTTGGGGAGGTGCCAACACAATCATTTGCGTCCAACTGGAAAGGCATGGATGGTTTAGCTTTTACATTGCATGATTTTGGCATGACCACATTGTATTTTGAACTATCCTACTCCTGGCCAGGCTAGGCAGGGATAGTGACTCTATCTCTTTTCCTGGCCAGCTCAGGTGGACACAGCGGCGTTCTTCCTTCCCTGTTATACCTGCTCTGGAGAGAACAGGATATGTGGATGGAATAAACCCAACCCGCAAATATAGCTTCGACTCTCCCTCTGTACTCTTTGTGTTATGTTTTTTAATCCTATGAGGTACATGGACATCATCAGGTTTGCAGTACACTGTTTTAGCATTTAAAAAGAACGTTACACGTATCCTGATGCTTTATAGGTTTATCTTGTTTTCTTAATGATTAAACTAGCCTTTCCTGTAGTTTAGCTTACTTGCGTGGAACTCAAAATTATCATCTACAGAATTTATTTCGAGACATAAGACAAATTGTGTAATTTCTGTAGTTGTTGCACATAGGGAACATTTATCCTGTCAGAACACTGCTTTTGATTTTCTGTCTTTCTTCTTGTTTGCAGACAACTGTGGTACACATAGATAAGGTGTGCAATTCCTACTTACATCCTGCTTGTTAATTTAGAACAATCAATAAACATACACTGAACTGGATAGCCACTGATTGGTGTTTATTGCTACATCTTTGTAACATTGGTGTTTTTTTTAAATCATGTTTCTTATTTTCACGCAGAACGTTTCCTACATGTTGTTCCAGGTAAAATACAAAAAAGCAATTTGTTTCGGCCTTCCTTTGTAACTTTGCCTCCCCCCGATCTTTTTGTACCAAATGTGTCAAGGTGAAATCTTGAATTATGGGCTGTGTTTTTCTAAAGTGTTGACAAACAGACCAGAAGAGAGCAGAAATGTTTTTTTCTTATGCATTGCTCTACTTATTGTAACCACAGCGACACTGAAACTTAAGTAACATTGTGAATAAATGTAGGTACTTTTAAAATGTCTGATCATAAGAATACGGTCAATGCTGAAGACCTATTTGTGGGATTCCACTCTGTCGCCTCCACAGGGCTATGCAGATGTCTTGGGCATGGTTAGCATTAATAAAATTAAAAAAATTAAAACACAAAAATTAATAGAAATATGAATCCGTGTGGCTTTAACTGCACAGTAATATAATTTTTTTATATTTTGTCCACTATGTCCACACAGATGGTTGAAAAAACCTGTAGATTATGTGGGTTTGTGTTGTCACATCGAGTTATGAGAGATCACTAAGTGCATCCTATATGACAACATCTTGTCTCAGCGCCCTCATCTGCTGTACAGGCTAAAATTCTCTGCATTCCACATTTGCATCTAAAACCTGACAAAAATGTGTTAATACAATTAAAAAATATTTATGAATGTTTTATCCAATCTCTTCCAACAATTTCCTTAATGTTAAGGGAAGCAAAAGATTCAGCTTCTATTTCTACCCTTTTTAAACTGCTACATCACCAAACGTTTTCTAAATGTACAGGTGAAGCACCCCTGATAAGGAAAGTATTGATTGTGCTCTTGAAAACTGATTCCAAATGTCTGTCTTCTGTATATAATAACGACAATTCTTAAGCTCAGCAGATGATCTGCAAACTCCTCCATTTTTCTGACAACAAAGATAAAGAATTTCAATCATGCCCAACAATAAAATATGTCCTGTTCATTTCATGTTCATTGCATAACACTGCCTTTTGTCACATCTCAAATGTGGTCAATGTTTTTAAAACATGAAACAATTTGAAACAAAGACATTTGTTTGCATGGTGGAACAGCAGAATTAATTGGACTGTCAGCAGCCTAAAACAATCTTGAAGTCTGAGTCTAAGCCAAGTGTTTTCTTCTAAGGATTATGGGGATCATTCCAACCTTGGCGTTAAAAGGCGGATACCGCTGTCAGAAGACCGCCAACATATCGCCGCGGCCGCGGTAAACCGCCACGGTCATTCTGACCCACAACACGCAAACTGTCAAAATACAGACATCCACAAAAGTCCGCCACACCAAAGGCCACCGAGAAACTGGCGACAACCAAACCGACACCATCACGTCAACAGAAATACGCCCACACTATCACGACACACGAATCCACACGGCGGTCTTTCAACCGCGGTATACTATTAGCGGTACACACCGCCGCGCTCAAAATACACACACTTTTACAAAACACAGCCACATTGGACAATTCGAAATACACACACCTGATACACATACACACACCACTCCCACACACCCAATTAAATATAAAACACACACCCACATCACCCACAAACCTCCACTCCTAGAGAATCGGGACCACGCACAGAGAAATAGAGATCCGAGCACCCAGACGCGCATATTACCATCACCCAGCAATATTACCACGCACTTCACACAACACACCAATACACATCACCACACAATCCACCCCACACATCACCCATACCACCCCATGGCACCGCAAAGACACCCCAGGTTTTCTGACGATGAACTCAGGGTCATGGTGGAGGAAATCATACGGGTAGAGCCACAGCTCGCGGAATAGTCGACAGGGTCAACGCGGTGGGACAGCACCCAAGAAATAGGGATGACATCAGGAAAAGGTGGAACGACCTACGGGGGAAGGTGCGTTCAACGGTATCTAGGTACAACATCCCGGTTCAGCGGACTGGCGGCGGACCACCACCTCCTCCCCCAGAATTTACAACATGGGAGGAGCAGGTCTTGGCGACCCTGCATCCTGAGGGCTTCGCAGGAGTATCCGGAGGAATGGACTCTGGTAAGTCTCATCTTCACTACTTCATCCCCCCCACCCCACCAGCATTGCCAACTCATACCCCCACCCTCACCCTCACCCCCATCACACCTACTCCTTGCAAATGTCTCACCATCACAACCCACCCATCCCAACCCCAAGCCCTGCATGCGACCACAAAGCATGGACACCCATCACCAAAGCATGCCCACTGCACAGACCCATCCCCCCCCCCAAACCACCGTCACAAAAGCCCCCACAGAGGAATGCAAGCACTAGGGTACACGGGCACCCACCCATTGCACACTATGGCACACACAGATGCAATAATCATGGTTTTATACCCCTGCAGGACCCGAACGCCACGTCACCGCGCAGGAGGGTCCACAAATGTCCACTCCACCCCCAGAAGAGGCCCACAGTGATGACAGCACCTCTGTCGACCTGGATCTAGATGACCAGCCCGGCCCATCGGGGACCTCGGGTCAGTCGGTTCCCCTCAGACAGCCACAGGCCACAGCAGAGCTTCCCCCCTCTGGGAACACCAGCACAGCACCCACCCAGCGGGCCCATCCCTCTGTCCCCAGGACACGTCAATCAGCGGTGTGTCCACCACTACAGGGCATCCAGGTTAACCCACCACCCCAACAACAACAGGGACCTGGGGGCAGTGGTAGTGGGCACACGGTCCAGGGGACAGAGGGCCAGGGAAACAGGGGAACTGGGAGGGCTGCTGTGCGACAGGGGGGGACAGGCCCAGGGAACCCACTCTCCACGAGGCCCTCTCCTCCATCATGGGATCCTACCATCATTTCCAGGAGACGATGGCGACTGTACTGGCCAGGTTTCAGGAGATCCAGCTCCTGCAGGAGGAACAGTATTTGGGGTTCAGGGAGGAACTACGAACCATCAGTTCCGCCCTGGGCACCATTGTAGGGGCTCTGAATCTGGTAGTCACCACATTGCGGGACACTATGGCACCACAAAGGGCCCCTGACACTAGCATGGACCAAGAACTGCCTACCACCTCTGCCGGCGCTAGTGGACAGGAGGCCCCGCCACAGGACCAACAGGCCACCAGCACCCCACCCCCTGCAGAAGGAGAACCACCCCGCAAGCGGTCCCTGAGATCCAGGAAGAAGACAGAGTAAGATGCCAAGACCCCCGCCAGGAAAGGATACCTCCCTGATTGTCATCCCACTGTCCCACATCGTCACCCTGTCCATCCTTAAACTGCCCCTGCTCCACTTTCCACAGGCATTTGGACAATGCACCTGTGATACAAATAGTCTGGACTCTGCCATGGACATTCCTCCACCATCACCCCTCACCGATTTGCAATCCACCCATCAATATAGAGCACTGTAATAAACACAGTTATTGCACAAAACAATCAGGAGTCTGGCTGTGATTTTGAACAAATGTATTAGACATTACCGTGCCAAAATGCTTATTTACATTGTGATGCCAACATACCAATGTCACACAGCTGTAGTCCATGGGGAAACAAAGCAGATGTCACACAGTGGGGCCCACATCTATGAAATCGGAAGGGAAAGTCACAACTCAGTTACCATACACTGGGTGAAAAGGACAGACAGTAGAGAGGTAGTAGTGTTTAAGTATATGTAATATGCCGGTGTGTATTCTTACCTGAGTGTCATTGGAAATACTGCTGTATTACTGTGTTCCTGTTGTCTATGTCGTCTTCTTCGGCTTCCTCGTCTTCACTCTCCACAGGCTCCACAGCTGCTACAACACCACCATCTGGACCATCCTCCTGCAGAAAAGGCACCTGTCGTCGCAAAGCCAGGTTGTGAAGCATACAGCAGGCCACGATGATCTGGCACACCTTCTTTGGTGAGTAGAATAGGGATCCACCTGTCATATGTAGGCAGCGGAACCTGGCCTTCAGGAGGCCGAAGGTCCGCTCGATCACCATCCTAGTTCGCCCATGGGCCTCATTGTAGCGTTCCTCTGCCCTTGTCCTGGGATTCCTCACTGGGGTCAGTAGCCATGACAGGTTGGGGTAACCAGAGTCACCAATTAGCCACACACGGTGCCTCTGGAGTTGAGCCATCACGTAAGGGATGCTGCTATTCCGCATGATGTACGCGTCATGCACTGAGCCAGGGAACTTGGCATTAACATGGGAGATGTACTGGTCTGCCAAACACGCCATCTGTACATTCATAGAATGATAACTCTTCCTGTTTCTGTACACCTGTTCACTCCTGTGGGGGGAACGAAAGACACATGGGTCCCATCAATGGCACCTATGATGTTGGGGATATGTCCAAGGGCATAGAAATCACCCTTCACTGTATGCAAATCCCCCACCTCAGGAAAAACGATGTAGCTGCGCATGTGTTTCAGCAGGGCAGACAACACTCTGGACAACAGCTTGGAAAACATAGGCTGGGACATCCCAGATGCTATGGCCACTGTTGTTTGAAATGCTAGGAAATGGAGCACTGACAGCACCTGCACTAGAGGGGGGATCCCTGTGGGTTGGCGGATTGGTGACATCAGGTCGGGCTCCAGCTGGGCACACAGTTCATGAATAGTGGCTCGGTCAAGCCTGTATGTCAGTATGACATGTCTTTCCTCCATTGTCGACAGGTCCACCAGCGGTCTGTACACCGGAGGATTCCTCCATCTCCTTGCATGTCCCAGCGGACGGTGCCTATGAAGGACAACAGCGAACACAGAGTCAATCAACCCACAGGTATGTAACCACAGCTTGCACATAACACAATTCTCAATCCATGGAATGGTTTGTATGAGTGTTGATGCAAGGCCTAGGTATGTGTGACGCAGTAAAAAGTAAGCCATGTGGGCCCCTGAAATGGCGGCTGCCTGACCTGTGAAGTGCGACAATGGGATGTGAGGTAAATGCGCTGGTGTGGCACACCGTGGCGGTAGGCGGTCGAAGACCGCGGCGCAAAGCAGCATCGGTTAACATTGAACCCTATGGGTCTCAGGAGCCAATGACGATGTGCGCCGGCGGTCGCGGTACGCACCGCCGCGGTACGCACCGCCGCGTGCGTGACCGCCATTTTCGATCTGCTTAATCACTCGATACCTGATCTTCGACCGGAGAGGACCTACACTGCAAGTGCTGCTGTGACCTCGGTCTGGAAGAGACAATGGCTTATGCGACTGGGTAAGGGCCCCTGCCTTCACTGCTCAGGAGTTGGATAAACTTGTGGATGGGGTCCTCCCCCAGTACGCGCTACTCTACGGTCCTCCAGACAAACAGGTAAATACACTGGGAGCATGCTTTATGGGCTATGCCTGTGTTGAGTGGGGTGGATGAAAGATGGTGGGGAGGGGAGCGATTGAGGCATGCATCAAACGACGGTGAGAGCATGTGCCACATGGCAAGGGTAGGGATGGGGGGCCACTCACATTGAGGGTGCAGAAGGTGATGACTATTCTTCTCCCCCTGTACATTTCACATAGGTCAGCGCCCACCAGAAGATCGATATTTGGCGTGCCATCGCCAAGGACGGTCCGGAACCTGGGGGTCCACCACAGACGGGGCACCCACTGCCGGAAGAGATGGGAGGACATCCGCCGCTGGAGCAGGAAGACGGCGGAGGCTCAGCTGGGGATGGCCTCCCAACGTGGGAGGGGTGCCAGTCGGACTTTGACCCCCCTGATATCCCGGATCCTGGCGGTGGCCTACCCCTATTTGGATGGGCGCAGGAGGACATCACAGCAGACACAAGGGGGTGAGTACACTCTCATTCTGTTGACTTTGCGCGCAGTGGAGGTGTCTGGGTGGGGGAGGAGGGCTGTGGGTATCCCTAGGCTAGGGCGATTTCTGCAGGCTAGGCCCCTCCGTAAGGCATGGCCCTGTGCCCCCGCCCCCCACCTCTGTAGGGTGCCAAGTACAGCTATTCATGGCCCTGTGTCATGTATGTGTGCAGATGTCGTCCATAGGCTTGTGGGCCATGTCCCACGGATTGAGTAGTCGACCCCAAGTGCGCGGCGTAGTGCAGGGGGCTTCTGTGTCTGTCCTGTCCGCCAACGGTGTCGCCAATGCATGCACTCAACATGTCTTTATTCTCCCCCCCCCTTTTTTGTGGTCTTCCTGTTCATGTGTGCATTAGCATCATCAGGCGGAGGAGAAGTGGCATTGGAGCACGAGGGAGCTGCATCCCACATGGCCATGGAGGGCCACGGAACGGACTCCGAATTCACCAGTGGGACGGAGGGCGAGGGGAGCTCCGCAGCGGGGACTCGGGCAGACATCAGTGACACCGACTCGTCCTCTGAAGGGAGCTCCCTTGTGGTGGCGGCAACATCTGTGCCCCCCGCAACAACAGGTACAGCCGCCACCCACCGCACCAGCACCGCCCTCCCAGCAGCCCCTCAGCGTTTGGCCCGTGCCCGCTCACCCAGGAAGGTGGGCATCTCCTTCGCCCCAGGCACCTCAGGCCCTGCCCCAGTCACCCCTGCTGCCCTCAGTGAGGAGGTCATTGACCTCCTGAGGACGCTCACTGTTGGGCAGTCTACCATTTTGAATGCCATCCAGGGTGTAGAAAGGGAGGTGCACCAGAGTAATGCATACCTGGAGGGCATTCATTCTGGTCAGGCTGCCCTTCAGCGATCGTTCCAGACTCTGGCCTCAGCACTGATGGCAGCCATTGTCCCTGTCTCTAGCCTCCCCCCTCCAACTTCCTCCACCCATACCCTATCACCTGTACCTCTGCCTATCCCAGACACACCATCAGACCAGCCTGCACACACCTACACACCCAAGGGAAGCTCAGCCAGACATAAGCACCACACATCACACAGGCATTCACAAAAGCAACATCCACATACAGACATACCAACACCCACTGCCTCCACTGTATCCCCCTCCTCCTCGTCTCCCTCCTCCCTCCCTGTCACGTCTCCACTCACACCTGCATGCACAACATCTTCAGCCACTACGTCCCTCAGCAGCACACACACCAGAACCCCCCGCACACCTGCAGTCACCACCCCCACTGCCATTTACACGTCCCCTGTGTACTCTCCCAGTGTGTCTGTGACCCCCTCTTCCAAGATACACAAACGCAGGCAGCCACCCACCCAACAGCCATCCACCTCACGACAGCCTCCAGCCCAAGCACCTGCACCCAAAGACACCAGACTTACAACTCCTACAACCACAACCTCTTCCTCCACTCCCATACCCACTACACCTACCCGTCCCACTGCTCCTAAAAAGCTTTTCCTGTCTAAACTCAACCTCTTTCCACCAAGTTCCCCACCCCGTCCATGTCATAGGACTACAGTCAGCACCTCAGCCACGACAAAACCGGCCCCTGTCATCACAGTCTGTCATGGACTCTGGAGTGCCCCGCCCTCCAGGGCAGCGAGTTTGGTTTGAAGCCAAGGCACGGGCAGCCCACCCCCGGAGAAACATCCCAAGATAGGCAGTGGCCGGTGCGAGAGGGTGAAAACACCAGGGACTAAAACCCCTACCATGGCTCCGGCAGGAAGTGTAGAGACAGCTGGCACACCGCCTAAGGTGGGGAAGGGCCACAGGCAATCAGGGAAGGCTGGGAAGGGCAGCACGCCCGACAACACCGCCATCAGCCCAGCTGGCCAGGAGGGCCCCGCCAGCCCCATCCCAGGTGGGCAGGAGGCCACCAACAGGCCCGGCACAGCTGCCCAGGAGGGCCCCGCCAGTCAAAGGACAGATGGCCAGGAGGGCCCCGCCAGCCACAGGACAGGTGGCAAATGACCTCCCCGCCATGGCCGGAACCGCTGAACTGGGCCCTTCATCTCAAGCACCGCTGCACTGGGCACCGCCGTCTCAAGCACCGCTGAACTGGGCCCTTCATCTCAAGCACCGCTGCACTGGGCACTTCATCTCAAGCACCGCTGCACTGGGCACTTCATCTCAAGCACCACTGGCCCATGAGCGGCAGGGGCTGGCCCGCATCTGTGTCGGGCAGGGCTGCACGGGGCACTCTGGGCACCAGTCCCCCTCGAGAACCAGTGGAGACTGTTATCCACTTGAGAGACTGTGGCTTTGCACTCCCCAGGATGTAACAGTGGGCAGCCCACCCACTGTCTGGACTTGTGAGACTGTGGCTTTGCACTCCCCAGGATGTAACAGTGGGCAGCCCACCCACTGTCTGGACTTGAGAGACTGTGGCTTTGCACTCCCCAGGATGTAACAGTGGCCATTGAGGCCCCTCGTGGATCTGGCATCGTGCACTCATCTGGCTGAGGTGCCCCCCCTTCCCTTCCCCCTGAGGTGCCTGTAGTTTTGCTATCTGATGCCCCTGCAGTGTTCTCTCCGTTGGAGTCAGGTATCCTGTGTGGGCTTTGCCCATGTGATTTGGGCCCAGTGGTCCACGAACAATGCCTGCTACAATGCTCGGACTTGTACATTTATGTAAATAAGAGTTTTTGATGTGTATATATATTTTTTTGGCAGTAATACAATATATTCCAATGTTTAGAATCATTTCCTTTTGTATTTGCATTCTTCCGGGGGGTTTGGAGGGTGTCACCCTGATGTGTTGCTATGCACTGATGTGTGTGTTGTAGTGGGTGAGGGTGAGGGTGGGTGTATCGCGTATGTGTGTACCCGTAATATTTTCCACTCCACCCTCCCCTGTGTCGTAGGTGCAGTACTCACCGTTGTCTTCTGCGCCAGCGTTCGTGCTCCTGGTAGAGAGCAGGAAGACTATCGCTGGGAGTATGTGGAGTTCGGGTTCCATGCTGTCCTGATTCCTCGTGGGGTGTATGGAGGTGAGTGTTTTCCCTTCGAAATGGCTGTTTCCGCCGTGTTTTTATCGGCGGGGCTACCGCCCCGGAAAAGGTGGCGGATTGGTAGGTTGTGATACAGTGGGCGATACATTGTCTCCCGCCTGTCTGTTGGCGGTGACCGCCGCGCTGTTTGTTTGTACCGCCGTGGCGGGCGGTGTGTTGCTGTGGCAGTCTCTGTTGGCGGTTTCCGCCAGGTTCGGAAATTCTTTTTTTTTTCCCGCCAGCCTGTTGGCGGTTTTGCCGCCGCTTTAACACCGACTGCCAGGGTTGGAATGACCCCCAATATGTTTCATTTCTCTTGCCGGATCTCATCTTACCTCTTTTCTCAATCAATCAAACACAATTTGTAAAGCACGGCTAATGACCCGCAAGGGTATCCAAGCGCTGAGGGCAACTGCTTTGGGTGGTTCAGTTGAGCAGCCAGGTATTGAGTCCCTTATTGACCTCTGAACGTTTTTCTGTGCTGTTTTGAGCTAATGGATTCATCTTTGTCTTAGAATAAATTTCTATCTGGAAACGTTTGCTTTCACAATGGATTCAATACAAAAAGTTAATGTTATTAATGAACTGGCAATTAGAAACGTGGAACCAAAACTGTGAAAGAAAGACAACATAGGGCCAGTTCATGAAGGTCTTGTGTATGAGTATAGGATTCTTACTCCAAGCTTAGGTGTGAGTTATGGTCAAAGTTTAGGCCTGATTCACAAAGAAGTTTCTATGTGTAAATGCGTCTTACTCCAGGCTTATTTGCAGATTACTCATCGTTTTACTGATAAAGCATGTCTTACTCCAGAAAACTACTTACAGGATTCTAATGCTTAGTAACTTAGCTGATATCATTGTATGTCCTCAAGTGCAACACTTTCAGCTCAGTTAAAAGAAAATGTCCATAGCACAATTCAAACCATTCACTATAAATGTTAGTACTATTAAAACAATTTTTTACAAAACAAAGTCAGCCTCAGTGAAGTACTACTATCCCCAGAGCCTTCCTGAGTAGCCCAGTTTCTAAACTATTGTGACAGAAATGTCATGACTTAGAAATCTTAGTCATCATATGTGTCCAAGTAACACAGGAGAAAGCCTGAGTGACACAGCCAGCTTTAGTGCTAGTACTATTAATGTACACCCATGTAACTCAGTCACTGGGCCCTATAAGATACAAAGGGGGTCATTCTGACCCTGGCGGTAAAATCCGCCAGGGCCAACGACCGCGGGAGCACCGCCAACAGGCTGGCGGTGCTCCCTTGGGCATTCTGACCGCGGCGGTACAGCCGCGGTCAGACACGGAAAACCGGCGGTGTACCGCCGGTTCTCCGCTGCCCTGGGGAATCCTCCATGGCGGCGCAGCTTGCTGCGCGGCCATGGGGATTCTGACCGCCATCCTGTTCCTGGCGGTTTTGGCTGCCAGGAAGAGGATGGCGGTATGGGGTGTCGTGGGGCCCCCGTAACAGGGCCCCACCAAGATTTTCAGTGTCTGCCATGCAGACACTGAAAATCGCGACGGGTGCTACTGCACCCGTCGCACCCCTTCCACTCCGCCGGCTCCATTCGGAGCCGGCATCCTCATGGAAGGGTGTTTCCCGCTGGGCTGGCGGACTGCCTTCTGGCGGTCGCCCGCCAGCCCAGCGGGAAACCCAGAATAACCGCAGCGGTCTTCTGACCGCGCAGCGGTATTCTGCCGGCGGGACTTTGGCAGGCGGCCTCCGCCACCCGCCAAAGTCAGAATGACCCCCAAAGTCTGATGAGCTTACATGATTGTTACAGTCAAATGGTGCCTATGATCTTTAGGTGTGCATGGCTGCAGAGAATTGAGACAGCTCCCACAATACTGCAGTTAGGTGAAAAGGTTGCTGCGCAATGTGCACTACATAATGCACCTCTCTATTTTCAACATCATCAAAGCAACTTGATTTATACATACATACGCAATGGATTACGAATACATGCAATGCAATATATACATATATTATGAATTATACTCACATACACACACCCTCCACAAACTAGTTTTATCTCCTATTACTAGCTGACTTCATGCTTGTTTTTGACCATGTAAACTGCTCTGCTGCCTTTTGGCTAGGTTCATGCTTTTGAAATACTATATACATACACACATACATACAAACAAATGTCTGTGGTCTATCATCAAAACTATCTGCTCTCCCATTCGACTGTGTGAAGATGATTTCTTCACTTGCATAGTGGGACAAATTTGGCAAGCTCTGTCCTTTGTGAAAGAGGGTGTAGTTTGTTGTTGCTCCCCAATCTGTCCAAGCCAGATGTATTTGATTAATTTAAGAGAAAAAAGGAGGAAGATAATTGCTATGATATAATTTCTTCAATTGCTTTTTCCTTTTCTTTTTTATATGATTTTGTACTCGTTATTGATAGTTAGAATATGTGATAAGGACTGAAAAGAAGATTGCAGACTTACGATACAGATGAAGAAATTCAGCCACTTGGCTTTGATGTTATGAACATTTATCATGTTAGCATGTTAAAAAAGTGTGAAATGACATACATGAAAAAGAGAAAATGTTTGCAATTTATTGTGTGAAATTGATACTTGATTGAAATAATGAAACTTCTACATTTGCACTTTGATTATTATACATGTATTTATGATGTTGTTTGTTGGTAGATTTCATTTGTAAGTGAATATGTGAAGAGTCTGTCTTCTAACATAGAGGTTGAGAGTCTGTTCTATTTTTCTGTCCTTGCTGTAGGGAAGTGATGTTTAAGGAAAGTTGGGCACAAATGGCAAAAATGGCTTGGAAGAAGATTGTGCAGATCAAAAAGCGTTGCCAATAAAGCATTTTTGGGACTCTGTGGAGGAGTGCGATTCATTGGTGTTCATATATATCAGGGTGGCGTCTTATTTGTATAATAGCGGTCTCACCTTTTCTTGCATATAGCACCAGCCCCATATGGTGGAAGTGACCAGCTTTGGGGAATCTGAGTTTGGTACATATATATATATATATATATATATATATATATATATATATATATATAGAGAGAGAGAGAGAGAGAGAGAGAAAAGTATTGAAGTCTGGGAATAAAAGACTTACTATTCAGACACCAGTTCATGCAACAGTAGCAAAAGCGTGTATTTTTAGAGAGGTTAAACAGAGGGGAAAGCATTGCATTTTGGAAGAATAAAACGTACTAATCCCACTCTATTCTTTGCAACAATATGAAAAGCATTGGACTTCAGATGGACTGAATTTACTTTCATTCATTCCCACTCCAATCTGTGCAAGAATAGGAAAAGTGCTGGACTTTGGAGGAATGAAATGTCCTATTCCCATGCCAGTTTCTTGCAACAGTAGGGAAAGTGTTGGACTTCAGAGAGGTTAAATTAACTATTCCTACACCAGTCTGTGCAACAATATGGAAAGCGTTGGACTTCAGAGGGATTCAATTTACTGTTCCCATTACACTTTGTGCAACAGTAGGGAAAGTGTTGGACCTTGGAGGGATTCAATTTATGATTCCCACAGTTGGGAAAGCACTGGATTTAAGAAGAGTAAATCTTACTATTCCCTCTCCAGTCTGTGCTACAGTAGGGAAAGCATTGGACTTTTGTGGGGTGAAATGTACTATTCTTGTGCCAGTCTGTGCAACAGTAGAAAAAGTCCTTGACTTTGGATGGTAAAATTTACTATTTCCCTCCAGTATGTACAAAAGTAGGGAAAGCCTTGGACTTTTGTGGGGTGAAATGTACTATTCTTGCACCAGTCTGTGCAACAATTGAAAACGTCCTTGACTTCAGAGCGATTAGATTTACTATTCCCACTACAGTCTGTCCAACAGTAGGGAAAGCATTGGACTTCAGAGAGTTTAAATTGACTATTCCCACTGAAATTCAGGCATTGGAATGCGCGATGAGGCTGAGCATGGGGGCCCCTGCATGGCCAAACGCATGGGAAGTGCAGGGGTCCCCCGAATCCCTCATTCTGCCAGCCTTTCCATGGCGGTTTGAACCGCCATGGAAAGGCTGGCGGATGGGGACTCCTAAACTCCAGGGTGGCGCTGCAAGCAGCGCTGCCATGGAGGATGTAAAACCACCTGGACTGCGAGGCTGCGGCCAGCGGCAGCCTGGCGGTGTCGGTGGTCTGACCGTGGCAGCTCCGCTACGGTCATAATGTGGCGGTCTCACCACCAGCCTGCTGGTGGTGGGACCGCCACTGCGAGTCTGGAGATCATGCGACCGCCAGACTTGTAATGACCACCAAAGTGTTGGACATCGGAGGGATTCAATTTACTCTTCCCACTCCAGTCTGTGAAACAGGAGGGAAAGAATTGGAATTTGAAGGGGTAATATTTACTATTTCCACTCCAGTCTGTACAGCATTTTAGAAAGTACTTCACTTTCATCACATAACACATTTGAATAACCCTATTAATTATACAAGAAATATAAAACTCTTAATTAGAACATTATTATTTAACCAAAAGTAATATATATAAAATTAAAAAATGTTTAACAATATACATGAGAAATAAACATTTTAATAATTAATTATCAATAGAAAAAATATATATTACTTAATTACCTTCTCATAGTATACCCCACAAACCTAGCAGCCCAGTCCTAAAAGAATCCTAAAATAAATGAGTTTAACACAATTAACATAATTAACAATAAAAAAATAAACTAACAATAAATTAATAATTAATGTTTAATTATCATTACATAATGAATTTCTCATCCTATACCCCTAGAAACCCAGAAGCCTGCACTTTATAAGCAGTCAAAAAATATAACTATTACACTATTAACATAATTGATAATCAATTAAATAATTAATGATAAATTCATAGTTAATAGTTAATTAAATTCAAAGGAGCTTGATTGCGGCTACAGGAGCCAAAAAAGCGCAAGCAGTAATAAATACAAATAAATACACATAATAATAGTTACAAGTAAATATAATGATAAAAGGGAGTAAAAGATAAGAGGAAATGGGAAAAAAGATGGTATAACAATGGACTAAAAATGGAATAAAAATGGGATAAAATGCGCTCGCACAGGACGATGGAACAGTCTTAGTTGGAGTCTTTATCCAGAGGGGTTTTCCCTCTGACAAGCCAGCTAGCTCTGAGGAATTTGGCGACGGCGATCACTAGCGCTGGCCTGGTGTCTGATCTGAGGATTCGCAGGGCAAGCGCAGAGCTGCAGACTCCCAGTAGTCTGCATGCCGGGGCCAGCCATTTCCTACGGGGGGAGGTGTAAGCGGGGCAGGCAAAAAGAACGTGAGGGAGATTCTCGACAGGGGCTTTGCAAGCTGGGCATACGGTTGATTCATTGTGTGACCAGCTACTGGTGAGAAGTCTTAATGGGAGTGTTCCAATGCAGAGCTGGAAGTACAGTTTCCTTTCCCTTGGGGCCGTGATTAGGTCCCAAAAGGCTTCGTACTTGCATGACTCTTTTAGGTTGTCAAAGTCACAAGATAGTGTAGTGTGGAGTGCAGCCCTTAAGTCTTCGTGATTTGCCATTTGCCAGTATAGTTTCTTTAGTTCGTTTTTTGAGGGGAAGACTGACGTGGTTGGTGAGTTCCAGAGATCATCGAGCCCAAGTGAGTACTGTGAACGCTTGATGCATCGTAGCCAGGGGATTCTGTGAAGATGGTCGGCTTTTAGGATGACCTGTAGAGCTTCAGTGAAGGTGTCAAGCTCCGGAGTGGACTAGAGACGTCGCCAGTACAGCAGAGGTCGCAGGCGGGCTTTGTGTCCAATGCGTTTGACACCGAGATCCTTGAAGAGGGGGAACAGTGGGGTGCTTTGCGAAAGGGACACAAGGTTTCTTAGGAAGTTGTTTTCAGCTGTGGTTAAGTCTTGGGTTTTGGTATAGCCCCATACTTCAGCCCCGTAAAGCGCTGAGGAAACGGCCTGGGCTTCGTATAACTGTAATGCTGGGCAAATTGGTTTTGTGTGTGAGAGGTGAAATTTATTTAGTAGTACCCCTGTTGTTTGTTTAAGTTTTAGGGCTTGTTTTCCTATGTGTGGCTTCCAAGACATGTTGTCAGTGAGTAGTACCCCTGTTGTTTGTTTAAGTTTTAGGGCTTGTTTTCCTATGTGTGGCTTCCAAGACATGTTGTCAGTGAATGTTATGCCCAGGTAGCTGAAAATGCCCACCTTCTCAAGTGTGGAGCCCTCTGAAGTAAACTTCTTTTAAAAGATCTGTGGGGATTGAGAGTCATTAGTTTTGTTTTCGAGGCGTTGATTTCGAGTCCTTGTGATGAGCAGAAATGCTCGAAGCACGCAAGGAGTTTCCTTAGACCACTAGGGGTCTTGGATATCAGAAGAGTGTCATTGGCAAAGATTAAGACTGGGATTTTTTGTGTGCCAAGTGAAGGTGCGTCAGCCTGCAGTCTGAGGAGGGAGGGGACGATTTCATTGATATACAGGGAAAAGAGGGTCGGGGCAAGTACGCACCCTTGCCGCACACCCCGGGAGACGTGGATTCTATCAGTTAATTGGCCCTTGTTGCCCCACCTGACTTGTGCGTAGTTGTCCTCATGGAGTCGTATCAAAATGGCAAGAATGTGCTCCGGGATTCCCATCCGAAAGAGAGTGTCCCATAGTTTGTTGCGAGGTACTAGGTCAAAAGCAGATTTGAGGTCCACAAAAGCTACATAAAGGCTGCCTTTACCAATGAACACCGTTTTCCAATATAATAATAGGAATCTGAGGGCTTGATCAGTGGTGGAAATTTTCTTCCGGAAACCGGCTTGGAGGGGCCTAAGGATATTGCGTACAGTCATCCATTCTTCGATCTTTCCTAGGAGGCAGTGGCAGAAGAATTTCTGGACACAGTCAATTAGGCTGATAGGTCTATAGTTGCAGGGAAGTGATCTGTCGCCCTTTTTAAAGATTGGAATAACAATAGCCGCTTTCCAGGACTCGGGAATTGGCGCCCCAGATGCTATTGCGTTAGCTATAATGGTGAGGTATCTTGACCAGTATGCTAGGTCTGTTGAGAACAGGTCTGCTGGGATGCAGTCTGATCCAGGGGCCCTGCCGCGTTTTAAGGTGTTTAGTGAATAGGTTATGTCACTTTGGGAAAACAACAGGGGTGTTGCTGTGGTGGGTGCTAATGAGTGATTTAGGTTGGGGCCCGTGCAAACAAGGATGGGGCTATCATGATCAGGGGAGTACAGGCTACTAAAGTGGACTACCCAGTCTTTCGGGGCAATATTGGTTGTGATGTCCAAACCACTGGCTTTTGGGCCTCGCGCTGCCAAGGACCAGAACAGACTATGGTTCCTCTGGCGCACAGCGTCACTGAGTGCTGTCCACCATTTATTATCTTGGTCACTCTTGGCCATGCGTGTTGCAGATTTATAGGACTTCCTAGCTACGCGGATGGCGGTGGGGTCCTTGGATTTAATGGCTTGAACTAAGCGCTTGTTTAGGGACCGACACGTTTTGTTGAACCAGCGGTGCCTACCTATTGGTCGTTTGTTGTCGTGGGCTGGGGGTACTGAGAAGTGGGCTGCGATATCCCTAAAGCAGGAGGTGTGGATTAAGCTTATTTCCTGGTAGGGAATTGCAGGACCTGCCTCTAGACCCATTAGTGTGGATTTTAGGGTGTTATTGGCAGCGTTGATGAGTGCGGGCCGAGCCACGATCTTGTCCCATTTTAAATGTCGTTTGTTGTTGGCCAGGCTAATGCCCTCGGGTGCTACTGCTGGGGTGTTAGACGTGGATGGGAGATTACCTAAAGCTAATGTGTGGACAGAGAGAGGGTTGTGATCACTTTCAGTCCTTTCAATGATCGTCATGTCGATGACTAGAGGCCATAGTCTTATATCGAATAGACAATAGTCGATTCTGCTGGTGTGGTTGGTTTTGTTGAACGTGTGACTGCCATTGGTGTCTGATTTGGTTCTGCCATTTAACGCCCTGAGCCCGAACTCCATGGTCAGTGATTTGACCTGGATAGCGGCCTGCATCCATCTCTTGATGGGTGGGATTGACAGGGCGGGGATAGACCAGGATTGATCCTCCTCGTTAGTGGACCTGAGATCGTCCCAGTCAAGGGGTTCGAATGTGACGTTGAAGTCCCCAGCCACAATGGTTTTGTGATGGCGGGGATAGTTTTGTTAGAGGGCTACAAGGGCGCAGAGGGTTTTGGAGACTTGACCCCCCCCGACCCCTCGAGTGTAGATGTTAAAGATGTTCACCACAGAGTCAGGCCCAAAGGATAGACGAAGGCCTAACAGGTCGGGAGAGTCGGTAGGTAGCTGTGATATATGGCAGCTAAGTGATGTTTTGATCCAGACGGTCAGACCCCCTGAGGGCCTGCCTCTCGTGCTGGCCACAGCGGGGACATGGAAGTTTGTATAGCCTGTTCGAAAAAGTGGGTCGAGTGACCATGTCTCTTGGAGGAGACATATGTCATGTTTGTCAATAAAGGAGGAGAAGGATGGAAGGGGAAGAATAGATTTCAAACCTGCCACATTCCATGAAACAAGTCGTACCCCAGTCAGTGGCTGAACTATCCTGTCTAAATGCCTGAGGTTTGTATGGTTGGCTGTCGGGGGTTGGTCAGGCAGATGTGGTTGAGTGAGCAGAAGTGGGTTGATACCAATGTTTACCCGTGGGGCCTGGGGTGGTTGGTGATGTTCCTCTGTTGAGACTGACCTGGTCCTGATCCGGGAAGTGCTTGCAGACCTAGCCAGCAGCACTTGGTTAGGTGGGCAATGCGCCTGCAAGATGAAAGGTGCATCGTTGTCATGATTGCTCAGTGGACTGGCAGTGGTCTTAGTGTCATGGGTAGGGGAGAGAATACATGGACAGACAGTGGTGGGGTAAAAGGTAGATCTGGGGGTGATAGATGTTAGAAAGTTGCAAGGTTTGCCTGCATAGATTTTAGGTGAGGCTGTGAGTCAGTCATTTTTACCAAGGGTGGATACATTTTCTGCTAGGTGGTAACTCGAGCACTCCTCGTGGTGCGTAGGTGGCCTGGGGTATTTAAACTGGATGCGTGAGTGTGCTGGTGGGCTTGTTCTTGCATCAAGGGCCACCAGGTTGTTCACTATGGTCCCGTCCTTGAGAGTCAGTTTTAGGATGTCAAAATGAGTTCCCGGATCTGGCCGTCGTACTACATTAATTAAGTCCTCGCGTATTATGGATCGGCAGCCTCTAACATGGCGAATCCAGTGGATTGCCTTGTTTTTGATAGAGTCTGCCCCTTCCTTGCGTGACAATGTGGTTAACTTGGGGACGTTTACCATTAGAACTATATTGCCTGAATGGGACCGATCAGTGGCAGGTTGTGCAGAGTATTTTGAGGCAGTGTTGCTCATGGGTTTGGGGGTTTTATGATGGATGTCTAGTGGATTTCCTATCCCTGAATTGTGAAAAAAGGGTGTCTGGTAAGAATTCGTGGTCTTATCTCTGATGGGGAGGAGGCCGACATGGCTAGAAGCTGAGAAGTTGGGCTGGTTTATTATGATGCCTGATAGGGTTGGGTTTTGGGCAAGGTTTGTGGTAGCCGTGTTATTTGCGTGAGTTAGCTGTTTTACTATTGCAATTAAGGAGTTAACCATGTGCTTGAGTTCTGTAACTTCCTTCTTTAGAACTTGCATGCATTCAATGTGCTGTGGGGTTACTTGAGGAAAATGCATATTTGTGGCTGCTGGCCTTCTGCCAGGGTGCCTGGATTGATGTCGTCGTGTGATTCAGGGATGTTGATTAAGGGATTAAAACGGTTACTGAGCTGGATGAAATCGTTGGTGGCCAGTAATAGTTAATTAATTATTACTCAATTGGCTTCCCACCCTGTACCTCACAAACCCAGCAGCCCTATAACCCAGCTGCCCACACCTAATAGCTTAAAAAGTATAACTATTACACAATTAACATAATTAATAATCAATTACATAATTAAAGATATTAATCATAGTTTATTGTTAATTAATTATTACTCAATTAACATTCCACTCTATACCTCCACAAGCCCAGCAACCCACGCCTAATATTAAATAAAAAATGCAACTATTACACAAATTACATAATTAATAGCCAAAAAATACTTTGAAAATAAATCAATAATTCATTGTTCATAATTACTTAATTAACTGCCCATCCTATGCCCCTACAAACCCAACAACTTGCACTTATAGATAGCTGAGAAAATGTAATATGACATAATTTAAATACATATTAATCAATTAAAATAAATAATACATTAAGAATTAATTGTTAATTCATTATGTGTAATTAATCACCATCTACCCCTACAAACCTAGCAAACATATACAATAATATAAATGACTATTAGCAAATAAGTTAAACATTATAAATCACTTAAAGTTACAAACTATGTTTAAAAATAAAATTATGCAAACAATATTAACACATAAACGTAATATATGAACTTATATATTAATATCATTAGAAAACAATATTTTGGCAACTATATCATTGAAAACAATAGTAACCACAAAGATATTCTTGAAAATTATGTTGCTTGCCTAAATATTTTATATACTTGACAATGATATTTCTGCATCACAATATTTTTGTATCACAATATTTTTTTCCGATATGACTGTAATTCGATATTTACAACTCAATATTTTGTCTAAGTACCTTCCACCAGTCTCAAAGTCCGTAGATCATCATAGCCATCTCTGCCATTATCGTCAGTGACTGAAACACTAACACCAACATCTTCATCAATATTACTACATGTTTTAAAATTTGAAAACAAATGAAAAGGGGGTAATTAGGTTCCTAGGCCAGTATTTTTGGAGCAGCACAATGACACTAAGGGCTTGGTTACATGTTTGGCAGTCAGATCACCAGATCGCCATGCTGGCGGTCCTGAAAAGACCCCCACACCGGCGATCTTCCAGACCACCATATTACAAGTAACACAGGCAGGACCACCAACAAAAAAAGGCAGACCGCCAGTGGCCTGACTATAGGCGGTCTGACCTCCAGCACTGTTATCGCTGCGGCCAACAACAAGCATAATAATTACAATCACACAGGCACCCCAGTGGTCCCCTCGTGATGGTCAGCCAATGGCGGTCAGGACAACGGCGGTTCACGGTCAACAAAGTAACAGGCAACTGCACATTGGATTGTCAACTCCCAATTGAAGTGTACTCACCTGGGAGGATACCATTTGTCAAGTGTTGAGAAGTAGAGGGACTAACCTGCATACAAAGTTCAATGGGTCCTGTTTCTCTAACGCCAACCATCAGCCCAGTGTTCACTTGCCCAAATACATCCATAACTGAGCTCAAAAATGAAGTTTACTCACCTGGCGGGCAAGCATTTGTCAAGCCTTTAGGAGTAGAGGGAGTGACCTGACAACAAATCCCAGCAGTCCCTCTTCCTGTAAGTCCAAACACCAGTACAGTGTGCTCTTGTACAAAAACCCCTGTTTGTCAATTCACAAATGAAGTGTACTCACCTAGGAGTGATCAAGCACAGAGTGATCATGCTCAAAACAAAGACATGTATGTCTACATGGTTCCAGCTTGACTTGCCATGCCAAGATCAAACTATTCAGGACAGGAATGACACCTTACCCAGTGTGTACAACAAGGATTTATAAGCCCTCAAGATGCATCACCAGATTGGCAGCAGACACATTGACACAGCAATGTGCACATGATGACTCCGGTCACATTTACAACACAGAAGGTTTCAGGATTTTACTGTCTAAACTGGGGTGGCAGGGAGAGCAAAAGAATGTTGGATTAAACCCAGATCTGTGTGTGGGTTTTCAACACTCTGGCCATCATCCTATTGTGTTGCTAAAATTGCCCAAAGTGGGAAGGGTATGCCCAGACGTGGGTCCCTTGCTCACTGTGCCATTGGATTCAAGCTAGCCTGGCTGATGAAGGGTTATACCCTGAAACTGGTCCCAGGATGCTTGTTTCCAGTACAGGGAGGACCTGGCCTGGCAGTTCGGGCTGGACTGTTCCACTGGGGGACAGGGTCAAGACTGATTTGCATATGGCTGGGTTTAACCCGGGGTGGCATGATGAGAAAAAGAATGATGGATTAAACCCAGATCCGGGAATTGAGGTGAGTGTTTGAAAAGTTTCAACACTCCGGCCTTCCTCCTTTTGTGTTGCTCTGATCACATTTACAGAAAAGTCCTGGGTCTGTCTGCATCCCACTCAAATAATCCTCGAAGTGCTCAAGCTTATCTTGACCCTACACTGTATTGGCTGCACTGGTGGCAAGATGTCGTTTTCATTCCTTCCTGAAAAGTGCAACTGATCTGCACATCTTAGCAGGTGATGGAGTCAAATTGGGTTGCCATGCTTCACACATGTTATGTCAAATCACCCACCACCATTGTCACTTTCAACAATTGGATTAACTACAACTTAACTTTTTCCAAGGTCTCTGCTTACTGCAACACTAAACCTTTGGAGGTAGATTTCACAATACAACCAGTAACAATGTATGTTTTACATCAAAAGGTGAATCTACCCTGGGTACACAGAGGTAGGTTAACAGACTGCCACTACCCCCTGGATGAAGCCCTCAATGACAACACTCCTGGATGTCTTGACGTGTTGGATGGTTCTGGCCAATCTGGTCAACCTGGTCAGACAGCAACAGTGAGTCTCACTGTGCCCACAATGTCATCTCCCAGCCCTATTGCTTCAACATCCAAGGCAACTATTTGCCCATCCAACTTGTGTCCCTAGCAGACTGTCAACCATCTTGTGCCCCCCAGTCTTGGATCCTGAGTTGCAGCTCAACACTTCAGATGATGAGGGACCAGGAAGAAGTTGGAGAGGGCGCCATGTGGCAAGAGCACAGACCTGTGGGTGGGGGGTTGCTTGGGAGGGATGCTCTGGGCCAGCAGGGTGAGACCACTGGGGCTACTGTTGGTCAGGGCACCATCAGTCACGTCTTGGGGGTCTATCAGGATTCCCAAGGCATGATGGGCCTGGAGTTGACCGAACTCCAAGAAATCAAGCAGCTACAGAGGGAAATGCATAGGGACAGATGAAGGCCCACAATACCAACTTGGCTTCCCTCACAGTGGTGTTGAGGGACATACATACCACCCTGAGCAGGGCTTTTCAACACCAGTCTACCTCTTACTTTGGCTTATCCACAGCAGGCCCATCAATATCAGTGCCAGCCCCTTGAAGGGAGGCCCTGCCAGAGGAACAACAAGGTCCAGACATCCCTGCCTCTGTAACAGCAGATTCCCGCCCCCGCATGCAAGCAGGGATGTCCAGCAAAGAATGCAGGAGGTGCAGATGGCAAGACATCCACCACTGGCAGTAATAACCCTCTTTTGGATCTCCTTTGTGTGTTACACATTCACTCTTGACTGATCCTGAACCACCTACGATTTCCAATGGGCAGAGAGCTCTGGACTTTGGACTTTCAATGGAGTGGCATCTACTCCAATGATTTTATTCACCATGACTGACCCCTTTACATTTGAATTTTTGTTGAGTCATGTCATGTAAATGTTATGATAATCATAAATGCACAACAAATTCATTCTTCACTGACTCATTGTTTGCTAATTTTGATTTCATATTTAGCCATGTATATATTTCAGACCATGTGAACCATACAATGATGATTCAAGGTACTTGTTCAAAATGGGATATGTTGCATGTACACATTGTCAATCTCAGGATTACAACCCTCCCACACAAACACATGCATACAAGTGTCTGCCCAAAGTACAAATTGTGTTACAGTGTTCAGCACATAGGATGACTCATACTGAGTAAATAAAAATATTTACAGGTACATAATTCCAGACCATTGAAGGAAGGGATTTGCCAGACATTGTCCTTTCGAATAGGCAAACATTGAAGTGGTTGATGACACCAGGCTGTGCCTTATCACATACCGCACTGAAGTAAATTCAATATCACAGAATCCAAGAAACAGAAAGATGGCAGTACAACAATCCCTGATCACCGGGCCATTCTAATCCAATGGCCATTCATCTGGTGATAGGACACAAACATATGTCAGTGTTGTGGCACAGGCAAAGTGGCCTACAATGGTGAAACACATCTACAGCTACATACAGGTCATACAAAAAGAGTGTTCAGTAATGTGAAGTAATGGCTTGATCATGGTCTAGGACTACATATTTTATGCCCACATGATGACACATGATACCACAGCACACAAGACAAGCCCAATGGGTACTACTGACCTTCCACCCAAACAGTGTGCAAGCTGTCTTGGCACAGGTCTCATACACCCAAACTCTGTGACCTACATTACCTGGACCACTCCATGTCCACTTCGTATGGCACAACAGCATCACATACCTGCCAATATCAGAACTCTTAAATGCCCACATGAAGTGATCATGGTGAAGGTACCTGTACAATGAACAAAACATGGAGTATAGGCTTGAAACCATACATATGACTCAAGTCAGTTGGCAAGCATCTGGAAAACAAAGTACATTGCAAGGAAACTGACACAACCAAAGCAACATCATCAAGGTGGGGATGTGTCAAAAGCTATCTCATCAAGCAGCCTTTGGCTGATTTTTGCAGAGTACTAGCTACCTAGCTTAATCCAAAACACTCAACTCAACACATTCGCACAACTACATTTCATTGTGCACTCACAGTCATGACATCACATGACGTACTTCCACTCATGGGAAGTAGCTGTGGATGAGATCTTCCCACAAGTCAGCTCTTTCTTCTTCACCCCTGTCATCCTCAGTTGGCATTTCAGGATTTTCACCCAGTAGCAATGCAGGCTCCCCCTCCTCTGGGATGTACAGGATATTGCTCCGGAGGGCGATGTTGTGGAGCATGCAGCCTGCCACAGTGATCTGATGCACTTTCCTGGGTAAGTAGAGGAGGGCTCCACCAGTACTGTCCAGACACCGAAATCTGCCCTACGGGAGCCCAAAAGCCAACTCCACTGCCAGCAGTGTTCTTCCATGGACCTCATTGAAGCGGACTCCCCCTGGTATAGCTGGATTCCTCAGTGGCGTCAACAATCTTGGACAGTTTGGGTATGCTGAATCTCCTGTTAAGGAATAGGACATAGGTGCAACAATGAGTTACTCACTTCATGATTGCATCACCTGCAATCGCTCACACACAATCAGGACAGACGTGACTTACCAACCAGCCAAGCCCTCTCTGGGTGCAGTTGTGATATCAGTTGGGGTATGGTGCTATTCCACATCATGAAAGAGTCATGCGCTGATCCAGGATAATGGGCACACACATTTGAGATTTAGAGATCTGCCAAACAGACAACTTGCACATTCATGGAATGGAAGTTCTTTCTGTTGCGATAGACTTGTTCAGTGGCCAGCAGTGGCACCAAGCCAACATGTGTGTCATCAATGTTCCCCATCACATGTGGGAGGTGGGCAAAACCATAAAATCTAGAGTTCACATTGACTAAATCTTCATGTCAGGGGAACCTGGTATACCTGTCAATGTGTTTTAACATTGCTGAGAGGAAATCCTTCAACACCCGACTGAACATAGGTTGGGACATACCAGCAGAAAGGGCCACTGTATGTTGGAAGGAACCTGGGGCCTCGAAGTGCAATACTGACATGACATGTACAATGGGTGGTACGCAGGTTGGACTACTATTAGCTGGCATCAGATCTAGCTCCAACTGACAACATAAGTCCACTATTGTTTGCGTATCTGGGTGTTGTAACTGGATTATGTGTTGTTGCTCCATGGTCTGAAGGTCTGGCTGTGGATGGTAGACAGGATGTTGTATCATCCTTTTTCCAGAGTACCTATGTGTGACAAGACATGATTTGCAACATTAGTTAGTATGTACACAGCATCATACATGATAAATGCCAAAAATATCATGTGACAAATCATTCCTGATTGGATAGACAGGACACACAGTACACATCCCAGCTGGGAACTACACAAGGGTCACATGTGACCTCCTTGGTTGTCAACATGTGTGTCCACAATATGAATTCAGGCAATATCCAACTATCTGCTACACAATTGCCCCTCGAAATGTGACGGTATTCTCCGACCATCAAAAATACAGTCTGCTGTGGTGGACCGTACACTGCCGTCATATGTCATTTCTGCCCTGCAACACACTACACTGGTGGTTGTGTAGTAGGAACTACATAACAAGACAGAATAAGGATGTGTGTGATGCTACAACACATATATTGTATATGTGACACAGTGTGAAAAGTCATATACATTATTTTAGACGCTGTGTTCCAGTTAGACTTCTTGTAGGCTGTTGTTGCAGTCTGGGTGGCATCAATGGGATGTACATGGTGCAGGTATGGTGACCAGTACTATATGTCGTGTTCATTCATATTGTGTTGTGTGATGATTTTTTGGGGTCCTATATCGTCCTTGTGTTGGGAGCCCATAACTAGGCAAGGAGACTTTACCGCCATGGAATGACATTTCTTTCTTTATGATGGTTGTAAATGTTTGAAAACATGTATGTGCATGATAGTAGGAGCTGGGTATGCATCTTATCCGATTCATTTGAAGATCTTGTAAGCAATGTTTACAGTGCCACAGATCTTTCAACCCACATCTGACCTTGCACATCTGGCCTTGCAAAACAGTTGTCTGGAACACACACCATGACTCATTCTGCCCTTCTGGTTGCCACACAAACTACATGCCACATTGCAGATAGCCACAAGATATACCGTCATACATGGGAGTGATAGAAATGTGAGTGTCATGTAGGTTCTGTATGATCAGCCTCCAGAGACCAGGGCCTGTCAAATGTACCTCCCTGTATGGGACATAGTCCAGGCTGTGGGAGAGTCATTGTGGCTATGCAACTGTTACACTGTGCCCACTCCCTGTATACTAGCTGATCTTGCCATGTGGACAATATGATGCTTTAGTGGCAAAATGTGCCCTGAATGCCTCAGTCCATTGGTTAGAGTAGGAGTGGGTACAGAGGTACATCCCAGAAATAGTCCATATGTGCATTTTGCATCATTGTCAATGTGTGTATTTGACTCATGACAGCTCCCTTACCCCCACAGCTCTGTTGTTTCCTTCAAATAAGTCATAATTGTCCTGTACATGCTTATTGTACGAATGACAGTCCCACAGTGTAGACACGGTGTAGGTTCCTGGGAGGCCGTGATATGTGAATCAGTAGCTTGGTCACATAGCAGAAATTGTACAATGCATACCTTTGTATGCTGGATGCCATCTCTTTAGCTTGGTACAGGCATGAGTCTGCACTTGCTAAGCCACCTGTCCACACATGCACAGTGAAAACACTTTCTGTACCCACCATGCCAGCCCCTTCATTGTCAGTCAAGTCCGTACTATGGAGGTTGCCTTAGGGACTTTATCAGTGAGGCAATTTTACATAGAATGAATGTGTTGGTCCATTCAGGCCCAAGGAGTTTACCCTTCAAAATCCACATATTTGTGTAGTGTTTCATTGTGGTTCACATCACAGTACATGTTGCTGGGTCATGGGCTACCTAATGTGAATAGGCTTTCTTAGTCATTGTAGGTCATGAACAGGGTAGTGGGTTAGTCTGCAGGTAGATATAAACATCTGTAGTCATTTCCCTCTACTTATTGGCTTGTGTGCTTTACACTTGTGCTGTGTTGACAAATTGACAATTTTTTGCTTGGTGTGTCTGACATGTGTGCAACACTATCATTTGATCAAAAACTTGTGATTGTAATTGCTTGATTTGTCTCCTGCATTCATACAGGTAAGTGCCCATCAGAGGAAGGAGATATGGAGAGCTGGAGGACCTGAGACGCTGGGCCAGGAAAATCGCAGAAGTCCATCTGGGGTGTCGTCCCAACATGGGTGGTGTGCACGTCAGACCATGACACACCTAATGGCCGGCATTCTGGCGGTGGGGTACCCAGACCTTGATGGGCATTTGAGGAGAACACAGTATCCAGAAGTGGGTGATTACTGAGCATATTCCTTCCTGTCACATAGCCAAGTTAATGTGTTAGGTTCTGACATCTCCCCCTGACTTTTAGGGATGAGCCATGTGTGGCACAGTAGATGGGTAACTGTTTGTGTACATATGTAATGTGCTACATACTGGAGTGATTTGCCTATTGACCCAAGGACATAGGACACAACTGGGTACATTCCACAAACAATGTACTCTCCAGGGACAACACATGACTGTGTACAATGATCAATCAAATAATGTTTCTTGTTGTTGTGGGTGTAAATTTATGCTACAGACCACTATTCTCCAGTGCTACAGGCAAAGGAAATGATGTGATGGATCACTGTCATCAGCCATGTGTCTGGTCAAATGTGTAAATTGGCTTCAGCCCCCAGAGGTCACTTGTCTTCAGTGACGAGTGCTGGTGCCTCACTACTGTTTGAAATGTGAAGATGGCCATCATACATATGACAGAGCATATATTGTTCTTTGGGTCAGCTACAGATCAATAGTTTCCCTTGGTCAGTGGGGGATGTCCATTGACATGATTTATGTGCCATCACTGTTGCCAACATTCTTTGTGCCTACATGTTAGCATGTGTCACTCTCTCTTTTGACAAAATGTGTGCACTGCTGTTTCATGCATGGTCTACCTGTGTTCATGGGATGATTTCTGTATTCCCTCACATATATGTGCATGCCAACCTGTCTTTGAAATAAGACATTTGCCATGGGGCTACATTTAATGTGGTGCCACACACAGGAGTATGTCACCATTGATTGTTGGCTGACACATACCTTCACCCGTCATAGCATGTCATTTTGCATCTACAACTTCAGTAAAATGAAGGACATGACAGGTAAGACTAGAGTTTTTACACACAATATGCATTTCCATGCCATTCATGTGGCATCATGTGGAAAAGTGTACTGCACATGTGTAATGGAGAATATTTGCTACCGACTGCTGTCATGCATCATGGAGTGGCTTGCAGATATGTTGGAATTGTATGTGGTTGAAAAGAAGCCCACCCAATCCAAAGAATCAGCCCCATTCCCAAACCCAAACCCACCCAGCCCAAATCTGACCCACCCCACCGTAGGATGATCCCAGAGGTGCCTACCTGCCCATTTGATGTGCCTTCCTTTGGAGGTCCCCTGTCACTGATTGGAGTCAAGTGTGGGCACAGTGTTGCGCATGGACATATCTGTATGGACTGGCCAATAGCCTTTGTTCTTCTGCATTTTGAGTTTATAAACCCAAATAGTTGTTTTTTGGGTACACATTTGTCCTGCAATTCCTTTTCTACTTTTATGTTGTGCCTGAGTAACTTGTGTTATATGCCTGCAGATGTGTGTGTTTCACTCTGCTTGCTGATCCATTTGCTGTTGTTTGCAATATCTATATTTGTGGGCAGTACTGGTGTCACCTAAGACCAAGGCAGATCTTGACTTCATGGATGTATGTTTATCAATCTAAATGGGGTGTTATTGCATTGTGTTATGTTTGTTATAGTAAGTATTTTATCTGGTGTTGTCCAATGTCAGCATGTATGGTGTTAGACCTGTACCCCTGATATGGACTGTATGCTTGTATAATGTATAGAAGCTGGAGTTTTGTTTTGTCCACACATGGAGGGTGTCCAACTGTGCTCGCTTCTTTTGCATTTGACTGTGTATGTGTCCATTTTGCTATGTGTACCTCACAGCAACTTCATCTAGATGTGTGTCCCATGCTGTTGCAGTTGTTTTAGCCTTCTTGACTTGCACTTCCATATTATGCAGATATGCATGTCACATGGCTCTTCTATTGCTTGTGCCTGAGATACCCGAAGGGCCAGTTCCTGAGCAAAGGTTGTTTTAGGGGCATGTACAAGGTGTACTGTGTCCAGGGGCAGCACCTTCCATGAGTGCTCCTGATGTCCCCATCCCTATTGTGCAGGTATTGTTTGCATAGTGAGCTTGGGATATTTGTCTCTCTTATAATTGTGCATCCCATTGTCCTTCCATTGTGTTTCAATGTGGGTAATGTGTGGATCCATTGTAATGTGACAGTAGTCCATTACACGTGTGCAATGTGAGGGGATCAGTTGTATTGGTAGATGTTATGTTAATGTGTTGTAGTGGTCTGCGCTTCCTGGTGGTACCAGTGGGATTGTGGCAGTCTCTGCTCCATAGGCCTGCCAACATCATAATACAGTAGTCTGACTGCCAAGCTGATGGCAGTCGGGCCACTGCCATGGCGGGGCATGGACAGCCAAACACATAATTAGTCCTTAAGTAACCACTGGTGGTATTTTTAGGATTTTAAATGAGTAGGCTTTCCTATTTTCAGTTTCTATTTTTTGTAATTTCCCAGATGCTGGCTAGTGAAAAAATCAGTGGTTTTCTAAATTTCCTCAATTTTTCTCTTTAAGAATGTAACAGAGCTGGTGTTTTTCCACTGCATATAAATAATTTAGCTTTTACTTACTTTCCTTTCCCATTCATTCCTATTGTCAATTATACCATGCTCTTCTTATCTTCCTAACTCTCATAATTGTATTATTTCCTCAAATGTGCACTTTCAAGAAACATTTCATAATTTCTCTCAGCTCCATATCTGCCTCATTTCCCAACAATCAGACTCCTCTTCACAGAAGTCCAAGACCTCCCCATAATAAGGATGTGCAGGGATGGAGATATTCTTGCACCTAATTACAATGTGATGCATTAGATAAAGGTCAATGGTGGGCATTTAACATATGTTACACTTGTTTAGTCAAATGGCAAAGACTGGCTTTATGAAAATGTTCTTCTTCTGACACAAGACATAATATTGGGGTGCTTTGGGGAACTTGGTGTTCTGTTATTGTAAATCAGAATCACACTTCCAGTTGTTTGTCTCAAAATTGAAGAAGGAACTTGGATATTAATGTGTAGGTGCCCGATATGGACTTAAAGCTGCTCTACCTGTTGATAGGAGAGACACCCGCTAAGGAATTAATATGCATGTTATCCATCTATATTCTTTGGTGACAGCTCACAGTTCTGCTCCGTGAAGCAGCAGATGGGTAGTAATGAAACCTATAACCCGCAGGATGCCTTTGATCATTTGTTTGTGCAATTCATGTAATGAATATATTCTGTTTTTTTATTTTTTGGGCTGTGCCTGTAGGATTTGGGGATTATTTGAACGTGAATACAAGCACTGCCAAGCATTGATTTTTATCAAGCATGATGCCCTTTGTAACTGTAAGTCATGCCATTTCCATGAACTGCTTATTACCTCACATAATACGTCACTCATGACATATTATATGACATCTTTGATACTATCACTGATTTTATCCGAAATTATATCATTGATGACAAACAATAACCATGGTGGGGGCACAAGTTATAGTTACTTCAGTTAACTATAACTAGTGAAATTCAGTGTTTTTTTAGTTTTAAACATTGTTTTCTCTTAACTATAACATAACTTTAATCTTTATTCAGTGAATCTGTATATATATATATATATCTAGAGAGAGAGAGAGAGAGATTTGTGTGTGTGTGTGTATATATATTTTCACTGATAAAACCAAAGGTTAAAGTTAGCAGAAAACTTGAAAATGTCAGTGTCAACGTAACCTTTTGAACTAAAAAAATAGAGAAACTTACCAATTATAGTTACAGAGCTAACTATAACTTGCACCACTGGCATGCACTGCTTATGACCGCAGACATTACTTTACTCATGACATGTTCTATGACATCATTGATGACATCACCTGTGAAATATGTAGTGAGACAGGCTCTGAGACTTACGCCTAAGGTCACCGATTGACAGGTCACAGGTGGGGCAGCAGTAATCGGCAGACAAATTCACAAACAGTAAACTTAGATCAATTCCATAGATAGGCGCAGAAATACCACAATGGTACCAGGAGATTGGCCCCAATAAAACACATATGGCCTATGGGGTGCAAGCATTCCCAAAACACCATAAAGTCCAATGACACATGAAGTTAGGAATACTTAGTCAATCAGAACACAGCATGCACACCAGCATGCAGTGATCATGTGCCCCTCAAACCGGACATCTGGACATGTTACCCAGTGGCCCTCATTGTATCCAAGCAAGGTTGAGGTCCACCTGCATATGTTATCAAGGCCTTATTTATGACTCCAAGACACCTGTTCACATTCTTTACCCAGAAAGGAATGTTGTAATTGTTTTATTGTATGCAAAGAAATGTATAAAACACCTCTCAGATCAATTGTACATTGAGAGACAGTCCTCAGACCCTGTTTCTGTAAATGCTGTCCCGGCCATAATGTTTTAATAAATGGAAAGTTCCTGTTTTGCCACACCTGATTACATCATCTAATCTTCTTTTGTACACATTACTCTATAAATAGGCATGGCATTATGGGTATGTAAATATGTATGAAACAGGCCAGAATAATATGAAACATCAATAATGCCATCACACATATAACCCTCTTAGGAGATGCAAGCTTGTGTCATGTATAACATTGACCCTATATCATTCACTTTCTGGGTAGCTGAGTTGATATTAGCCATCAGTCACAGGTAGATGGGCAACCTCTACTCCACATTATGTTCAATCTGTATACAGCTGTTCAGGGTACCCCAAGTTCTTCAAAATACTCAAAATCTGTTACATAACTAATGCCCTACTACCGACAGCATTTACCTGTATCAAACCCTTCACTGTCACCAAACCTGCAGTGAGAAATGAAGTAAATCTGAGTACAAAAGTGGGTACTGCATACCGTGTTTACTCCATTGAGAGAGTTTACTCTGTTTCACACTGTTTGCAGGCAGTGAAACTTTCATGTGAGGTACACCACAGAGTCAGAGTATTAAACAGTATCTACTAAGAACAGTGTTCAGTCTATGCAAAAGATGGCCAAAGAAAGACTATTCACTTACAATGCCCAAGGTCTGAAGGTGCTAAAGGTCATACTACCTGCAGCCTTCATACTGTGGTGAAAACTTTACAGAGAGCCCCTGTACAGAAAGTAATCAAGCACTTGTACGTAGGTCAGTAGCTGGTACATACAGCCTTCTGTTTTACGCTGAAACAACTTTAGCAAAATACTCAAGGCTGCTTACAATTCTTAGGGGCAGATTTAAGAAAAGTGGTGCTGCACCCAGTGCAGCACCACTTTCCCTGTGCCCCTTAGCACCCCCTACCCCCACCAAAGGTGCATATAATCCTCAACAGATGGAGCAGTAACCATCCGACGGCTGCACCAATCCCTTAATTAAATCCCGACCATAAGGACAAAGTTAAATTCAGCAATACTGAGTTGAATTGTATCGAGTTTATTCCTTATAATGGTTACACTGAGTCTTGCAGTGAAATGTCAACGCGTTTCAGCAAAAGCGCCTTCTACTCGACAAATTCGGCCATAAAACCGGCACCATATATATAAGATAGACTCCATCATTTGTTTTCATTACATTCTAGTGTGATCTACTACAGCGGCCATCTTTAAACATGCAAAAAACTAAAGACAATCAGCATATCAATGCCCAGTTTTAACTCTATAATACTAACGTAAACTACTTTCGGTAATCTAGACATTGAATCATTGTATATCCCACACATATTTCATTAATACATGATGCATGACAATAATATGATAGAGGCTTAACAAAAAAATAAAAAATAAAAATGTATAATCAATTCTATGTCTCATTAATATATTTGCCTAATGTGCAACAAAATCCTTGCACGTCAATCTATCATAATTATCTCAATGTCATGTCAAAATTGACATTTTCAGGGGCTTATGTTATTACACTTTTTGAACCAGTGTCATCAATTTCTCCTAGTCAACAATTTTCAATCTACTTTATCAAATATTTCTAAGATATATTCTCCATTGTTGGTTTTTGTATATAAATATTTTAAATATTTTAAACAATTTAAATATTATAAATATTTCAAATATCTTAAATATTTTAAATACTATAAAATGTTGTAAATTATTAATGAATGCAATCCTATCACCAAAATAGCCACAGTTCTACAGTAAAGTACTAAAATAGCATCCATTGTTGTTACAATTTTACAGTAAATAAAATCTCAGTCATTGTTGAATTCATAATCTAAAACCAATTGTAAAGTGTCAAGTGCAATAAATATATGCAAATAATCACAATACATAGCTAAGCCATACTGGGAATTTTGTCTTCTGTATAGCCTACGTCTTTAAAGCCAACCTATAATTTGGCACCTATATGTGATTATTTTGTTCGTTGAATCTTAGATTTACCTTGATCTTTCAAAATGTCTAAGGTTAATAACCTGAAAGAAATAAGTTTATTTTGTAAGGTTGATCTACTCTATTTCTATCTAGATGTTAGAGTCATAATTTATGCACGTATTAAATATGAAGGTGGAAAAGGCCATAGGATAAAGTGCAAAGTGCTGATTAGGCAAAACCACTTGTATATCAAATTATGGGGGTCATTTTGACCTCGGCGGTCTTTTTCCAAGACCGCCGAGGGACCGCCGTGCGGAAGACCGCCAGTGGTGGCGGTTTGCCGCTCGGCCTATTATGACCGTTGGCAGCTCTCCGTCCTTTTTTGGATGGAGAGCCGCCAACAGCCATACTGGCGGGAGGCGGGCCTCCACCGCCACGCCAACAAAACACTGCCCAGCGAATCACGTCCTGTGATTCGCCGTGGCGGTGTTCTGTTGGCGGTGTGGTGTCGGTGGAGCAGCCCCCATGGCTCCCGTCCCCTCCCGGAGGATCGACAGAACAGGTAAGTCGATCGTCCGTTAGGGGAGGAGGTGGGGGGTGTTGTGTGTTGTGTGGGTGCATGGGGGTGTGCGTGTGTGTATTTAGAGGGGGGTGTGACTGCGTGTATGATTGCGGGGGTGTTGTGAGTATAGGAATGAATGTGTGTATGTCTGTGGGTATGTCTGTATGGATGTGTGCGTGTATGTTTGAATGTGGGTGTGCGTGTCTGACTGTGTGTGTGGATGTAGGCATGTATGTCGGCGTGTGTGCGTGTAAGTGTGTAGGTGGTGCCTGCGTGCATGTTGTGTGGGTATGGGTGATGTGATGTTGGGGGTCGGGGTGGGGAGGGGGGCCCTGCCACCTTTGGGGGGTGGCAGGGTTGGTGGGGGTGTAGGGGAGGGAGTCGGGGTGGGGGTGGGTGAGACCCCTATCAGTGCAAGGGAAAGAATTCCCTGGCACTGATAGTGCTTACCGCCATTGATTTCATGGCGGTTCAAACCGCTGAAATCCACGGCGGTAAGCCGGGTCAGAATATCGCCAGCGATATAGTGACGGCCGCCGGGCTGGAGACCCAGGTCTCCAGCCCGGCGGTCGTCTCCGCCCTGGTGGGCGGAACGGAGAACCGGCGGATGACCATGGCGGTAACCGCAATGGTCATAATTCCACAAAGTAAGACCGCCAGCCTGTTGGCGGTCTGACGGCCGGTTCTCCGCCTTCCGCCAGGGTCATAAGGACCCCCTATGTGTCTATTACAAGTGAAAAACAGTAATGAGAATTTATATCTATGTATCTACTCTTCTGTAAATTTCAATTTTTTAAAGCAAGAAGAAATCTAAAAGGATGAAAAGATCTGAAAGGGAACAAAAGGCAAAGTCAGAAAATCAAAAAATCAAACAATCAAAAGGTCAAAAGACCGAAAAATCAATCGGGGACAAACATATATTCCCATAAATTCTTCAAAATCATATATATCATTGGACTCACCCCTTGTGAATGGCAGTTATGAAAATTACATTATGCCCACAGTCCAATATAAGCAAACTTTCACACCACTTTAGACCCCTCTCCTAATGTCTCATAAATGAAATAAACGTTCTATGCTTTATCTTAAATGGACATGTAATTCAGCGTCAAGATTATACCCCCAGGGAGATTCTGAACCAAGTAGTAAAATCATCTTAGATTCCATTTGTCTGAGCTCAGATGTTTTATCACCAGCCCTAAGATTGTTTTTAATAGATTTAATACCATAAAATATTAGTGGACTAGAATGCCCTTTATGTATATCCCAACAATGTTTGGCCAAGGTATATGTTCTGTCTTGATTTTTGATGGCTCTAAAGTGTTGTAAAAATCTAACTTTTAACTTGTGGCTGGTGCTACCAATGTACTTTTTATGACATCCACATTCAACAACATAAACCACAAATTCAGTGTCACACGTAATGCGATCCTTGATGTCACAATGGCGACCATCAAAAGTTTGGTATCTCTGCATATTTTGTGCATATTTGCATGCCTTACAGTGGCCACACTTCCCAAACTTTTTTTGCTCAACCAGGATGTATTTTTTTTGTAGAGAAAAAACTTCTAGTTAAATGATCCCCTAGTGAGCGAGTCTTACGGAAAGTTATGGATGGATGTGGGTCAATAATATCCCTAATACTGGGATCATTCTGTAAGATGTGCCAGTTCTTTTGTAATAAGGTTTTCAGAGAGCCATGTTGTTGGTTGTATTGCAGAAATATTCTAGGAGACGGTTGTTTTGTCTCACTGTTTTTAGGTATGTTGTTGAAAAGTAACTCATCTCTGCTTTTATTTTTGACTCTATTCTGTGCATCCACCAAAATTTTGAGTTTTGAGAGGATATCCTCTATTTAGAAATCGTTCTGTCATTGTCCTAATTTCTAAATCATATCTACTCTCATCAGAGCATATTCTGCGAACCCGCAAAAACTGGCTATAGGGTATGCTCCATTTTAATGTCGTGGGATGCCCACTATTGGCATGCAAGATGAAATTACATGCCGTGGGTTTGCGAAATATGGTGGTCTCTAACTGATCATTTCTCACTTCTAGTAAGACATCTAAAAATTCGATAGTCTCTCTACTGATAGTGGCTTCCAAATGGATGTTAAATTGATTATCATTTAGTATGTTTATATATTCCAGAAGTAACTGATCAGAACCATCCCACATAATAAAAAGATCATCAATATATCACACCCACAGCACGACCCTATTCCTATAGATGATATTGTTTTCAGACCATGCCACCTCTTTCTCCCACCAGCCCATATATAAATTGGCATATGTGGGAGCAAAAGAAGTCCCCATGGACGTCCCTTGTTTTTGTAAAAAATAGTCATTGTCAAATAAGAACAGGTTATGGGTCAAACAAAATTGCAACATGGATAAAAGCATGTCTGTGTGTTCAAGAAATTCAATAGGTTGTGTTTGTAAAAAATATCTACATGCTTGTTGTTTGATAGAGGTGTACAAACAGGTGTACAAAGAGGCCACATCCATGGTGACCATTAAATAATCTTTATGCCATGGAATGTTATGTATTTTAGCCAGGAGATCATTGGTGTCACGTAAATAAGATGGTAATTCAGTGACAAAGGTGCACAGAAACAGGTCTAGGTATCGCAAGGTGCTTTCTAGCAGAGACTGGTTCATACTGACTATGGGTCTGCCTGGGGGATGAGATTTATTCTTATGGATTTTGGGCAGAAAGTAAATACATGGAATTTTAGGATAGTCAATCTTTAAATATGTAAACTCATCATAATCAATAAGTTGTTTGATGTGCCATTCTTTAAGCATCTCATGATACGTCACTTGATATTGAATTATGGGATTAGTCCGCAACTTATCATAATGATCTATATTCATCAATTGTCGATAAGCTTCTTTGGTGTAATCACGTATGTCCATAATGGCGATGTTACCGCCCTTATCAGAGGGCTTGATGATAATAGACGTGTTGGTTCTCAGTACATTCAGGTCTTTCCAGTCTTGTTGTGTAAAATTGGATCTATTTGTTGTTTTGGATGGAACTTTCATGCGGAATTTATCAATATCACCAATTACCAGCTCATGAAATGTATCAATCAAATTTCCATTTGGTAATGGAGGATTGAATTTGCTCGACGGTTTTAAATGACTGGTATCATGAAAATTGGTAATAAACCCCATCTTGTTGAGCGTAGAGGTGTTGATGTTGGTTTTGTCATATGCCGAGCATCTAGATTCATTACTTTCCTTAGCTAGATCATTGATGGCAATCAATTCTGTACTGTCCGCAATATTAAATCCTGAGGACGGAGCCCTACTGTCCACATTTTCTACAGAGAGGATTTTATCCTTGTTGGAGAAATGTTTAATTAAACGTAATTTGCGAACAAATTTATAGAGCTCAATCTGTGTACTGACATAGTCCCATTGAACATTAGGACAGAAGCTTCATCGTAAATCAAGAATACGCATTTGATTATCTGTTAGGATGGTGTTAGAGATGTTAACAACAGTACTCGAGTGGTTCAAACTAATGGAGGAATGAGAATTCAATCCTATTCCTTGTGTTGATTGCTTCTTCCTCTTGCCCCGCCTCGTCTTCCGCTTCCTCGGCCACGTCTGCGGTTTTGGCCAGGGGGTGGCGTGACCATTTGCATAAGACGCATTTCCCCCTGAAAATCCAATTTATTACGTGGTGCCTCATCTGCAGAGGAGCCTATCTCCGAGCTGTCATCAGCAGACATATGATGTATGGCAACTTCTGCTCCACTCTTTGACACATCTTTTGTTCTTACACTGTCATATTTCAGAGCAAACGTATAGATTCTTCCATGTTCATAATCCAGTTTGTCTCTATTTTTTTTTTTTGTCCTCATTCACCGTGGCTATTAAAGAACCCCTCTTACTTTACCAATAGTAGAGCAATTGAGTTATCCAGGCCAGGGGACGCCCTTTACTCTCAAACAATCCTCCATCTGTCTAGATTCCATGAGGATTTCAGAGCAGGGGGTAAAATCATTGTGCAAATAACCGAAACTAATACTTATTCACAGATAATGTTTGCCAAATTCTCATTATCTAAATCAAAATTTCCAAGTCGATGTTTCCAAATCAATAATGGTGCCCAAAAATTCCCCCCCATTATTTCCCAGTGACCTTAAATCAAAATCTGCGGTACGAAACACATCATTAAGCCATTCCGAATATATTGGAGGGGAAGTCGACATCCATTTTCTGCATATTTCCCTTCTCCCCAACAGAATTACATAAAATAGAAATTTGAGATTCAGGGTTGTACCTCTTCCACTCCTCCCCTGCTGATCTTGTGGTTGACCAAAAATTACTAAAGGGAGAGATGCTACAATTTCCCACTCCAGTATACTCGAGACAGTCTCACATACCTTTTCCCAAAAATAACGAACACCCGGACATTCCCAGAACATATGGATGTCAGTTGCATGTATTAAACCACATTTTGGACATTTCACCTCCTGCCCTCCTTTCATTTTAGATAACTTCTCAGGAGAAATGTAAGCTCTATGAATCATATAGTAGTGGTTCTTCCTCAAAGCAGCTGGCTTAACAATGTCAAACAGAAAAGTTAATGACTCCTTCCACCACTTATAAACTGACTCTTTAGGGAAGAATTCACTCCACAAAGCCGTGGGAAGTTTGAACTCACCATCCACCCCTTCTAGAATCCCCAATACCAAGCTGCCACTCTATGAGGGCCTACCAATGGACTCGGGATAATCTCTTCCGTAACTTTGGGCATACCAACTCCTCCCTTAACCCCCTGTGCCCATTCCCTTATTTGCAGAAACTTCCACCTAGTCAGGGAGCCACCAGTTTGTTGCATCAGCTCTTCCCAGGGAAGGAGTACCCCCTCCTGAAAGAGATCTCCCCAGTACTCTATACCTGCCCATTTGATTGGTAAGGCTAGAACATCTTGAAAACACTCTGGTGTACCTGGGGAATCCCAAATAGGTGCGTTGCAATTATAATATGTAACTTTTGCAGTTTGTCTAAGCTGATACTAACATTCTGCCAATCCCTGCATAATTTTCAGTTTTACCTTTTTTTTAAACTTAGGATCACCAAATTTAAAAATCAAATTGCTTGACGCATCCTTGATGGTAGAGGCCATCACCTTAAACATAAGGCCCGTTGTCGTAGAATCTGGAGAAAGAAATAGAATCCTGGTATTTTTCAAGAGGAAAGCCCAAGCATAATACTGTAATTCTGGTAGTGCCAAACCACCCTTTTCCTTACACCTATGCAGCTTCCTCTTAGAAATTCTAACCCCTTTAGAGCTCCATATAAAATCATTTATGAGCTGTTGCATTTTATCTATAAATTTTTTCTGCATAGGGAGTGGAGAAGCAGAAAACAAAAAATTCCACTTTGGAAGAATAGACATTCTTACCAAATTAACCCTTCCAATAATCGTTAAGGGAAGATGAGCCCAACCTTGCAGTAATCCCTTACATTCCAATAGCAGCTTTTGCTGATTCCTCTCTGCTAACTGATTGATATCCTGGGTTACCAGGACTCCAAAGTACCTTATTTCCTTCTTACTGTAAACAGATTTATATTCCATATTCTAAGCCATGATCTCCGTCTTTTCCACATTTACCTGATAGCCAGATACCTTGCCAAATCCTTCGGCTAATCTAAAGATCTCAGGAATTGCAGTTGATAGGTTATCAGTTTACACCAAAAGATCGTCTGCGTACAAAGCAAGTTTCCTTTCCCAACCCCTACAACGAAAAGGAGAAATCACCGCATTTTGCCAAATCTTTCTAGCAAATGGCTCAATGTATAAGTTGAATAGTGCGGGAGATAATGGACATACCTGTCTAGTACCCCTGGTTATTGCAATAATTCCAGTAAGATTACCGTTCACGAGTATTCTAACTGTTGGAGCCCTATATATCTGATTAACAACCCCACAGAAATTATTTCCCAAATTAGCTCTTTTTAAAAGAGATTTTAGATAGCCCCAACTTACTTGATCAAAGCCTTTTGCTGCATCGATAGTGATGACCCCCAAAGGGGAATCAAAGGACGTTGCAATGTCTATAGCCCCAATCAAATCATATGTCAGTTCGTACAAATGTCTACCCTTCGAGAAGCCCTTCTGGTCAGGATGTATCAAATTATTCACTACTCTATTCAACCTATCCGCCACTATTTTGGCAAACAATTTATAATCACTATTTAATAGTAAATAGGCCTATACGATGCACATTTTGTCGCGTTTTCCCTGGTTTCAAAATCAGCGTAATAATCACCTCATTCCATGTAGTTGGGATATCTATTTCATTTTGAAAACTCTTGCCAAACAACTCAGTCAAGATTGGGATGATTATATCACCTAATACTTTATACAATTCCACTGGGATGCCATCAGGACCTGGGGCTTTCCCGTCTTTGCCTCCGAACAACACCGCCCGTACTTCGTCAATAGTTATAGGACCATTAAGAAACTCCTGGTGCTGTAGAGTAATTTCCGGTAACACATCAGGGGCTAACCAGTCATCCACCAACTCTTCTCGCCCCTCTACGCTTTCAGTATACAGAGATGCAAAAAATTCCTGAAACCCATACTCAATATCCTCACTTCGTGTCAGTTTCACCCCTGACTCACCCAAGTCTATTTCCTTAATATAATTCCTAACCTGGTCCGATTTAGACTTCCAGGCAAGCAACTTTCCCGAATTCTCACCATATTCAAAGTACTTTAGTTTGCTAGCCTCCCATCTTTTAACAATTCTTGCTTGTACAATACTTTCCATACGATGTCTTAACTCGGCCAATTCCACCATCACTGCCTCTGACTGAAACGTTTCCTCTTTGCCAACCAACTTCTCGCTTTTTTTTAAACATTTCCTGTTCTAGAAAGCTTATTTCATTTCTAAACAATTTACGCTTATAGCATGCAATGCTCTTAATTTTCCCTCTTAAAACCGCCTTGAAAGTATCCCATACCACAGATAGTGAAGCCGAGCCTACATTAGTATCAAAGAAGACTTCTGTTTCCCTACGTAATTGAGATGTCACATCGTCCTCTATTAACAATGCACGCTTGAGTGTCCATCTATTATGTATTCTCCTCTGAGGCAAGGTTAAGTGCAGTACCACCACTGCGTGGTCTGATAAATGAGACGGTAAGTATTCTACCTCATCCATGTTTTCCAGCAACCTACTATCAACTAAAAAATAGTTGATACGAGAAGGATGGCTGTATTTCTTATTAATAAAGGAGAAGACCCTTGCATCCCCTCCCCTCTTCCGCCAAATATCACACAGGCCATGCTCCTTCATCATTCTCCTTAAATATTGCTGAGATTCTGGCGTGCCTAAAGATCTGCAGGTATCCGTTCTATCCAATTTGTTGTCCAGCACCACATTAAAATCCACCATCATACTAACCGGATCTGAAAATTCGATTAACTGAGAGAACACCCGCTTAAGAGGCTCAATGTCGTCACGGTTTGGGCCATAGAATCCAACCAATACCAAAACTACTCCCCCAACCTGAGCTCTTACTATGACCCAACGCCCTGCTTGATCAGATCTTACTTCGAGTATTTCTACCCTAATTTGCAAGCCCTGTTTGACCAGAATGGCCACCCCCTCGTATGAAAATTAGGACTAGTGCAAGTACAGGTTTGCACCCATTTTCGCGTCTCAAATAACTCTTTACACTCATCTGCCGCCAGGTGAGTCTCTTGTAAGATAAGAATTTGTGCTGGCGAATCCCTTAAATATTGTAAAATTGTATTCCTTCTCGCACTAGTCCTCAGACCGTTGATATTCCAGGAGAGAAATTGCATAGTAAACCTTCCCTTCTCCTGACCTTTGCCTATACTAGCCATTCCTAACTAGCGAACTATCCCTCAGCCTCAGTGAATAAGGAACATTTTTGTTGCTTCCCCCCAATTGCCCCCCTCCTTGTAACCCACCCTCCCTCAACCCTCCCGTAGAGAACCCCCCACTTTGTCGGACAACATGGCCCTTATTTTAGAGCGCCCCGCCTACCTGGGAGACTTTAGTGCACTCAGGGGAAAAACCGCTTTCACATATGATCAGCCTGCTCTCTCCTAATAACTGCCAACAATTCTTCTGCCCTGCCCACATCACTTATATTGTACATTTTATTATTGTGCAGAATTCGAAGAAATGCAGGGAATTTCAGCTGCATGGAAGCCCCTAACTTCTTGAACTCATCCAAACGCTTTCCCAACTCCCACTGCCTATCCATAGTAAGTTTAGACAAATCAGACCTAATCTCAAATGTCACATTTTCCACCCTTAGTGACTTCTGCCTTAATGCACTTATCAAAATCTTTTTCTTCAGCTGATAAGTTAAAAAGTTAACCAGGATTTTTCGCGGTCTAGTGCTATTCGGCCGCCCCGTGAAAGGGTCACGATGAACTCTCTGGATATCTTTCTCGATCTCTTCTTTACTCTCCTCCAACTCACATACAGATTTTATTAAGGAGACCACATAAGACTTCAAATTTTCCCCTTCCGCCCCTTCCGGAACCTTCAAGAGTCTAATATTGTTCCTTCGTGAATAGTTCTCCAGTTCTCCATCCTGGCTTGTAATCCTTGATCCTTTTCATTCAACTTTCGAATCTCCTCTTTATGGTGCTTCAACTCCTCCTTCATCCCCCCCACCGTTTCCTCTAAAACTTGGATCCTCGCCATTAAACTGTCGAATTTTTTTTCCAATACCTCACAGGCCTCTCTAATTTCTCCTTGATTACTCTCAGAACTTGCAAGGCCTTTTTTTATATCTTCCGAAATGGAAAGGATCACAGCCTCCATGGAGGGACTATAAGATGAACCAGGGGCCAGGGCTTGGGTGGGAGGGGGACTAGAAACCTTCGAAGCCAGGACTTCTTCCTCCTGCCGCAAGGTCAACGCATTACTACTTCGACTGGCCAGGGAGACTTCAGATCCTACTTGTGTCACCTCTTGGCAAGCCCAGTCATCATTTGGAGGGAAATAATTATCTTCCACCCCCTTACCAGAGCCTACACCATTCCCACTTGCCTTAACGGTGTAATCATCCATTTTCCCTTGACCAGGAATAAGCACAATACCCTCAGGTCTCGCCCTAAAAAAGGCTCTTAGTGAGGGTGTAAGTTTTTTTAAAAAATTTTCGCCTTCCCTCACTTCCTCTCTTTACAGGGTACCTCACTGATTCCAAAGTTTTTGCACAGCTCTTGCCCTGTATTCCACAAGCCTCGCTACCCCTCTCTCCCTCCCTCAACCCTGGGGCCCCTACCTGGGATGGATTAAGGAAGAGAGGGGAGGGGGGCTCCAACCCCCTCCACTCTGCCTAAATGAGCTTTCAACGAGCTCAGCTGCCGCTGTAACCTCCTTCTTGGCCGCCTGTTTCATGCGCGTTGCTGCGCTACCAGGTTCCTGGGTATTCCTCCTAGGAACCTTGCTTGTGCTGGCTCTGCTTGGATTCCACCGGAGGGGAATCCTTGCTGCACCTCGGTGCACCAGACGGAGCTCCACCGCGGCACGCTCCCAGTGCCGGAGTCTCCCGCCGGGTGCCTCTCCTTCCTGCAGAGCCGACCGGGTCCCCGCGCTCCCAAATGCCGGCAGGCACATCCGCAGGCCGACCGACTCGTCCGTGCCACGCCTCCTCAGGAACGGCGGGTAAGCGCTTCTAACGGCCTACCGCCTGCGCGTAGCCCGCCATGTTCTCCTCCAGTTTGTCTCTATTGAACTTATGTGCCTTACGTGATTTGATTTCTTCTTCCTTATTCTTAATTCGTTCTTCCATTTTGGCTAACTGATTAGAGACTTCTTTTTGGTTAGCTATTTTCTCTAAATCTTTGGTCAATTGTTCAATCTTAATGATTTGTTCATCCATTCGTCTTTTCGCCTGGCTAATTAAAGTTCCCATGAGTTTGGCGGAACAATCAGCTGTTTGGGTTCTCCACTCCTCCAGCAAGTCTGGATCCATATCGCCTAAGGTGGGCAGTATTAAAATGCGAAGGCCCCTTGGCACATATATATATATGTGTGTGTGTCTATAATATATTTATGTATATATAGTATATATGTATATATTATATATAATGTATATATATGTATATATATGTGTGTGTGTGTGTGTGTGTGTATAATTTACCGATTTTTATGTGTATATAATATATATATATATTTATGTACATATGAAATATATATATATATATATATATATATATATATATATATATATATATATATATTTATATATAAATAATATATATACATTTTTTTTTTTCTTTTTCTTTTTTCTTTTACTAAAAAAGGGTAAAGTGATAGTAAGGTATGGTAATAACATTTTACTTTCCATTTAAAAAAGCCTTGCAAATTCACTTGAAAAAGAATTGGTCAATGGAACATTATGGTTAGGTGAAAATGTGAGATGAAGCATTCCACCATGCACAACATGGGCTTTTGTATTGAACCTGGCCATCCCCCTGCAAGCTCCCTACCTCAAAAGGTGAATAGCCTTTGCCCATGCGCAGGTTATGGGTGGATACAGTTAGGCAGACTTAATGACTTTGTCAAATGGTCACAACACCAAAATATGAGAAGTGGGCCTTTTGGCTTTATCAAGGGGCGAGGATATCAACATATATATAAAAAGCAGATCTATCATCTTTGTCCACAAATCAACAAAAACATTAAAAAATGTGTATTTTAATAATTTGCACAATCCAATGTTTCATAAAAGTGATTATTGTAACAAAGGTAAAGTTTTATTTTTAAAAATTAACATTTCTTTTAACATTTTTCACTCCAACAAATGCAATCATAAAAAGAACTAAAAGAAGGTCCAGTACTCCAGCTGAAGAGTATAATAGTCCAGCTAGGATGCTTTAGAAAACTATGGTAGGTTTTCCTTGGGTCACAGATTTAATGACCCAGGAAATGTACTGTTTATTTTTAATGTTGCTAGGGCACTGCTACAGTTCATGCAGCCCCCAAGATTATGAAAAAGGTTTGGTGGTGCTCCTGCCATTTCTAGGGGCCCCACCAGCAAGAAAATATTTATTTAAAAAAGCCCTAGGGCATTACGTCTCACTCCTTGCGGGAGCAGAAATTCACCAGTTATAGTTCTCTCAAGTAGTTGTAACTTTTGCCCCAAAGTAATTATAACTCATGCCTCATACCATGTACTGCTAATCACCTCCCACATTAGATCGTTATTGGTCTGTTCGATTATATCCTCAAGAACATCATTGCAACATTTTAAATAACATCCTTGATGACAACACCTTGCATGATCAGTTATATTTATTTTAGGGCATGAGTTTTAGTTACCTTACGGTATGAGTTATAGTTACTTGAGTTAACAATAACTGATTAATTTCAGTGCTTTTTTCTGTTGAAAGGGTACGTTTTAGCTGACATTTTAACCTCACTATAATACCCCTTTAACCTCTTTAAACCCAAAAAATGCAATTAAAAAACAAACAACTGAAATTCACCAGTTACAGTTTAGTGAGCCAACCATAACTTGTGTGTCCACCAGAGCCACTGTGTATCACTTTATATATGATATTATTCATTACATGTTAAACAAGGGCATTGATGGAATCAATATCTCACTGATGACACCTCAAATGGCATCATGTATGACATCATTGATGACACCACTTATAACAGCATAGTAATGTAAAGGATAGAGTTACTGCGTGATCCTGTGTGAGTACATAGCATGGAAATATCAGATGTCCTGGAGGCAAGTGTGATTGTGCATGGTGGAAGTTATGTGCTGCATCACTTACAAATATTTGGGGTGCAGCTATTACTATATGTTAAGGTAATGGCTGAGTGTATCTGATGTGTGTTGCAGAAGTGTGTTTAAAAGAAGGTAGTGGCTTAAAGCCAAAGTCTGTTAAAAAAATCATGTAAGAAGGGCTGAAGGTTCTTTTGACAATAGGGTATCCACCTCCTGGATATCTGGACACATGCCTATTTTAAATATTTGTAATTCCGTGCTATAGGCAAAATCTATATAGCAATGATGTTTGGATGGATGTTTATTCCAGAACTTTGCTGAAGAATTTGTAGCATTGCATATAGTTTAATAAAATAGAATGTAGCAGTGTCCCACTTAGATGTGGTTTAACGTACATTGGTGCTGTAAGCATGGCTGCCCATCCCAGCAACGTGTGTAGTGTATTTTACCAAATTATGGGGTGTTGTCCATAGTGCCTTGCAAAATGTGTCTTTTCAGAGGCAAATGCATATCTTTCAACCTCAGTACCTAAAATTGTGGGTTGTGAGGTCTTTAAAAGGGAAGCCCACAAAGGTGAATAAAAAATTGGCCATGGCTGTAGCTTCTTATAGGATGCTATAATAATGAGTGTATGATGTCAACAGTAAAATCATCAGTGATGTTATTTGAGATGTCATCAATGATTCCATTTAACATCATTACATTGTGATTGATGTAATTTGTGAAGTGATCAGCAGCTCATGGGAGACATGCAAGGTGTAAATAACTCAGTAACTATAAATAGGGAACTTCAATTTTTTTGGTTCTTAACTATAATGCCACATTAACCATTGTGCTGTTTTTCAGTGAATGTTTAGGCCTACTTAATCTAATATAAGATCCTATTTTCAAACCTAATTATAATGTCACTTTAATCTTCATCTATTTCAATGAATATTTGTTTTGTATTTTACATGTAAGGTAAGGTCTATTACTATATCTAGTAATAACTTCACTTCAACCTTCTTTTTAGTGAATTTCTGTTTTTTTATCATATTCAGCCAACTCTCCCACTGCGCACTACCATTGGCAGTGTGCATTGGAGAGTTTACCACAGGACTTGACCTCTGGCTAGGCCCTGCCCCTATGCCCTCATCAGAAGATACCTACCACTCCATTGATTCACAGACTGTGTGCAGCGGGCTGTTGGCTGCAGGTCTTGAGCCCAACCTCCCATGGGCATCTAACCTCCATGCTTTTGCATGTTCATCACCCCCCAGAGCCTGAACCCACATTTCATTTCTTTATTTTAAAATTTGTTCCGGTACTGAAATACTCCCATGACACCCTCCATACAAGATTCACCTCCCCTGTACCATGGTACTGTGTAAGCATCCCGTTGCATAGTAACGCTGCACCATGGGGGTAAAGTTTGAATGGCGGCTCCCACAGGAGTACCATAGTACATAAAGAGAGGGCTGCACTTTGGCCCATGGGAGTACCACAATAACTGAGAGATGAGAATGTTTTTTAGTGTTTGACCCCAGAAGGGGTGGGGGCCCGCTGGGGTCCAACTTACAAATGTAAAAGGGTCAGGGTGTAACAAATTCAGAACACAGGGACCTAGGGCCAGATGTAGCAAAATCCGAATTTGCGACTCGCAATTTGCGAGTCGCAAACCCGGATGCAGGATGGTGTCCCTGACACCATCTGCGAATCGCAAGGGGGTCGCAAAGACCCACCTCATTAATATTAATGAGGTGGGTCGCAATTTGCGATCCCTGTGTGATTTGCAGCACTCACAGGGATGGTGGCCTGCTGAAGACAGCAGACCACCATGTCTGTGACTGCTTTTAAATAAAGCAGGTTGTTTTTTGTATTGCAGCCCATTTTCCTTAAAGGAAAACGAGTTGCAATACAAACGAAAAAAAAATTTCAGGGCCATTCACAAAGGGGAAGCGGTCCCATGGGACCCCTTCCTTTTTGCGAATGGGTTACCACTAGTGTGACACTGGTGGTAACTGTAAATTGCTTTGCAACCGCGTTCGCAGTCACAAAGCAATTCTGCATTGCGATGCGAATCGCAAATAGGAAGGGGAACACCCCTTCCTATTTGTGATTTGCATTCCCATTTTGTGAGTCGGTAACCAGGTTACCGACTCACAAAATGGGAATGAACATCACAATGTGCTTTTTGCATGTCGCAAACAGCGAAATTTGCTGTTTGCGCCAAGCAAAAAGTTACGTACATCTGGCCCCTAGTTCATGTGTCCTGTAATGGTGACTGCAACATTGTTCTCTGGGTTGCAGGCAACCAATCTGAATTCTCTGCACTGTGGGACCGGGACCAGTGTGATAGTACCAAAGTGGGCAATGGGAAAAAAGCTTTCTCAGCCAGAGATCCCTATTTGTTTAGTTGTTAGTGTCACTGGGCTCCTGCAGAACCAACCGTCACTTCATGACCATCTTGAGAACCTCTTTCAATGCACATTTCTCAAAAACAGCTGAACAGATTTGCACCAAGAAACAAAAGCATGGTTTCTGAGTACAGGTCTATCTTTCTGCCAAATTAGGCGTAATTCTGTTCAATCATTTTTTCCTGTATTGCAGAGTAAAATTCCTATAGGAATTAACAGGGGAAATCAATGTTAATGGACTTCCCCCTTTTTTGTGAAGCCCCCTACTTCCACTGCTTGACAGATGATGACACCCAGGCCCATACTTGTGTAGATCTTCTTCTGACAGACCTTGTTAGGAGTCTTGATGGGTAAAGGAAAGTTAAACTCAACAGTTCAAATCAACAGTGTAACTTTTTTGGTCACACAATAAATCCAGGAGAGAGAGAATAAATGTTTGAATGTTTATTACAAATTAAGGGCCAAGATTATATAAATGAATCTCAAAACATGCTATGCAAGTACAGAATCACCAAAGGTAAAGTAAAGCATCAAATGAGATAAAATCATAGAAGTATAAGGCATAGAAGAATTTAAATTGCAGCGGTATAAAAGGTGAGAAACAAGATCTGACAGGTGTATATGAATTGCAATTCTCTTGGTTAATCATTGGAGAACTACATTGATCTAAGTAGTGTAAACTAAAGGAAGTCTTAATCACCTCTCAGGAAATATAGGAAAGTGGCAGCATCGCAGAAACCTCGGTAGAAGTTCTGATAGAGAGGTGTTGTGTAGTATAAAGTCCCACAAAGGACTAAAGCATAGAGAAGTTAGTACCCCCTCTAAGTCTCAAGGGAATATGCTCTCTTCAGGGAGTACAGAGAATCTGCCTTCATCTTACTAGGTACATGCCAATTAAATCCTACAGAACCTTCGAGAAATCCATGTCATCAACATCAGTATTCTACAATCTTCCTTGCACAGTTGAAATTGGCAACTCACATCAATGTCTCATCCCATGACTTGAACATGAGGACAACCTTGAGAGTCTCTTGGATCCTGGTACACAAACAGGATTCTTTTTCCTCTCAGTTCATTAGCACTCCTTTGTCCGTGCCACAATATCTTCCCGTACCCCACTATCTCAGACACACAATATGCCTTTCATTAACTGTGGACTCAGGCAGACGGTCCTGCAAACTAAGAATGTTGCAACAAGAGAAAAACTCCATTTTGAAGGTTAGACACACAAAATCATCATTTCAGCCCTTTGGACATGCGAAATTAATTTAGCATTTCAATGCGCATTTGAAATACATAATTATACATGCATCTTTAGTTATAATTGCTACATGATTATGAATAAAACATGAATATATGCAAGCTCACTATAATACCTCAGAGTACATGAATATAAATGTGCATATGTATTACAATCCAACATGTTAAAATCAACATTAGAACACATACTTACATATATATATAAGAATTACAAATTTTCTGCTGTGAGTGCACCTTTAATAACATGATTTAGGTGTTCCATTTTACATTATTACCTTTAAGAGACACAATATATGTTTTGTTGATTACATTATTGTCACTCCTGTGAAGCATAATGACACAGTCAAAGTCATGTGCTACCACACATCACCCTAAAACTGTCCAGGAAGGAACTGAGGGGAATGAACTTGTTTTTAAAATGGTTTGCTCAGATTTGTCAAATGGCACGAATGCATTAGCCAAACAAAAAAACGATCTGCCTATGGAAACTCTAACCTAACCATAGCTACACACAGACGTAGCTGCCACAGTGAAATATATATATTTGTTCCAAAAATAACACTCCATTACCTGGGGGCTCCTAAAAAAAGAAATATTGTTTAAAGATTATCTCAAAGAGCTAGTGATCAAATGATAATGAATTCTTTGCAAACAGTGATAGTTTCTCATTTTTTTTTCTTCCAAGTGCATTACACTTTCCTTGAATTCATTTTCCAGTCCATGGAAATGTTTTAATACCACGTCCAAGCATTTGGAGATGGTCTCCCTCCAAGAAATATTTGAAACAACGCATCCAAATGGTACATTTTATGGAATATTTGTAGCGAGAATCCGCTAAAAATCTAAAGTTTTACATGTGGTTATGAATTAAAATCTATGAACAGTTCCAATTTTTCAGGGTCTCACAAGGTACTGTAAAGCATTATTTCACATCAGCAATAAGTCATTTATTTGCTGAGAAGACAAATGTGTGCCCAACAATAAGACTAACTGATTAGCAGTCAAACATTTGTGCAAAAGATGAAGCAGTTCCTATTTCATGAGATGTAACCCTACTAAACCAATGCCAGACATACATCATATGCCAGTAGAAATAAAAACAGTTTTAGGTCCTGTGGTTTCTGTCCCAGTTAATAATACATCAATCTTCCTGTGACAGAAAATGAAACATAGATATGGGGCTGTATTATAGAAAGTGCCCTAGGAGAGCAACGGGCATGTGCATTTGCTTTGCGCACCCCCAGGGCACTTTGCTATTACAGAAATGGCTGCAGATGCTTGTGCTGCCCTTTCTGGAATACAGAATATCACCAGAGGGTGTTCCTTCATTTGCATGGGGACATGGCCCCTGGGGACCTACTACATATAGGGTGCACTTTCTCTGTTTGCGGCAAGGAGCATCTTAAAACAGGTATGCCGGGCGTAAACAGAGAAAGTGCACCCTATTACATTGATTGTGCTGCTCGCAGGGCAGCTACAAACTTGAGCTGCCCTGGGGGCATCCCATGCAAGTGAAAAACAGAGCATCTTTGAAGCAGTCGCTCTGTATTTCACTGTGGCCACAACCTGCCTGTACATTTGGGGGGGATTAGCCATCCCCTTTTAGGGGGTGCAATGAGTGACTGCACCTGCCCGCAAGGGGATGTCTGGGGGGTCTATAGGACCCCTTTTTCGCCCTCCAGAGATATTCCATCAAGGAATACATTAACCGTGTGCCACCCCTGAGGTGGTGCACTGTCAGTGCACCTCCTGTGAGCTTCTTTGCCGCTGCACCCACATCAATAATACGCCATGAGTGCAGAGGCAAAAGGATTCCCTCATTTACAATGGGCCACAACCTCATGCAGGTGCAGGAACACCCTCTGGTGATTGCGTTGGCGCTCTATGGGTATCAGCACTATCTGTAGGTCAGAAAGGGCCGCACAAGCGTCTGCAGCCCTTTCTGTAACGGGGGCACGCAAAGCAGGTGCACATGCCCGGGCACTTTGTGTAATATGGCCTCTGGTGCTTTTATGAACCTGGGTGTTTCATTATGTGTCAAGGTGCATCCAAGCTATGAATACCTGAGTGCTACTCAAATATCTCAGAGCGCGTCATATTAAATTAGGGGCTGCTTACTTGTTCAAGAAAAATAATTATATGAAACTCAATGTGCCAATTTTGGGGGATTGTTGCTCAGAAATGACATGCGCTGCTCATCATGTCGCCCTCTCAAGAGTGATGGTCCTGTGGGCAACGTTGCCCATTATATCAGTCCAGCTGTTCAAATATGCCTCGAGTGTTGTATGTCAGTGTTGCTAACAAACATATTGCTTGATATTCATGAAAGTGACAGTAGAAAATACTTACAAAGCGCACTGTCACCCAAAGGGCAACCTGCCACCTATATTGTGGCCTAACTTTTAATCACAAAATATTGCTCAAATGAGTATAGATTTTGTAATATTAACTCTAATTGGGCAATACTTTTGTAAACGAAACTTAAAACTCAATCTTCTTGTCAGGAGATATTTAGGCCATGGTATTCTTGTACCTGCCATGCGGCCTATAGTTGCTATTGGTGGGGCATTAATTTACAGGGGGTTGCTCCATGTGCCTACTTAATAGAACAGTGGTGCTGTTCATTGCGCAACTTATTTTCCCAGTAGGCTGCTCAAAGTGCAAGCGTTGCTGTGCAGGATTCACTGGGTGCCTATCTACGTTCTAAAGTAAATTATCGATATTGATTGCCCCTAGGATATTGATCATAAAGGATCAGTTAGCAGAATTATATTTCACTTTAGATACTGCAAAGGAGCTGCTTTCCACATAGATCTCGTTTATGAAGTGCCATTGAAGATTCTAATATGCTCCAGTATGCTGTGTGGCATTGCACACCAGTTTCCGCTTTTTCCTGGTATTGGCATGCACGTTCCACACTATTATAGTATGTAAACCCCCAGTACAAGGTCCGTTGTTACCTTGGCCCAGTACATAAAACAGTATTGTCGTACCAATTTTCCCATTGACTTGGAATGCAAAACATCCTTTGACATGAAAGCTTACCCAATCCCCCAGTGTGTACCTACGTATAGGTGTGACATTACCATGTTTATTTTTAGATTCTACAAACTTATTCCCAGAGCACATCACTTTCACAACGTTTACAAAACCTTCCACAGTGTTTTAACATTTCGGCCTTATAACCTTGTGGCAACTGATGACGAAGGGAGTTGTGCAGTTTGTTCTTCTAGAATTTGTGCAGCCTAAATAGAACGGTGGTTGCCAGTTTGCGTACATGAGCTGTCCTGTCTGGAGTGTATACACTTGCCCAAAAGATAGCAAATTACTACTTGCACTGCAGGCAGCTTGATTTTATTCAAATCATAGCACTGCACTAGGTGAAACATTTTGGGCCAGATGTATCAAAAATTCGATTTGCATTTCTTAAATAGCGAATGTTAAGAAATCGCTATTTAAGAAATGCAAAATGGGATGTATAAATTTTGCGATTTGGTAATAGCGATTTCTTAAAATTCGCAAACGCTATTACCGAATGTCAGATAGAGAATGGGACTCCATTCAACCATTCTGGCCTGTAGGCCCATAGGTGCGAATGGTTTTGCATTTCTCAATTTGCGAATTCCAGTTAGGAATTTGCAAATTAGGTAATGCAAACCCCAGGGTGTTGGGAGCCTAAGGCCCCCTCTGATGCACCCCAAAAAAATATTTGCGGACATGTGAAGCACACACATGCCTTAGGGGCATGTGTGCGCTACATGTCAATTTTGAAAATGTATTTATAATGCATTTTTAAAATTTATACATGCTTACCACCAAACCTTAATTTGTGGTAATTGCATTTCCTAAATGCCCAATTTGCATTTAGGAAATGCTTGATACATGTGCTTTGGAAATCGCAAATAGGAATTCTCTATTTGTGATTTCCTATTTAGAGAATTGCAATTTGTGATTCACTAAATGGGGTCGCAATTTTAAGGAATCACTATTTTTGTGATTCCTTAAAATTGCACTGCGAATGCATTTCATACATTGTGAAAGGCATTTTTGCATTCGCAAACAGACGAATTCGCGCCGTTTGCGAATGCAAAAACGTTTGATACACGTGGCCTTTAATGTAAAAAGACAGGGACCTACTTAAAATCTTGGAGTACTAAAGTAGTACTCCTGCAATACTCTTTTTCAGTACTCTTTTCTGTACTCTGCGAATTGGTTCGAAATCATCTAAAATCAGAATTAAAAGGAAATGGCCAGTAACTACTCATATTAAAAACGAAAATATAGAAAGGACTGCAACCTCTTTTTACTTTTACTAGTAGGGATAAAATCCAATTTAATTCAAGTCCACAAGCTAGAATCATGGGCCTGTCTAGTTCTGCTACAGCCCAAACGTCTAGTCACCTCACAATAGCCACAGCAAGGACCAAAAATATGGAGGAGTAAGGGACGCGTGGCCATTTGAGAGAATTTGAGCAAAATAGGATAAGAGAAATAGGAAGTGTAATAAATAGTGTGACTCACTATATTTAAAGTGGAAAGGACAAATGTTTAGTGACCAGCACATCAAGTAACAAAATAACAGAAGAAAATGTACTTTTTAGTTAAGAAATGGAAGTAACAAACGGGCAGATTACAAATAGAATCTTCTGCATTACTGGCTCTAAAACTCTGAAATACGCTTTCTCTCACCTAGAATTTCTCTTGTATTGTTAAGTTGGTTAGGAAATGCTTTCTTTTGCATTTCTCTTTTTACTATTATTTCTCTGTATTTAGAAATCGAACTATAGAGACGTTGAATTCATTTGTAGCCTGGATTTTTATTGTACATTTAAGTTAGCATGCCTTTTGGTTAATTGTGTGCAGTTTTGTAAATTTGGGGCCAGATGTATGAAATTTTTTTGCACTCGCAAACCGTGCGTATCGCAAAATTCGTCCGTTTGCGAGTGCAAAAAAGTGGTCTGCGATGCATGAAAGGCATTCGCAGACCACAAATAAGAAATCGCTAAAATTGCGATTTCTTGCGTTGCGACCTGGTTTTGCGAGTCGCAATTTGCGATTTGCAAAATCCACAACGCAAGGCGATACTGCAAAAAATAGCAAATTGCAATTTTTCGCAGAATGGCATTTTGCACATGCAAGATACCATGAAATGAAACCAGGTGGTAACCTGGTGCAAAATTAAAAAGTGCATTTAAAATGCATTTTTAAATTGAACATGTAAAGCACAATGCCCTTTTGGCATGTGTGCACCTTACATGTCCCCCACAACATTTTTGGGGTGCAGCAGAGGGGGCCTTAGGCCCCCAGCACCCTGGGCTTTTGCATTTCCAAAATAGCGATTTCTTATTCAGAAATCGCAATTTTGTAAATGCAAAAAATTTGCAGATATGGGCTAACAGGCCCATAGCTGCGAATGGGGCCGGTATTGCAATTTGCGATTTGGTAATAGCATTTGCGATTTTTAAGAAATCGCTATTGCCGAATTGCAAATGTGATACATGGCACTTTGCGAGTCGGAAATAGCGATTTCTTTAAAATCGCTATTTCCGACTTGCAAAGGGCCGTGATGATACATCTGGCCCTTTGAGAGGTGTTTTGATAAATGTGTCACACAAAAGTAAAACAAACGATTTCCAGGAGGCCTCTCATGGGAAGGATGGGGGTTGGGGTGGAGGGGTTGATACTGGTTCTAAGCATGGTTTGGTCTAATAGTGAGACATTTGCAGTATCCACTTGTGACTCTTTTTAAAGGTGAGTTCATTTGCATGAGGTTTGCATGCAATTTATCTGGCCCGCAGAGGAGTTTTAGCATAGTTCGATTCAGGATTACGGTGACGCCCACGTACATAGGCATATTGCTAAATATATTCCAAGGATAGTGAGGGAAAATTTTGGAGATTGTATGGTAGTTAGGCAGCCATGAAACAAATAGATTAACAGTAAGAGAAATCACGTTCCGTTCCAGTCGTGTTTTATCCATTATTATGAAGGGATTTTACTAAACCCAGTGCCTTGTCCAAAGTCCCCACCAGATCGGGCCACAGCTGCCACCAGAGCCCAGAACAAAGCAACCACCACACAGCCAGTCACAGTGGCAAAAGCGCTTCCTGACACTTTTGCTAGATCTGCACCTGAGAAGTGGGACACCACTGGCTGCAGACACAGCTGATACTCATCAACCACTTCCTGCACCACTGTCAAGTCTTTCCGATGTGAACAAAGGGTTGTTCAGGGGTTGTTAGACTCTCACCATAGAGATGAGACTGCTGGTTTTGGGTGGCAGCATCACAGGGTGTGAGGGGGACTGAGTCAAGCCCACACTGTTTGGCAGCTGTCAGCCTAACCCTTGCAGCTAGCTAGCAGCACCTCACCCAAACCTAGAAATTAAACGTGATTTGTGGCAGGCTGACGCATGACACTCCGACTCCTCAGGGGAGTCATGGTAGAACAGATCTTACCCCTTCTCTCATTTTCACATGATCTCATACATGCAAAGCAGACAAAGAAATGTGGGACAGGTTTCAATATATTTTATTGAAATAACTACATTATATGTAATAAAGCATGGGTTAGGATTATTAGGAAAATGAAACACAATACAACTGTCATTTTGACCAAGAGTATGAAACAAATAAAAAGTCCCCGCATCCTGTCACACTAATAAATCTAAATCTGTACCCATACTTACAGTTTCTACATAAAAGCGTAACAGTGTTAGCCCTTACCTACCCGTACTATCCTCTGAAAAGAAGTACCGGCCCCATACCTGAATATTCAGAAGGGGTTGTTTGTCTGTTGTCTGCTGGCAGTCCTCCCAAGTGGGTGGAGCGACGCAGCCAAGTTCAGCAGAGATGGGACAACATGGTACAGCATGAAATAGCTGGCTGGAATGTTCCCTCTAACCTTATTTTTGACAGTGTGGTGATTTTATAAGAAAACATGTTGTTTCCTAAGAACTGGCCTGACGTCATAATGTGTCTTTTCTGTATAAGGTGCATTATGTACTATTGGTCTCACAATACTTGGTAATTTATCACCTACAGCCTTGAGTAGAGCACAAGATGGAAGGAACTAATAACAATCCCTGTGTGGAAAGACAGCTGATAAAAATAATAAAACATCACTGCTAAAATGAAGCCATGCTGAAATAATAAAAGGAATAAATGAAAAATTAACTAGGTGAAAGGCCACAGGCCTCAGGCCTGAAGCTAAAATTATTGTGCCCAGGCATCATGCTAAAATGGAACCACAATACTCTTCCCATTGTCGGTACAAGAGTGTGGGGACCAGCCTAAAAACCTACAGTAAAAACAGTGCTCCTAAATTACCATTTATGGCAAGATAAAAATGTACATAAAAAGAGATAAGATGTCCATGTTGACAAGAAGGACAAGCTGAAATTAAGGCAAATTAAAAATGGTTAATTTAGAATGTAGACAAAAACAAACTCAAATTAAGATTGTCAGTAAGTATGGAAAGGGAGCACAAGTTTTCCGGCACCTCAGTCATAGGTTTGGCCGAGGGGGCAGCAGTCTGGGGAGTGCCAGGCGTTAAAGCACCAGGAGCCACTATGTCCAAAGGTGTCTCATAGGAAGCATCCCGCAGCAACCACCATCTCAATGGGCACATCTTGCAATGAACCCTCATTGAAAACACTATCAGGCTTGCATCCAAAGGAGGTATGTGCTGCAGAGAAAGACACACTTATGGCACATGTTTGAATGGACTCCACAAGTACTGAATGCCAGGCTGCACGCAAGTGAGAACTGGCCTGAATGACAGTGACCAGTTCAACTCCTGTTTTACCAAGAGTGGTGCTCCAAAGTACTGCATCATGCATTCACGACACAGTTGGGCTGGTGGAGGCTCAATCATTGCACTTTGCTGTAATGGGGCAGCTATTGCGAAAGAAAAACAGCAACAGCAGAATACCACCAATTAATGCCAAAGTTATTAGAAATCCCCCCAAAACACACAAAAATAGTAAGTGAATGGCTGAAAGTATAACTCCAAACATAGTTTGAAAGGTACTAACAAAACCAGAACCAACAGCCTTAAAAAAGTGCACAATCCCAGCAGTGATAGACGCATAAAAAATGTGGCATATCAATTCACTGAAATGTATTGGAAAGTTGTTTTTTAACATGGACTGTATCTCTGTGGATGACCTTGCTACTTGAAGATCATCGATCTCACTGGCGGATGTAAGAGCCATGTGTTTTTGAAACAGAAGAGCCTACCGTCTGCTCAGCTTCTCAAAATTTGTGTTACAAATAGATATATGAGGCGATAAGACTACCACTTTTATCGCTTGCATGGGGGGCACATTTGCGCAACACACCACAATCTGAGAGACCGAAACCATGTGATCGATGCCGGCCTTCATACCACAGCAGCCTTCATCACTCAGCATCACTTAAGTCTCATTTGAGAGCACCGGGAACACTAGGCGAATCAAAGGCCAAGAATACCTTTCAAATAACAGGCTAAGTTCACAACTGAAGAAGTACAAGCTCCGTGCAAGGGCAGCTGTTTACAAATCATCAAATGGCTCACAGAAATCTCCTATTCACTGCCACTAAGAAAGACCACTTTTATACCACTGAAACATTTGTATGAAAAGGGTAGCTCCCACACCTCATGGATGTGACTGCCTCCCAATCACTCAAATATGCCTACTGGAAGGTGTTTCAAACACAAAGTAAACTGGAATGTTGAAATGGGCAGATTAATTACTCCATGTATTAACCACACAGCTAATGGAATTTCCGCCACACGAAAATGCAACTTTTCCAACTTCTTGATGTTAAGCATGGCAGAAGTCACTTCTTTTTTTGCCATTATTTGTTGTTTCCGTAACAATTAAATTTGGCAAATAACTCCTCGGAATTAACGTGCAGCCAGGGCACCCGGCCACTTTTAAGAACTTGAAGCATCCCAACCCAACTGCATAATGGACCTAAGCTGACTCTGTCCATGATGTAAAAGTGGCATTTCATTTTGAATGATGTAAATTGCAGAAGACACAATGTTGTTTAGTGTGTAAATTCTGTTGGACACTGTGTTCATACCATTATCGACAACAACTAGAGTTTTCTTTAAGTTTTCCTGATCTATTTGCCTTAACCGGGCAGAAGCCTCCTTTGGGAAAGCTTCCAAATGTCATTATATATGGCGTATAAGAAATGTTTTATGCGTGGTTTCTTAGAGCTTAACATGAAATCTTGTAAGTCTACATCTTCTAACAGGAGACTAAGATGTTTTTTGACGTCAGTTAATGTAGACGTTTTTAACCATTGTTGGCATAGTTTGCTCACGCTATATGTGGTGACAATGCCAGGACGTTATGTGGTAATGTAATGAGGGTCAGGTCTGCTCCCTCTAAAACTCCTTGTGTAGTTCACACTGTGCTTGACAACCATTTGTGTCCGTTGGCCACAATAACCACCCACTGGGACCTGAAAGTGTTGAATTAAAGGTGCTGTTCTGAACCCACTATTGAACTGATCTTTGATGACATTTAAAATATTTTGCCATTTAGCAAATTTAGCTGGTGAGGGGATACTGGGCATATTCAATTCCTAAATTTTCTCCAAGCCTAAGCAACTTGTCTGTTGTACAGTTTCATTGGGAAATATAATTTGTAATGGAATAAGGCATGCTCTGAATTAAGCTTCCCTATCCTGTATTTGCCAATGTCTTGTTCTCCGCACACTTTTTAAGCCAATTGACTTCAACCAATATTCATAGTCTTCGACAGACAACTGGATAACAAAGGAGTCAGAATAAATCAATTTTCTGTCAGATAACAAAATGTTCCCTAATTTTGAAGGTGGCAAGTTAAAATAATAAGACTCAGCATTTCTAACATAATGCCCCGTAAAATATGAAAACTTTTCTACATTTCTACTTTTGAACTCCCTACTGGAGGTGTGGGACAATGTTCCCATTGCATGTAATTATAAACTGTTCTTTGGGTACTGGCTCTGTGCAGAAAATAATGTCCGTAACAGACAAATACAGTGTAGTATTCAAGCTCAGAAAGCATAGAATCAACTGTTGTTACATCCCAGTCATCAAACACAACCCCTCGGTGTCACAACATCATTCATAGAAACTTTGAATACATATGTAATTTGAATCAATGAAATGTTCACAAGGGGCAAGTTTTTTCGGACCTTGTGTGCGAATAGGTAAGGTTTCAAAACCTCATCTACCAGTTCAACAGCGGAGTGTTAAGGAAGATAATTGCCATGTATCAGCAAGAAAAAGGTGATCTCAAAACCAATCCAAGGGAGAGAGGCAAGCAAAGTCAGCCGTGTCCATAGATAATACCACAGACAAATCAAATAGTTACTTTTAAGCCACTTGTGGAGCTGACGTGCTTTTGATACAGGCGCTGCAGATAATGCTGAAGAAATTGAAAATCAACCCTTGATGTCGGCAAAATGACCGGAAGCAGTTCTTGCAAAAATTGGAGCCGGTGCAGGTGAAAGAGAACTGGCTGACGTATCATTTAGTGGTTCGTAGCAAACTATTCCATCCATTTGTGTTGAATTTTAATAGTATGAATCAGAATTTTGGACATTTCCTGATGAGGTGGTGACAGGAACTAATGAGAGATCATTTTCCACCGTTCCACCGTCGGGGAGGTTTCTACATCATTATGCATATGTAGTCCCTCCAGGGACTTGCCAAGGCTACACCTTCCCTTTTTACACAAGTGTAGATTCCCCTTGAGAGCAGATGGAAATGTAGAGTTTGGGGTCTCTGAACTCACAATTTAAAAATACATCTTTTAGTGAAGTTGGTTTTTGAATTGTTAGTTTGAAAATGCCACTTTTAGAAAGTAGGCATTTTCTTGCTTAAACCATTTTCTGACTCTGCCTGTTGTGAATTCCCTCTAGACAGTAACACAACGGGGGCTGGGATGTAGCCTGCATATCCTGGAGAGCCATCTGAGCTAGAGAGGAGGGAGGAGTGGTCACTCATACCTGAAAGGGCTGTGCCTGCCATCACACAATGCAGACTCCAACCCCTTGGTGTGTGTCTGGGTCTTGGCCTGGACAAGGAAGAATCTTACAAACACTTGAGACTTTGCTATGAAGTTTGCCAACTTCAAAGGAAGAAAAAGGTATAAGTATTGGACCCAAAACCCCAGACTTTTATAACCTTTCTGGAATCAAGAGGAACCTCTGCCAAGGAGAAGAGCTGGAGGAGGAGAATTGCCCTTTACTGTGGTGCTTTGCTGGGTTGGTCTGCAGTTGCTGTTGCTGTTTCTGCCTTAAAGAGAGGAAAAGGTGAACTTTGCTGTGTATCCTGTTTGAGAAAGTTCTCCAAGGGCTTGGAGTAGAGCTTGCCTCCTGTTGGAAGTCTCAGGGATACCAAAGACTTCAGTTTCCTCAACCTGCAGCACTAGGAACTGTGTGTTCTGTGCTGTAAAAGAAGAAAAGCCACCGCAATGTCGTCAACGAAGCTTCTGGCCTGCACCATGACCTGCCAATGCTGCACTGCCCTGCTTTGCACCAGGTCCCTGGGCTCACCAACGCCGTCATCGGACGACTTCACCGAACCGCTGCTTGCACTGCTACCTGGGGGCCCGCACTCCGGCATCACCTGCTCACACCGCAGCTTGGACATCCCCGATGGCAATGCTCCTGCTGACACAGGTGCTGCGGCCTGCACCGTGGCCTGTGGACATCACTTGTGAGGTACCCGAAGCACTGTCCCATCCTGCACCGCAGCCCCGGCCCTCCAACTCCAGCACCATTGACTGCAGTGTTGTCACAGTTGGCCCCATGTGTACAGCGACCCGTGGAGCCCATCCCACACCACACTGCCGACTTGGGCCTACTGATGACAGCGCTTCAGCAACGACCACCCCGCTGCCTGGACTGTGACCTGGTGACACCGCACATTGCACCACCCCGCTTCACACCACAGCCCTCGTCTCACTGACGCCACTGGACGCTGTCGCTGAGCCGCTGCCTGCACCATGACCTGTGGACACTGCATGTCGTATCATCCCGCTTTCCACCGCAGCCCCAATGCCGCTCCTGTCTTTATCAGCCCGGAGTTCGATTTGCAATACGTGTGACTTCAAGGCCCAACGACCTTCGCACCATCTCCAGAACCGACGCCGTGACGTACTTGGACAGGGTGCAAATCCGACTGCCAACTAGAGACTCGATTTCTAACAGTATTCACTAAAGGACTGGACACAGTAGTACGAATCACACACAGTCAATGTAAAAGGTTCAGGATCCATGTGCTCCAGTGCCAAAATTAGGTCCTTGGGCTCTGCAAGTTTTGCTGTGCAGTCCTCTAGGGTCTGAGTAGAGGTTTGTTGAGGGAGAAATTAACCATCCCTCATTACCCTGCTGTCGGCTGCACAAGCAGCGGATGATTGGTGTTTGGTACCTACAGCTGGTTGGGCTGTACCATCAGTTTAAATGATGACTTGATATTGTTCAAAAGGCAAGATGTCAATGGACACAGGGTATTCAAGTTCATATGGAATACATTCTTGAATCTGAAGTTTTGGATCAAAAACATAATTAACATCAGTGGCCGTCAAAGACATTGCCCATTGGATCCACCATGGATGTAATAGTTTTGAATTTGGTACACTAGCTTTGGTAACAGCCTCAAGCGTAACGACAATTATGCGTTTCCCGTGGGCAGAAGGTCTCTCCTTTATGACTACCATCTGGACTGCAGTCAGTACTTTCTCTGTGGGTGCAAAACGCTGTTCAGCATTGGAGTACAAATGTGATTTGTATGCTATGGGTACGGTGTCACCTTCACTGAAAGTTACATAGGTGAAGCCTACAGCACCAAGGATTACCCTGATTTCTAAGTTTGTTTTGTTGTCACATGTTTGTAAGTGTTTAGCTTCAAGCATGTCTTATTGTAATGCTGTAAAAATGAGTGTATGTTCAAGTGTTCATTGCTTACTTGAAAAATGTAGACAAAAAATGTCATAAAGAGGTTTTATGTCTTGTGCATAGTCTGGAATGTAAGTTCTGCCAAAGTTAAAACAAGGCCAGTAATGACTGTACCTTTTGATAATATTGGGAGGTTGTAGTTACATACATTTTTCTAGAAAGTGGGGCGCCAGGCTCTTTCCTCATCTGATAAATAATTCCATAAGAATAGAACACTCAGAAAAGCAATTTTAGTTTTCTTGAAATTGAATTTGTAGCCCTATTTCGTAAATCCCACAACAATATGATCAAGTTGGGTTAAGTGTGTTCTCAAGTTGTCAACTGTGAGGTAGCTATCATCTACATTGGACAACGCCTCTGGGTCAATATCATGTAATATTGATGTTACGTGGGCTGAGAATAGTCCTGGACTGTTCTTATACCCTTGAGGGATGTGTCAAAATGTCCTTTGAGAGCCACGAATACTGAAGGCACTCAAAGCCCTACTTTCAGGCACTAAATTTTAGCAGAAAAAAGTTGGAACTATCCAAGGTTGTTTTATTTCTTTTGCACACTAGATTGTTAATAAGTGATGTGCTATGTGCATTTTGTATTGCAAATGTACGATTATGACTGTTAAGATGTCTGAAATCTAAGCCTCTTTTATAGGAATGGTCCGAATTAGCTACGGGAAACAAAGGATTCTTCATTGGTGAAATGCAGGGTTCACTTAGCCCCTGGTAATAGAGCTGTGAGAGCATTTCTCTCACTGGTGTTTTAGCCTCATGTTTAATGGGATTTTGTGGTTGAATCTGTGGAGTTGACCTAATTGGTATAACATGGTAAGGGGCATCTCTAGTCCAACCTACGTGATTGTGGTACAGCACTTGAGCCTGCGCCAATGCCCAATCTATGGTGTAAGCTTCTTTTAGTGCATCTGGAACGAGGAACTATTTGTAAGAATATAGGGGGTCATTCTGACCCTGGCGGTAATTACCGCCATGGCGGAGGTCGGCGGTAGCACCGCCAACAGGCTGGCGGTGCACCGCTGGGCATTCTGACCGCGGCGGTTCAGCCGCGGCCAGAAACGGAAAGTCGGCGGTGTACCGCCGACTTCCCGCTGCCCTTGAGAATCCTCCATGGCGGCCGAGCGCGCTCCGCCGCCATGGGGATTCTGACACCCACTACCGCCATCCGGTTCCTGGCGGTTCTCCCGCCAGGAACAGGATGGCGGTAGGGGGTGCCGCAGGGCCCCTGGGGGCCCCTGCAGTGCCCATGCCAATGGCATGGGCACTGCAGGGGCCCCCGTAAGAGGGCCCCACGAAGAATTTCAGTGTCTGCTTTGCAGGCACTGAAATTCGCGACGGGTGCAACTGCACCCGTCGCTCCTTCCCACTCCGCCGGCTCCTGAGCCGGCGTCCTCGTGGGAAGGGTGTTTCTCGCTGGGCTGGCGGGCGGACTTTCGGCAGTCGCCCGCCGGCCCAGTTGGAAAGCCAGAATGACCGCCGCAGTCTTTTGACCGCGGAGCGGTCTTTCGGCGGGAACCGCTTGGCGGGCGGCGACCGCCGTCCGCCGCGGTCAGAATGACCCCCATAGTGTTTCTCAAAGGTCTACGAACGCATAGATTCTCCTCTTTTATTAATCATTGTTATGCTTTTGTTTATCCAAAGTTTTTTAGAACCCTCTTCTACTTGTTTGGTGGAGTCCTTCTTGGATTTACCTTCTAATTGTGGTTCACCCAGTCTGGCTCCCAAACAATCCCTACCTATACTAGAGTAGGTTTTGGCGATAATCTTAGGCAGCTCACATTCTTATTCCTGTTGATGAACGTTCCGGAGCCGCTGGCATACTGCCAATGCTACTGCTTCCCCTTTTATGTCACTTAATATAATAGAGGACACTGTGGCAAAATTGCCCATTAGTTGCATCCCCAATTCGAGGGCTGAGGCTGCCCCATATTCGTCTTGAATCTGTTTTAACACTTCCAGAAGATTCACAAGTGTTGAGGTACCGTATGCGGTAGTGTAGAGTGAAGCAAAAACTGCACCCCGAGTGGCATAGTTGTCCACTGAGGGAACCACCTCAAAGGGTAAGCACATTGTGAGAATTCTATATTTGTCTTGGGGTCCCATGTGGGCAAACACTGCTTTCAGTGTGCTTATTTTTTGTGCTAGCCAAAATTAAATTTCTTCATTTCTTTAGGGTACTTTGCCCATTATTGAATGCACAGTTGTGGGATTTATCCCTCTTGTAGCCAAATGTGGTTGCACTGGAGCAGCCCTCCCTGGGGCAGGGATTAAAATCTGTATTACAAATTGTATTAAGTGTCTATATATTTCTACTAAATGATTATATAAGAGACATACGTCTGCTACTTGTAAGTTTTCTACATTTGGGTAAAATGTATATGTGGCCAATCCTGACTATGTAGCACCTTCATTACTTATAGGGCCTAATTGAAGGTTTTGTGGAACAGGTGGTATGGCACCATCAAGCCAATTTTGGTGTTCTTCAAAGGATAGTGGTATTTCTAAATATGCATATGATCTGTCTCAATCGGGTATATTTGTTTCTGTGTAGTTGTGGAAGCATGGGTGTCTCCATCTACTGCTGGAAAGAAAACCCAGGAATAGAAAATGTTGGTTCATTATGCGGTGTGTGCCTCAACCACAAATGTAACTTCTCCATCCTCATCAATGAGCCCATTATTTAATAAATGTTGTGTGAGAGGTTGTCTCATGTTTTCTGCAATTGCTACCCGTTGAGAGTCTGCCATATTTAAAACAGTCAGTTCAGAGATAGAAACATCAATTCGGGGAGATTCTTAAGATTGTATGACACAACCACGCATGCCGGAACCACGCAAGCCTTAACAACGCGGTCAAAACCACAACTGCATCAGAGACAAGGCACTCAACTGGATCCAATCTTTCCTCTCCGGCAGAACTCAATGAGTGAGACTCTCCCCCTTCCTCGCAGATCCCACACCCACCATCTACAGAGTGCACTAGAGATCCTCCCTCAGCCCAACGTTGTTTAACTTCTACATGGCCCGCTAGCCATCCTCGTCAGAAGCTATGGAATAAACATCATCTCCTACGCTGACAACACCCTATTTATCCTCTCCCTCTCCAGTGAACCTGACAAAGCCACGAAGCCACAAAGGCATGGAAGCAGTCGCCAACTGCATGAGAATCAACTGCCTTCAACTCAATGCAAACAGAACAGAAGTACTCATCATGGGCCCTCAACCCAACGTGTGGAATAACTTCTGGTGGCCACCCACCCTCGGAAACCCGCCCACCCCCTCCAGCCAAGCCCGCAACCTCGGAATCATCCTGGGCTCCGACCTCAGCATGAACCATCAAATGAACTCAGTTACCTCCACGGGCTTCAGCACCGTTCTCCTCGTACGCAAGTCCTTCAAGACCATCACACACGCCCTCATCACCAGCAGACTGGACTACGGCAACACACTCTATGCCGAAATCAACAAAAAACTCACCCGCAAACTACAAAACATCCAGAACACTGCTGCCAGACAGGTCCTCAACCTACCTCGACTCTACCACATCTCGCAACACCTGCGCACACTGCACTGGCTCCCCATAGAGAAAAGAATCACTTTTAAGATCCTTACCCACACACACAAAGCCCTCCACAACACCGGACCAGCCTACCTGAAACAGCGACTCAACTTCCACATACTCCACAGGGCCCTACGCTCAGCCCAGCTCTCTCTTGCAGAAGTAACCCGCACCAGGAAAACCAGAACAGAAGGACGCTCCATCTCCTACCTCGCAGCCACTGCCTGGAACACCCTTCCTTTCCACATCAGACAAACCACCTCCCTCCTCTGCTTCTCGAAGGAACTGAAGACATGGCTTTTTTAAGAAGCACCTCACCAGTAAACGCTACAACCCCCCCAAGTACCTTGAGACTCTAACGGGTGAGTAATTGCTGTTTACAAGCATTGATTGCTTTTCAACGCATGTCTTTACAATAAATTTAGCTGTAAAAGCATGCTTAGTAAAGGCATTTGTGGAAATGGCAAGTGTGGTTGTGTCATACAAATCTCCCTCTTCACCTAAAAAACTACACCAACCCCCCACCTGCCCTGAGGCCCAAAACTACCACCAGCCCTAATAAGTAAACTACCCAGACACCCCCCACCTGAGCTGAGCCCTAAAACGTTCCATCACCCCTAATAACTTAACTACCCAGAAAGCTAGACTGCTCACTGTTTTTCTCTGCCTTAACTACACATATACCTGGTTTGGCACATGCGTGGCTAAGGCAGAGAAAAAGGCAGTCATTGTTCAGGCAAGCGTTGTTCTGCCTGTATGCTTATGGCCTGCGTGGCTCTGGCCACGTTGTAAAGGCCATTTCCCTCTTTTTAAGGTTCAAGCTTGAACAACCTGCAGCCTAAAATAAGTCCTACCTACTTAGCTGAGATGGATATTATCCTAATAACATTGGAGTCTCCATATAAGGTGATTAGGGTGCCTGGAGAATGTAATGAGACAAAGATACTCAGAAGATCTGTAAGGTTAGTGCCTAACCCACGTTGGGCACCATGCTGGTTTCGGGCAGCATGAACACTGTGTGTTGGGGACTGAGTCAAGCCCTTACCATTTGGCAGCTGTCGGCCTAACCCTTTCAGCAGCTAGCCGCACCTCACCCAAACCGACCAAGTAAAGGTGATTTGTGGCAGCCTGATGCATGGCACTCAGAATCCTCAGGGAAGTCATGGTAGAACAGATCTTACCCCTTTATCTCATTTGCACACGGTCCCATACATGCAAGACAGACAACGAAATGCAGGACAGGTTTCAATATGTTTTTTTGAAATAACTGCATTTCATGTAAAAGGCATGGACTGGGATTATTAGGAAAATTAAACACAATACAACTGTCATTTTGACTGATTATGAAACAATTAAAACGTCCTAGCATCCTGTCACACTAATTAATCTAAATTTCTACCTATACTTCTAGTTTCTACAGAAGAGCGTAGCATTTTTTTGCCCTTGTCTGTGCATACTAGTCTCTGAAAGGAAGTCCCAGCCCCATACCTGAATAATAAGCAGGGGTTGTTTGCCTGTTGTCTGCTGGTGTTCCTCCCAAGTAGATGAAGTGATGAGGCCAAGTTCAGCAAAGCTGTGACAACATGGTACAGCATGAGATGGCTGGCTGGAATGTCCCCTCTGGCCTTATTTTTGCCTGTGTGGTATTTTTATAATAAAACATGTTGTTTTCTAAGAACTGGCCTGACACAATAATGCGTCTTTTCTGTATAAGATGCACTACGTACTCTTGGACAAGCAATACTTGGTAGATTATCATATACAGGCTTCAGCAGAGCACAAGTTGATATGATGTGCAGAAGGACCTAATAGCAATCCCTGCATTGAAAGACAGCTGATAAAAATAATAAAACATCACTGCTATGATGAACCCATAGTACATAACAAAAATAAATAAATGAAAAAAATGTAGGTAAAAGGGCACAGGGCGCAAGTCCAAAGCTAAAACGAGTGTGTCCAAGCATTGCGCTAAAATGGACCCATGCCACAGGCACTTAGGGGACAAGGGTCTCAAAACATGAGACCTTGAGTGTTTTCAAGAAACATTTATCTTGTCTGTGGACAAGTCTACTGATAGTAAGGCAAGAAGCCTCTACAAAATAATAATAATAAACCTTTAGCTGAATGTGTCCAGAATCCAGTCTCCATCGCAGAGACCGTGAAGGATATCACAAATTGGTTGACCTCCATAGACGCATGGTGTCGGTAGACACAGGCATGATTAGGCACACCATGGTTGGTCCATCACCCAGTCACTTCTGACAACATCAATAATCAGCATGGGGCTGCTGGAAAAGGTTTGACACCATGGCTCGGACTCTTGATCAGCATCAATAAACCTTGTCAGCCATGGTGCAATCTACAAGTGAGGATAGCAAAAAACCTTCATCTGTCACTTATCCTCAAATCAGCCCAACCAGGTTTTACCATTAAGACCAGTTAGGAAGAGTTCTTCGGAAGTCCACACGCGCCTACTGTTAAGAAATAATCATCTGAATAACTAGCTAGAGGATGGTTTTAGAGGGAAGAGGGTTGTGAAAGCTTGAGTGGGCCACTAGGAAAGAGTAAAGAGTTATCTTGTAGGATGGGATAGTTGGGGTTAGGGTGAGTTTTAAGAGAGGGAGAGTTATTTAAATAAATAATTTATAAATACTATGGGGGTGATTCTGAGCTTGGCGGGCGGCGGGAGCCGCCCGCCATGCGGGAACCACCAGAAGACCGTACCGCGGTCAAAAGACCGCAGCGGTCATTCTGGGTTTCCCACTGGGCTGGCGGGCGACCGCCAAAAGGCCGCCCGCCAGCCCAGCGCGAAACACCCTTCCACGAGGAAGCCGGCTCCGAATGGAGCCGGCGGAGTGGAAGGGGTGCGACGGGTGCAGTAGCACCCGTCGCAAATTTCAGTGTCTGCTAAGCAGACACTGAAATTCTGAGTGGGGCCCTCTTACGGGGGCCCCATGACACCCCATACCGCCATCCTGTTCCTGGCGGCCGAAACCGCCAGGAACAGGATGGCGGTATGGGGGTCGGAATCCCCATGGCGGCGCAGCAAGCTGCGCCGCCATGGAGGATTCCCCTGGGCAGCGGAAAGCCGGCGGGAGACCGCCGACTTTCCGTTTCTGGCCGCGGCTGTACCGCCGCGGTCAGAATGCCCAAAGGAGCACCGCCAGCCTGTTGGCAGTGCTCCCGCGGACCACGGCCCGTCAGAATGACCGCCTATGATTTTTTTGTGCAATTTTCAAATTACAAGATGTGGGATGTGACATCAAGAAGGGGAGGGTTGCTTGTTCTATTTTGCGATAATGTTCTCTCTGATTCCAGCCATATCAGCAACCTTTCAATGTGGATATGCCCCACTTCTCATTGTCACTACTATCTTGTCTTTCTTCCGTCTTCAGTGACATTGCCACGCTGCAGTGTGAAGCAGCATACAGCAAATAACCACTTTGCAACAAAACTTATTTGACTTGTGCATCCAGCTCCAGCAGTGGAGTGCAGCCACCTGAACCATCCCTTCAGTGCTACATATCCAACCAGTGTCCTGTTTCATGTTTGATCCAAACACATTGATGGTTTTTAAAGGGCAGTCATAAGCCATGAATCTGGGTTATTAGGAGCCTCCTACATGGGAAGAACTGCATGTCTGCGTTTGAAAAGGCTGTCACTGGAGAAGCATAATAGGGGTCTTTGTCTTGTTATTCTATTAGAAATAGTAACTGTACAACGGTCATTTCAGAACAGAGACACTTGATCACCCCTTCCTGTTTTTTTAATAATTAAGGGAGGCAGAAGTGAATCCAGCAGAAAATTAAAATCTTTCTTTGCATTCGTATACGCAATTACATGGATTGATAAAAGAAATACGTGTCCAGCCCTGTGTGTCAGGACTGCAGTGAAAGTGTAAACACATAGATGCCCACCCCAAGCCCCAACAACACCACCACCCACACCACAGGGACACTACAGGAGGAGGGAGCCCATCCCAGGTATGTTGCAGGTAAGTGTATGTGTATGTGTGTGGTGTGCCACTGGGGACCCCTTACATGGGGCCCCCTGCCTGGCACTGGGCATGTAGGGCTTGCCCAGGGGACTGTGGTCCCCTGTGGTGGGCATTGGGGTGGTGGTAATGACTCCTGTCTATACTTATATCATTCCTTGTGTAGTAGGTCTCAAATGCATACAGAAGCTTGTGCATGGGCAGCTCAGTGCGGGACAAAAGAACATCATCACCCACGAAGAGTAAAATTTCGATTTTGTTGTCCTCACTTACTGGGATATTGAGGTTTAAGGCTCCCAAAAAATCAGTAACATCATTACTGAAGATGTTAAATAAAGCTAGGGCTAGCCATTGTTAATGGCAAAGCGCATTGTGATCTCTCCTTTTTTGCTGTACCTAACCGATGAAACATTCTTAGTGTACAGCTCCTTGATAGCTGCCAGTAATTTCACCGGGCAGCCATGTATTAGTAATGTTTGCTAAAGCAGACCACGATTAACAGTGTCAAAGGCTGACTTTAAGTCTACGAACGTCCGACAGGTACAGCTTGGATTTTTTTACATTAATGTACTTCAAGCAGATATTATACAGTCCCACAGGCTGTTCTGTTGTTCCTTGCCCTCTCTGGAAAGCAACTTGAATATTATTGATCAACACTTTCTCACTTAGCCATTCCTCTAAGTGAGAATGAAATAGTTTGGCATATATTTTTCCTGCTACCTCCAGCAGGATAGTAGGATGATAGTTACTAAAGTCATTCTGTGAGCCCTTCTTATACAATGGTACAATTATTGTGGTCTTCCAAAATGCTGGGACTGTCTTCTGGTACCAGATTGCATTCTATAACCTAGTAAGTACAAGTGTCCAATGACTAATCAGTGCTCTATATATCCCCGCTTTAATCCCATCGGGTCTTGGGGCCCTGTTTAATTTCTGACTGAGAATTGCAGACATACCCCTCTCCCACCGAATTCCTTTTCGATTGTTGTTTTACCTTCTGACATAATTAAATGCAGGGTACTTTGAGTTCCTTCTGGTTGATCAATGGACATTTTCTCTGCGTCCTTTCCCAATACTTGGCCCCTCAGACTAACCTTGCTTGGGAGCCTATATAGTGACTAGAAGTGATTGAACCAGGTGCCGGCAGTAATATTGTTTTACAGCTGCTTGACAGGCCCTTTCTCTCCCCATCTTACTAGCTCTCAAAAGAGACCACTATTTTTCATCGTAATGGCTTCCATAAGGGATTTCCAGGCCTTAAGTTTGATTTGGCTTTCCGTGCTCCTAATGAGGCGTACTTCTTAGTTCTTTCCAGTGACCTTCTCCATCAGGAGCTGAGTACCTTGATTTCTATGCCAGTGAAAGCTCATATTCAAGCTTGCCACATTCTTCTTCGGGCCACTTCACTTTCCATTTGCCATTACCATCAGCCCTGCACCTCCTAGTCAGATACTCAGTCCCCATGATGTAATAATTAGGTCCTCAAAGCTACAAATGGTCTCTGGATCGTTGAGTTCCCTGCAATCCATGTAGATCCAGAATGCTTTTCCACAAAAATGCTGATTTTGTCAGAATAGTGATCAGGATCTATGTTTGGGATCCATGACCGGCACCAAGCAATTGATTTTCTACTTACAGACACTTGTAAAAAAAGATTCCGGAGCTCGGATACACATTTAGTTTCCAAGAGATTTTTTGATGGAATTTTTAAGTGAGCTATCAGTGGATTATGATCGCTCTCAATCTGTTGTTCAATTTTGAAGTCATCAACCTAGTGCCAAGAATACAAATTAAGCAAAATGTAGTCTATCAGACTTGTACACTCCCCCGCTTGAAAAGTATTGTGAGCTGGCGTGTCAGAGGGGAATGCCTCAATTTAATGTATGAAGATCATAATCAAGCACAAGAGATATAATTGTAGCTCCTCTCTTTGTACAGCGGGTTCCCAAAGCACATGTATTTAATGGTTTACCTAAAGTAAAATTACGGAGCACATCTAGATTAGCCTTTGCATTTTAGGATTTTGCGTTGAAATCCTCACATACAAGTACGACATGTTGTTTTGCATCCAGTGATCACCAGAAATTGCCACTTTTTGAAGATTCTCATTGATTGGGGTGAAGCTATTGTTAACGCAGATATGCTAATTAGAAATTATTAAATAATATTTATGTGTTTTGATTAACAAAAGTTCATAGAGAATTTAATTGTAGAGAAAAATTAATGTTCATGTTTAAAAATGTGCCCATGGGGTATGTCAGCCACTTATATGTACTTGTACTAAAAGAGCTAAAAATGTGTGAAATAATGAAAATGTGTAATACTAATGTAGTAATGTGCCATAACAAGATGTATAACCTATGTTTTGCATTATATCGTAGAAATTAATTTAGCCGAAGGCGTGGCCTAGTTTTGCCAGGCCTCACACAGAAGCTGAAATTCTAACGTACTGCAGAGAAGCTGATGCATTTAGCCTGACCCTGAACCTCCCAATGCTAAAGTTGCTTGGCTAGAATTTTCTGCAATGTACCGACGAACAGGAGATGAGGGACTAGGATATGTAACAACTTTGGTGTAAGACAGACTCAATGTACTTTCCCAGGACTTGAACAATAGAAGCATTGACTGGAGAAGAAGATACAACATTTTCAGTAGGGCATCGTACAGCGAACCAATCAACTAATTGGGGATGGAGAAATAGTAGAACCCATAGATTTGTAAAATTAATATTATAGGTTAGAGTCATATCTGCCGATTGACTGACCAATTAGGAATTAGGGGGATGGACTGAAAAACTCTAATAAAAAGTCATGACAAGGGGCTAAAACTTCAGATGTGAGGGGAGAATTGATGAGGTCGAGAGATGCGGTTCGAGATCCTGTCATTGGGCTAATGCTCTTGAGAGCCTGATGCGTTGCTGATCTATTGATGACCTGAAGACGAAGACTGACTTTGTTGCTGATCCATTTCATGGATAGGTAGCTATGACAATGTGACTGATTAACTTTGTGCCTTTTCTTCTAGGTACCAACTGCGCTGTTTTATAGTTTTTCTTCCGGCTAGATGTTTTCCAAATTCATGTTTTCTCAATTGTTTTGCATGAAGTCCCACATGCTGATGCTAATCTGAGTTAGGTAGGTTTCTTTTGGGTGATGTTGACAGTGACAAATGACTGACGAACTGATTGCTGAAGCCTGCTATTAATGTCGAAATATTCACCTTTGTTGGCTTATGCTGAAGCTTTTCAGCACATGTTTTCTCAAGTTCTGATTAGATTGTGTTATTGGTTGTCGCTAATAAACTAATTCTGAGCTAATTAAAATAAAGTTGAGTTAACCGAATGCATTGGCATTGTAACTAATATGGAAATAAAAGTTGTCAAATGCTTTATCGAGTTGTGGTTATTTATGAAATTGCTGTTATAATTATGTATTGACTAATGATTCTCTTAGCGTTATTGATTGATTACATTGATTATTGATGTCACTGGTCACTACGTGACTAGGATACTCCATGCGATCCAAAAGGTTAATCGGCCTATACGTGTCCCCTCGTAAGTTTACTTATTAAGGACCAGGCGTGTTTGCAGTTTTGGCAGCAGCTTGATGGTAAGTTTCCTTGTAGAACTAGTTATGTGGTGATTAGTGGTTATGGTGGTAGCTTAAGTTAGGATTAGTTGTTCATTTTTATGAGGTTTGAATTTTGTTTTTCTGAAATGGCAGATGTAGCAAAGATGTTGTCCCTTAAGCCCAGAAATGGCTTTACCATATCCTGGATCCCGCTAGTAAAGATGGGTATGTTCTCGGCGTTCTTGTGACAGTATGAAAGTGGTAAGTTGCGCTTGCAAAGGCTTAAGCAAATCGAAGGTGAATTGTGATGTATGAGAGGCAAAGTATGGAGTTTGCGTACTCCAGTTGAGGTTTAGTAGGAGGGTGCGAACTCCGCACTATGAGAGTAGGGAAGTCGTTGAACTTCATATGTGTGTGGCGCTTTGTGCTAAAAAATTGTCCACGTGGTTGTTGGTGATGTATGGACCCTGCATGGTCTAAAACTCTGTAGTATAATGGCAAGTGTAGGACACACTTGGTTATATGTTGTAATCTGTCTGGTTTAGTGGGTTGATCGGGCGTGGTCAACAAGTCAGTGTGTGAGTTAAGCGAGTAAGAGAAATTTTCGACTGAGATTTGGCGAGTCCTATGTGCACCAGGACAGACCCATTGATCAGTTAAGAGTGAAATTGGCAGGTCGAATTTTGCTTGCGAAAGTAGGAGACTGAGAAAGAGGAGTAGCTGCATGAGCGAAAGTGCCATCAGTGAAAATCCGTAAAGTCTCTGAAGTGATTGTGTACCTTCCTGTAGTAAACCAGCAGGTTTGTTTTGGTTATTGGTTTTGGTTAGTGCTCGCAATAATTTTTTTTGCATTCGTTTGTGTGAGTCGACGTTTAGGAGGATAAGCCGCAAGACTTTGTCAGCCGCAGTGTGTGATTGTGACATCAGAATGAGCCGCACTGGGATAGGTTGGTTAGTAAGAAGAGTCGCGAGCGGATTGTCAGCCATACGTAAGAGACAATTGGTTGAGTAAGCGGGTCAAAGGAATCTTGGGAGTAAAAGTCATTCACTTGTTGAATCGAATACACAAAAGATAGTGAAAATGAAGTTTTTCAAAGCGTTCCAAAGTGCAATGAAGGGTGATTCTTAGATTAAGGTGACAGTTGGGGAGCCTACCCCACCAGAAAATTCTCCGCCATTTATTGTGATGGAGGAGCGAGATGCCACACCATGTCTTTGGTTAAAGCAGTGGTGCAAACTGACAGGATCATTTGTGAATCACATTATATGAGACGAAGCCACTTCCGAGACCAGCACAGTTTGAGGCTTTAGCGGCTTGGGAGCTTGTAGCCAGACAGCAGCAAGAGATGAAATTCCAGAGGAGGATAAAGAAGGTAGAGAAGTCCTTAGCAGAGGCGAGGTGGGATTGGGAACAGACGAAGTGGAGAACTGAGACATTGCAAGGTGTTAAGTTGTTTCCTTCTATTGCAGAAGGAGATGAGTCTGATGAGAACAAGGATACTAGCAAGAGTGAAAAGAGTTCATCCGGGGTAAGAAGAAGAAAATGACCTATGTAGAAGAGGAAGATTCAGATGTCAAGGATCTTATTACACAGCTGTTGAGGGACCAACCTTTACCATATGCGGTACATGAAAGGTGTCCAAGTACTAGTTCTGCTCTAACTGCTCCAGCACAAGTGACGGGAACAGTAGAGCCAGTGCAGACAGATAATGGACAGGTACAAGGGGTAGTGTAGAGTACTCCTAATGCAGTGACTACTTCAGTGGTCCAAGCGCAGATGCACCCACCATTGATACAGAGAATTTATCCAGATGTACCAATTCTTGAGACAACTTCGAACTTAGTGGTGCCATTGGAGCAAGTGCTCCCGAGGCCAATGCTAGTTCAGACTGAGCCAACTCCAATGTTAATGCCTCAGGCACAGCCACAGGGTTTGCCGAAGTTTACGCCAATGACGGGGACACAGTCAGATGTGACACCAGTTATGAGTCAGAGTATGGGAGTAGCCCTTCCACAAAATGCGATTGTCAGAGCAGCACCAGATGCAATATCGTTGCCAATTACAGTTGGTCCAGCGGTACCATTGTTTGCAAAAAAGAAAACAATTTTAGGAGAATAGGGTGAAATGTCACAGAGCCTCATGAGGAGGGGAGTGAGTGATCATGTGCAGGTGATATTGTCTATTGTTCAGACCTTTGATGGATCTAGACCGTTAATGGATCTTATTCCACTTGTTGCGCTTCCAGATGCAGTAAAGGGCTTGAGTGCAAGTCAGAGTTTAAAGCTCTTGACACCGCAAACTTCAGGTGCTGTGGTACAACAGGTGCCATTGCGGAACCCAAGTAACATCTCGTTACAGGGATTGACAGCACAGCAATTGAGCGAGTGGTTGGATAGTTTGAATACTCCTCGAAATACATCCAAGAGTGAAGAGCAGATAAATCGTGTAAGATTAGCTACAGAAATAACTGAGCTAGTTGAAGGAACAATGTGAGTGAATAGGTTAGAATCCCACACAGAAGAAAAGCTGAGATACTTGTGTCCAAGGATTACAAGGGAAGTGAGGAGCAAGATACATCAGAGGTTGGCAGATCTGGTAGACCAGCATGACATAGAGATTGAGAGAACCAAGCATTTGAAAATAAGGTACAGGTTAGATTTTGAGGCAAACGATTTTGAGCACATGAGGTCAGCAGGGATGAAAGCACATCTAAAGGAGTTATTGCAGAGTGCTCAGATTTGGGGAGCATTAGAGAAGTGGGAAGGTAGATGGGCAAAGAAGAAGGATAAACGGAAACAAGATTCACAAGAAGGGTCTAAAGGTGTTCAGAAAGAAAAGGATCCAGTAAAAAATTTACCGATGAGGGAAATTCCAGGAGGGCAGATTGTTCATGTCCCATGGCACAGGAGTGATATACTGTCATTCACAAATGATTACCCAAAACTGAGAGAGAAACCGGTTGAGTGGTACCAGCAGACAGATAGATTTGTGAAGCTTTCTAAATGTCTGTGGGAAGACTTGAATACTCTATTGGAAATAGTGGTTCCAGCTGATTTATGGGTTGAATGTAAGAGAGCAGTGGATTGGCCGACGAGAGAACCAGAAAGGGATAGAGTTACAGGTGCACCATCACCTGAAGTGATGAAACATTATTATAAGGTGATTGAGTTCCTGAAGATGAGAATTTCTCCTAAAAATATTGACTGGCAGAGGATTGACAGGACAGTGCAAGAGGCGAATGAGTCGATACATACCTATTATGAGAGATTGCTGAAAGCATTCAGGGAGTACAGTGGCAAGGAAGCAATTGAGCCGAAAGACATGTTGCACTTTGTGTTCAGGTTCGTCGAAGGATTGAGACCAGAAATAGGGCAGATGATTAAGAGTCATTTGATTTGCTGGCAAGCAAAGCCAAATGATGAGGTGTTTCACTATGCGAAATACTGTAGTCGAAGCAGAAAAAGCTGAAGGAGAAGGCGATGGTGATGCATATCAAGGCAGCCCAGACAGGAGTGCAAGGAGCTTTAGTGCAACAGATGCTGCAACAGCAGGGAAAATTTATGTTTCAACCTCAACTGAGAGGTAGGGGTCGTGGAGTCAATATGACTCGTGGTCCGGATTTGAGTACTGTGGTGGTTCAGAATGATATGCAGGGGATGAAAAAGATGTTACCATGTCATCTCTGTGGAAACGTGGGACACCGGAAGCAGGAGTGTCCGTTGATGGTGCAGGATGGTGTTGTTTAGCAAGGTGCTGATGTCAATACATTACAAACTGTGAAAGCCCTTAGAATGAGAGGACTTAGGCCCGTATTTATACTTTTTTTAGCGCCGCATTTGCGCCGCTTTTTGATGCAAAACGGCGCAAACCTACAAAATACAATGGCATTTTGCAAGTTTGCGCCGTTTTTGCGTCAAAAAATGACGCAAATGCGGCGCAAAAAAAGTATAAATACGGGCCTTAATCTGAATGTTCAGAATCAAGTACAGAATTTCTAACCCATGCAGCAGGTGCAAGTGCTGCGTGCACAAGTGACACAGTTACAACCAATACAGCAGCAGATTCCCATGGTACTTAGACAGCAAATGCAGATACCTCAAGCCCCGATGGAACAGTAACAGATGATGCTTACTCAGCAGGTCACAGGTCAGAGACAAGACAGAAGTAATGACACTGTGCACCAATTTCCATTACATAATGAGAATGAAATAAATGATGAATGATGAGTATTAGTTCAGGTGAAGAGCCATGTATGCTTGCCGCGTCCTTAGAGGTAGATCAGAGAGGACCTTTTGTGAAGGGGAAGGTAATGGGTCACAGTGTTTCATTCTTAGTGGATACGGGAGCTACACGCTCTACAGTGAGAAGTGCAGAAGTTCCGAACTTACCTCTTTCAGGTAGAACAGTTTAGGTTGTGGGAGTAGCAAACAGACAATTGACAAATCCGATCACAGATCTAGTGCAGGTTGAGATTGGCAACTTCCAGGGACCGCATAAGTTTGTAGTGTGCGACTCAAGTCCAGTATCTCTACTGGGAAGGGACTTGTTGTTCAAGACTAAGGGGCATATTTATACTCTGTTTGCTCCGAATGTGCGTCAAAAATTTTGACGCACAATTGGCGCAAACCCTGCCCCATATGCATACTTTGATGCCCAACCCCGCGGGTGTCAAAATTCCACCATGTGCGTAATTTTTTGGAAGGGGGAACCAGCCTTGCGTTAATTATATGCAAGGTAGGCGTTCCCTTCCAAAAAATGACATTAAGGCCTGTGCCCCTTATTTATACTCTGGCGTCATTTTGACGCACAGGAGGGGGTGGGCCTTAAAAAACGGCACACAGCCTGATGTGCGCCGTTTTTTAACGCCTGGGTCACGGCAGGCGTTAAGAGACCTGTGGGCTCGGAAGGAGCCCAGAGGTGCCCTCCACCGGCCCCCAGGAACACCCCCTGCCACCCTTGCCCACCCCAGGAGGACACCCAAGGATGGAGGGCCCCATCCCAGGGAAGTAAAGGTAAGTACGGGTAAGTATTTTTTCCGATTTTTTTGTGGCATAGGGGGGCCTGATTTGGGCCCCCCTACATGCCACTATGCCCAATGGCCATGCCCAGGGGACATAAGTCCCCTGGGTATGGCCATTGGGCAAGGGGGCATGACTCCTGTCTTTGCTAAGAAAACAGTACTTTTCCGTACAGTGGCACTCGTCGCGATTTTCAGTGTCTGCTTTGCAGACACTGAAAATATGAATGGGGCCCTGTTGGGGGGCCCCACGACACCCGTTCCCGCCACCGCCAGGAACAGGCTGGCGGGAAGGGGGTCGGAATCCCCATGGCGGCGCTGCTTACAGCGCCGCCGTTGAGGATTCCCTGGGGCAGGGGAAAACCGGCGGGAAACCGCCGGTTCCCCTTTTCTGACCGCGGCTTTACCGCCGCGGTCAGAATTGCCCCAGAAGCACCGCCAGCCTGTTGGCGGTGCTTCCTCCGTCCCCGGCCCTGGCGGTGTCGGAATGACCCCCAAAGTGTCTTAAGTCTTTAAAAAGCAAACAAAGTTTCTTTCAAGCACAAAGTACCTGGTTTAAAGTGAAAAATCTCCGCATAGGGCCGCAGAAGAAGAGATACGTGGAAAAATGGTGTGTGCGTCGATTTTTCCCCTGCACACACGGGCTTCCATCGTTATTTTTCATGCGGGGAAGTCGTGCGTTGTTTTCCGGTGCGCGGACAGTCTCTTTCTGTGGTTCGCGGGATTACCAGATGTCCCGGGGCCTGTGCGTGGATTCTTCGGCTTGTTTTCTGGCTGCGTGTCGTTCCGGGAGGCTGTGCGTCGAAGTTTCGTTCTCACGGCGGGCGTCGCGTCGATTTCCCCTCTGGAAGTCAGGCGGCGTTGTCCTTGCGAGCCCGTGCTTCGAAGTTCCGGTCGCCCTCGAAGGCGTCGCGTCGATCAGCGTCGGTGTGCGGTGATTGTCTCACCGCGGAGCAAGCTGTGCGTTGAAATTTTCAGCGCACGAAGAGTCCAAATGAAAAAGAGAAGTATTTTTGGTCCTGAGACTTCAGGGAGCAGGAGGCAAGCTCTATCCAAGCCCTTGGAGAGCACTTTTGCAGCCAGACAAGAGTTCAGCATGGCAGTAGGCCAACAGCAAGGCAGCAGTCCTTTGTAGAAAGCAGACAGGTGAGTCCTTTGAGCAGCCAGGCAGTTCTTCTTGGCAGGATGCAGGTTCTGGTTCAGGTTTCTTCTGCAGCAAGTGTCTTAGTTGGTAGGGCAGAGGCTCTGTTTTATAACCAAATGTGCCTTTAAAGTGTGGGAGACTTCAAAGAGTGGCTTAGAAGTGCACCAGGTCCCCTTTCAGTTCAATCCTGTCTGCCAGGGTCCCAGTAGGGGGTGTGGCAGTCCTTTGTGTCAGAGCAGGCCCTCCACCCTCCCAGCCAGGGAAGACCCATTCAAAATGCAGATGTATGCAAGTGAGGCTGAGTACCCTGTGTTTGGGATGTCTGAGTGAATGCACAAGGAGCTGTCAACTAAACCCAGCCTGACGTGGATTGTAAGGCACAGAAAGATTTAAGTGCAGAGAAATGCTCACTTTCTAAAAGTGGCATTTCTAAAAGAGTAATATTAAATTCAACTTCACCAGTCAGCAGGATTTTGTATTACCATTCTGGCCATACTAAATATGACCTTCCTTCTCCCTTCAGATCAGCAGCTGCCACTTCAACAATGTGTGAGGGCAGCCCCAATGTTAGCCTATGAAGGGAGAAGGCCTCTCAGTAGTGTAAAAACGAATTTAGGAGTTTTAAACTACCAGGACATGTAAACTACACAGGTACATGTCCTGCCTTTTACCCACACAGCACCCTGCTCTACGGGTTACCTAGGGCACACATTAGAGGTGACTTATGTGTATAAAAAGGGGAGCTTGAGGCTTGGCAAGTACTTTTAAATGCCAAGTCGAAGTGGCAGTGAAACTGCACGCACAGGCTTTGCAAGGGCAGGCCTGGGACAAGGTAAAGGGGCTACTTGAGTGGGTGGCACAACCAGTGCTGCAGGCCCACTAGTAGCATTTAATCTACAGGCCCTAGGCACATACAGTGCACATTACTAGGGACTTATAAGTATATTAAATAGTCCAATTGGGTATGATCCAAAGTTACCATGTTTAAAGAGAGAGAGCATATGCACTTTAGCACTGGTTAGCAGTGGTAAAGTGCGCAGAGTCTAAGAGCCAGCAAAAACAGAGTCCAAAAAGTGGAGGGAGGCAGGCAAAAAGTTAGGGGTGACCACCCTAAAGCATGTCAGGTCTAACAAAGAGTTTATGTCTTTTTGTTTTGATAGAGAAGTTCTGAGTCAGTACTTTGATGTAACCTGAAGGTGATCAAGTAGCTGATTTGTTGAGCCAATCTGAAAATGTTAAAAGAGACTGTTGAAAATAAATTGAAAGAGACATTGATAACCTGATTTAACAATTGAAAAACCGATGTGACAAGCTGCTAATCAATTTTGACAAAAGAAAAGGGTTCTTGGATGTGAAACTGAACTGTGAGAGAATAATTTTTGAATTTATTGCACTTTACCTAAGAGCTACTTCTGCTTTCTGATTCTTTACAGATCATGGCTGAGCTAAATAATCAAGATAGAAATATTAGATGCTGTAGATATTTGAGTGTTGGATTGGCAATTATGTGTGGAATAATGTTTATAGTGATGATTGTGGGAATGACTGTTCATGATATGAAAAGAGCTACTATTACTTCTGCTCCTGAAACTACTACACTAACAGCTTTAGAGAGGTTTAAGCTAGATGAGAAGTACTTGCATTATTATACTAATGCTCAAGGAGAGCTTTCTTCTAATGTTTTCTATCGCTTATCGAGTAGTATGTTGAGACAATGGATGTGAGGAATTGTCTTGTGTGTTCGCAAATTCCTTCGTCAGTACAAGGGGTTACGTACCATGGTCTTCCGTTAACATATGGAATAAGCTGTAGTTTGCTACTAACAAGATTCTATAACCAAGAATATATACAGTATTTTTATTCAAACTATGATGTCATGTTTTCGTTTGTTCCTATTATTAGATATCTGAGTAAAGTACCCAGAGAGCATGATATAGTGCTAGTTAGAGGATTCTTTGAGCAAACACTAACATTTGGAACCACATACACACACAAAAACAACCTCACATGCTTGCTTACACCTTTAAAAAAGAGCTTTACAGGGCATACTGATGATAGGAGAAAAGCATTAAAGAAAAGTTAGAAAAAGGTTTAGAGAAAAGGACTTATAAATGATTATTCTTACACTGCAATTAAAATGCAAGGGAAATTAGCATCAGATGCATTACATGTAGGGTAGCTTAGTAGATATAGGCCAAAATCATGCACTGACACTTTAATTGTGGGAACGAGTGAATGTAGGCATGTGTTTTTGTTTCAGAGTAAGTGGACGTTTATGCTCAATGGTCAGAACCCTGCTATTCCTGGGATCTATTATATTTGTGGACTTAATGCTTATTACCGTCTTCCTAGAGGATGGCATGGGACATGTTACTTGGGAATAGTGTTCCCTAAAATCTACCAGATAGATGACTTAAAGAAGTTTCTGAACTTGACTGAATTACATCATAAGCGACAGAGGAGGGAAACCTCTTCTGCTATTGTGGGAGATACCTTTGATGCAGTGATTCCTTCAGTGGGAGTCATTCTGAATTCAATCAAAATATGAAAGTTGTCTACTATTGTGGATAACATGCTGACGAATTTTACAGTGGCAACACTCTTGATAGATACTGAATTAGCCGCGGATAGAGCTATGACGCTTCAAAATAGGCTTGCTTTAGACATTCTATTTGCGAAAGACGACAGAGTCTGTAGGATGATAAATGCTAGGCATTATTGTTCGTATATTACGAACCACGATAAGGAGATAAGAGACTTACTCACTAATCTGACTAACTCAATTAAGGATTTGAAGGAATTGAAGGAACCAGGTGTTTGGGAGAAAGTTGGAAAAGGATTTGCTTCAGTGGGAAATTGGCTTAGTCAAATTTGGAATGGGGTATTATTAAAAATCATACAGGGAATACCAGTTGTGATTGCTTGCATATTAGGATTATGGGGTATATGTAAATTATGTCAAAAGAAAAAATTGAAAAGATCTAAAAATAACCAGAGGAGGGAAGAACGAAACAGAGAAAGAATTTATAGGGAAGACTTAAAAAGGATACAAAATACAGCTGAAACAGAATTATGAAATGTCGGTAAATGAAAGGTGTGATGACATATTTAGTCATCAGAGGAGGGACTGTTGACGCAGACATGCCAATTAAAAATTATTAATTAATGTTTATGTGTTTTGATTAACAAACGTTCATGGAGAATTTAATTGTAGAGAAAAATTAATGTGCATGTTTGAAAATGTGCCACGGGCTATGTCAACCACCTATACGAACTTGTACTAAAATAGCTAAAAATGTGTGAAATAATGAAAATGTGTAATAATAATGTAGAAATGTGCCATAACGAGATGTATAACCTATGTTTTGCATTATATCGTAGAAATTAACTTAGCCAAAGTCTTGGCCTAGTTTTGCCAGGCCTCACACAGAAGCTGAAATTCTAACGTACTGCAGAGAAGCTGATGCATTTAGCCTGACCCTGAACCTCCCAATGTTAAAGTGGCTTAGCTAGAATTTTCTGCAATGTACCGACGAACAGGAGATGAGGGACTAGGATATGTAACTACTTTGGTGTAAGACAGACTCAATGTACTTTCCCAGGACTTGAACAATAGAAGCACTGACTGGAGAAGAAGATGCAACATTTTCAATACCTGATGAGCCGGATGAGGAGGGCATTGTACAGCGAACCAATCAACTAATTGGGGATGGAGAAATTTTAGAACTCATAGATTTGTAAAATTAATATTATAGGTTAGAGTCATATCTGCCGATTGACTGACCAATTAGGAATTAGGAGATGGACTGAAAAACTCTAATAAAAAGTCATGACAAGGGGCTAAAACTTCAGATGCGAGGGGAGAATTGATGACGTCGAGAGACGTGGTTCGAGATTCTGTCATTGGGCTCATGCTCTTGAGAGCCTGATGCGTTGCTGATCTATTGATGACCTGAAGACGAAGACTGACTTTGTTGCTGATCCATTTCGTGGATGGGTAGCTATGACAATGCGACTGATTAACTTTGTGCCTTTTCTTCTAGGTATCAACTGCGCTGTTTTATAGTTTTTCTTCTAGTTAGATGTTTTCCAAATTCACGTTTTCTAAATTGTTTTGCATGAAGTCCCACATGCTGATGCTAATATGGGCTAGGTAGGTTTCTATTGGGTGATGTTGACAGTGACAAATGATTGACAAACTGATTGCTGAATCCTGCTAATAATGTCGAAATATTCATCTTTGTTGGCTTATGAAGAAGTTTTTGAGCACATGTTTTCTCAAGTTCTGATAGGATTGTGTTATTGGTGGTCACTAAAAACTAATTCTGAGCTAATTAAAATAAAGTTGAATTAACTGAATGTATTAGAATGGTAATTAATAGGGAAATAAAAGTTGTTAAATGCTTTATCGAGTTATGGTTATTCCTGAAATTGCTGTTATAATTATCTATTGACTAATAATTCTCTTAGTGTTATTGATTGATTAAAATGATTATTGATGTCACTGATCACTACGTGACTAGGATACTCTCTGTGATCCAAAAGGTTCATCGGCCTATAAGTGTCCCCTTGTAAGTTTACTTATTAAGGACAAGGCTTGTTCGCACTATCAATGCTTAATTGAATAGAGATCCAAATTGTGAGACCACAACTTGGTCTACCCCTTGTTGCCTTTGTGGCATTTATTGAGAATGCAGTGAACCCATCCATATTAAGCTCACCTAGGCCCCACATTTCTTGGAAACAACAGATACTGTGTGTTTTAACAAAGTTCACCCAGTCTGTGTCATCCCTCTTTGATTTTAAGCCAGCAGTGTTCCAACTGAGCACCTTTAACCTGGCTTGGTGCCTCACTGCAGTACCCTATTCCTATGCGAAATAGGTGACATGAGGTGGAAATTGGGGCCATGTGTAACCTTTACACACCCCCTCTGGGGCTAAATCGCCACTATTAATTTGGCTTTGGTTGATCTCAGCCGGGTACTAGTTTAGACTTTCACTAAGTGGCTGTACTTTAACTTTTAGGATACTCGCTTTCGCTTTGGAGATGGTACTAGTAGCACCTACTGCTGGCAGCAGAACCTCCCCTTACAAAATTCACCAACTTTGTACCTTGTTTCATCAGCATACCCTAGTTCAAATATTTTAGGGTAGGGTTCTGGGCTGCCTTCCTGAACCAGTATTCCCCAATTGGTCAATGTCTCGCTTTTGCCGGAAATGCTATTTGCCACCTGCTTGTTTATCCACCATGTGATTGTGGGGTCGCCTTCTCCAATGCAATTGATATGTGTAGAGCCAGCTCTTAATAGATCGTTTGATGACAGATTGTGTAGACCTTGAACAGAGTGCAACACTCTCAATAAGTTACTCCTATTTATAATGTCATTTTGTCCTTGTGATCAGCAGATTGATGTAAACATTAAAATGACAGGCCCACCTTTGGCCACTAGACTCAATCTCCCAGCCCTAGGTTTTGAAATACATCCACCTGTGCTCCTTGCTTCATACTGCTGCAGATTGTTCAGATGCCAGAGAGGTGACCTAGTTATCTCATTTAATAGCACATGGACAGAGGCCCTTGCAGATTATCTTCCTGGAGCTGCTTCCAGATGTATTGGTCGAACTGTGCCACTGTTGTGTAAATGTAAATCACCAAAAGTCTGTGATGCATGTAAGACTGTGTCTATGGCCTGCTGAATGCAGATCTTCAGCCTCCACACAAGGTCTATTCTCCACAATTTTAGGAAGAGTGCTGGGAACAATCCAGCTGTGAGGCATTTGGCCACTTATGTTGGCGCTTCTGCCTGTCTTTAGGCCACCAATACTGGAGGTAGTTTCTCTAACCATATCAACTACTGTCCCAAGCAGGATTTCACATCCTCTATCGATACTGTCGGTGCAGGCCCTGGACCCAAATTTTAATATTGAGGCTGCCATCTCCATGGTGTCATCGATTAGAGCAGTTCCCTGGCCTTTCAGAAGAGCACAGAATGTGCAACAAAGGGCGCTACATGTATGTCGTGGCAGACATGTGCAAGTTGATCACTTGACTGTGCTTGTGTTGACCCATGGCTTGTAACAATGATGGTGATAACGCGTCCTTCTATGTTAATTTATACACATCAGGACTCGTTTTAGGCTGATGAATCTTTGGACCCAGTGGTGAGACACCGTAAAACGAGATAACTGATCAATATATCAAGCAATATATCAATAATATTGTCAACATATATCACCACAACATATTTCACTTTAGACATTAGTTAAACCTTCGGCGCAACCATGACCTTTCAGTCATGAATAATCACACCTTATTGAAGTTTTGTGAATTTTATTCCCTATTGATTACAATCTAATAGCAAATGTATTAATCTCAAAACCCAGAAGTAAAAAGCATAATCACAATGTGGTAATAAACCAAAGATCACAAACATAAGATAGTAATATGAAGAAAAACCATACCTAAATGCGTAACACCTCATATATGTTTAGTTCAGCATAGCACCACGTCAGTTACGTCAGTTACGTCGGTCAAGATGAAATGCCTCATCTAACCACAATTAGCATCAGCATGTTTGGACTTCATGCAGAACAATTTAGAACATCAATTTAGAAAATATCTGACTAAGGTCTCTAATTAAAAATTCACAGCAGTTGGTACCTAGAAAGAAAAGGCAAATAAATGAATTTCAATAGCAACAACATAATTACCCTCCTTGAAATAGGTCAGCATACAGGATCAGTCTTCGTCTTCAGGACATCAGTTAGATCGCCGTCAGTCTATCTAGTATAAAGGCAGGGGACACTTTCCTCATAAGGAGGAAAGTGTAATGGGGCGTCTAAGGGTGAGGATGGTTTTATTAAGTCTCAAGTCACCAAACAAAGTGACTGAGTTTCTGGATGCAATCGATATCATTCCCTACCTAATGCTCTCAAGTCTCTTGTGTCATGGGTTTTTATCCCTTTTTCATAATACATTCCCCCAAAATTCTATTGGATAGTCACTACACCCCACTATCTGTAACCTATCAAATTATACATTAAGTAATGCATTTGTCATTTACGATAATTCACAACATTTTGGATGGTCTTCATAATTGACGTCTTTCGTAGCTGGCACATCCGGGGTTACTTCATTTTCTGGCACGTTCTCTTTACCGTGGTTCAGTGTCCTTGAAAAGTGTCCATATTTTGTTGCAAAGCGTACAACTTTATCCTAACGCAACTAGCATGCGGGTGAGAATATAACGGTCAATGATACAATAAGCGGGGAAAAGAACAAATACTGGGTCATGGCCTTTTGCAAGTCAGCACACTGGAGAAACAGAAAGATATGCTTTAACACAGCTAGTTTTTCCGACTCACGCTAACTTAAGGCTTATGAATTCTAATAAATGCAATCATCATACGTGTTAACATATTCAATTAATCATAATATAAGCAATTATTTCTTATAGTTGACATTAGTTTATGCATGTAATAATTCTCCACGTTTAAAATACGTTTCAATGAATAATGTTATTAATGCAGCATTGTTAATATAAGCATTTCACATCTAAAATAGGTAATGTTTAAACTGCGCTCTCTAAGTCCCTCCTCTGATGACGCTCGTCATCACACAATTTTTCCCTTTTGATCTTAATTTTTCACCTTGCGCATAATACGCATTTCAACATCTTGCCCTTTATGTGAGCTTTCCCATATTTCATTGAACATTTTCTCTCTTTCACTTTCTTCATTTCGTCGGGTTCTTTTAGTCCAATTTCTTTTTACTTTGTCATTGATTTTACATGCCCCCCATAATCCTAATAAACAAATCAAAACAATTTATAGACCCATCATAATTTTTGCAAGTACCCCATTCCAAATGTTGGTAAACCAGCTTCCCACTCGGGCAATTCCTTTCCCAAATTTCTCCCAAACACCAGGTTCTTTCAGATCCTTCAAGTCCGTACTGTCTCTGGTAAGGTTAGTAAGCATGCTTCTAATTTTCTTACTATTATCTGGTATGAATGAGCAACAATGACGCTCATTAAGCATTTTGCAGACACCTCCGCTTTTTGCTAAAAGAATGTCTAAAGCAAGCCGATTTTGAAGAGTCATAGCTCTTTCTGCAGCAAGTTCAGTATCCATTAGGAGTATTGCTCCTGTAAAATTTGTCAACATGTTATCCACTATAGTAGACAACTTTTGAATTTTCATAGAATTCAAGATAACCCCCACTGATGGTATTATGGCTCCAAATATATCACCAATGACAGCCGCCACTGATTCTCGTTTTGTCTAGGATGTTGTAATTCAGACGTTTTAGGTATTTGTTTTAAGTCGTCAATTTGATATATCTTTGGAAATACTATTCCCAAATAACATGTCCCATACCATCCCTTAGGGAGACGGTAATATGCATTTAGTCCACAAATATAATAGATTCCAGGGATCGCTGGATCTTGTCCATTTAACATAAAGGTCCATTTACTCTGAAACAAAAACACATGCCTACATTCACTCGTACCCACAAACAAATTGTCTTGATCAGATTTTGGTCTATATATACAGAGCCTACCTACATGTAATGCATCTATAGCTAGTTTGCCTTGTGTTTTGATTGCAGTGTAAGCATAATCATTTGCATATGTACATTTTTCTAATCCTTTTTCTAATCTTTCTTTCAATGCTTTGCATCTATCATCTGTGTGATCTAAAAAGCTTTTCTCTACAGGAGACAATAAGCAAGTCAAATTGTTGCGATGTGCATAAGCGGTTCCAAATGTAAGTGTTGGTTCAAAGAATCCTCTAACTATTTTTATATCATGCTCCTTAGCTAATTTATTTAGGAATTCAATCACAGGCACAAAAGAAAACACAACATCCAAGTTTGAATAAAAGTACTGCACAAGCTCTTGATTATAGAATCTTGTTAATAGCAAGCTGCAACTAATTCCATAAGTAAGAGGGAGGCTATGATACGTAACTCCCTCCTGTACAGACGAAGGAATTTTAGTACATACATAACAATCTTTTGCATCCATAGTTTCCACATATTCGTTTAGTAAGCGATAGAAGACATTAGTAGAAAGTTCCCCTTTTGCATTAGTTCCCTCATGCATATGTCTTGCATCTTGCTCAAATCTCTCTCACGGTGATAGTTTAGTAGTAGTAGTTTCAGGTTTCGAAGTTGCATTAATAGTTAATTTCTCTCTCCATGGCATTCCCACAATCACTCCCACAATCATTATTGCACATACAACACCTATTATAAGACCTAACCACCCACACACCTTACTTCCTTTGCTACTGTAAGCCATGTTTGTATAGAATCAGAATAGCAGATCAACAATCAACTTGAGAAAAAAAAGAAAAAAAACTCTTTGCGTATATCACAGTGTCTTCACTCACTCCAGGACCCTTTTCGTCAATTCAGGTTAGCAGCTTGTCATAATTAGGTTTCTTTAAAGTCAAATCCGGTTTTAGTGTCACTTCCAGTAGTTTCTAAAGTCTCTTTCTCTTTTCAGCTTTCACAAATTCAATCTTAGTCGAGTTTTTTTTTTTTTTTTTTCTGAATATCTTCAGGCACCGTAATATTGGCCTGGTACTTCTCGATCAAAACAGAATGCTAAGAACTCTTGTTGCCATTCAGAGGTTGTAGCATATGCCAATTCAGGACCTGTATATCTTCTGTTTGCTATTCTTTTTCTTTTTAACCTTCGTTCACCTTGTTGTTCTCCTTCACTCAGATCATCTGCTTGTGAAGTATCACTTTCTTCTATTATTGTCTCATTCGATACCTCTCTTATTTTAGGATGTGACTTGTCTGGCCAATTATCGCCTCTATGTGTCTTGGTTCGATGTTTTCCTTCAGGACGTTGGACAGCACCCTCCTCTTGTGATATGGTGTTTTCTCTTGACGGACCTGCAACTGGGTCAGGAGACTCTGACACGTTTCGATTTGTATCTACAGTTTCTCCTTCTCTTTCGTCTTCTGGTTCTATGTTGAGTTCGGACTCCAGCCCGTATTCGTCTACTTCTGGGAGAACCTCTCCTTGACTTAGTTCTCCTGCTGCCTCGACTGAGATAGGCACTCTGTCACCTCTCTCGAACTCATTGACAGTTTGAGGGACAAGGCTGTTCTCAGTGGGCTCTCCAGTAGTTTCAGTTTCTTCTTGACTGATCTCTGACTCTGTGACTTCTCTTCCTGGAGTTGCTGTACCGGAAACTTCAAGTTCCTCTTCAACAGGACACGTTACCCTTTTCGTGTGACTGGCATGTATCCAGTTGGGAACCCCGGCACACTTTACAGCAGTGGTGGTCGTCAATATTACTTGATACGGCCCATTCCAACGCGGCTCAAGACATGACTTTCTCACGTGCTTCTTGACACTTGACAACCACCCAGTCTCCAGCTTGCAGAGAGTGACCTGGTTCGCCAATTGGTGGCAACGTGTTAGCTTCCACCTGGTGAGAGAAAGAGCGAATCACGTCAGCCAAGCCTTTGCAATAATCCAACACCATATCATCTGTAATATTCACTAGTGCATTTGCGGGTACCGCTGGTAATCTCATTGCTCTGCCCATGAGGATTTCATGGGGGGACAGTCCTGTTTTCTTATCTGGGGTGTTTCTCATAGACATCAGTACTAGAGGTAAGGCATCTGGCCATTTCATGTTTGTTGCAGCACACATTTTTGCTATTCCTGATTTTAAGGTACCATTCATCTGTTCAACTAGTCCTGATGCTTCAGGGCGATAGCTACAATGTAGCTTTTGTTCAATGTTGAGTGCGGCACACAAAAGTTTAATCACCTCATTGTCGAAGTGTCTCTCCCTATCTGATTCTATAGAAACCGGAAACCCGAATCTTGGTATCAGCTCCCTGAGTAGTAGTTTTGCAACTGTAAGACTGTCATTCCTACGTGTGGGATATGCCTCAATCCAATGACTGAAAACACACACAATCACCAACACATACTTCAATCCTCCACAAACAGGCATTTCGATAAAATCCATTTGCATTTTGTTAAATGGACCTCCAGCTCTCCCAATGTGGCTCAAAGTTATCACAGTTCCTTTTCCAGCATTCATCTGTTGACAGATGACGCACCTGTGGCAAGTGATTTCTGCGGCATATCTGAATTTTGGATTGAACCAATCAATCTTAAAGGATCTGATCATGGCATCTCTTCCCAGATGGGCCTGCCCATGGTATAACCGGGCAAACTGTGACAACAGACTATTTGGCAGTACCAGTTTTCCCTCTTCTGAAACCCATAGATCATCTGCCCTTTGTACATACTGCATTCTCTGCCAGGATCGTTTTTCTTCTTTGCTAGCACGACTTTGTAATGTTTTCAGTTCGTCTAAGGTATCAACCACTCGTAATGCTAGACTTAGACTTGTGTCGTTTTCAGTTTGTGGTAACAATTCCCACTGCTCTTTAAACAATATACAGTTTAATGCACAAAATCTTGTGATTTGATCTGCATGGCTGTTTCCCATAGACACAAAATCTTGTGATCTGGTGTGAGCACTGCACTTCACCACGGCAATTTCAAGAGGTAACTGAATCGCATGTAACAAATCTCTTATTTGTTCACCGTTTTTCACAGGAGATCCAGAGGAGGTCATGAAACCCCTCTGTGACCAGAGTTGGCCAAAATCATGCACAATTCCAAATCCATATCTGCTGTCAGTATAGATAGTAACTTTCAAATTTACAGCTGCGTGGCATGCCTTTGTTAGAGCTATTAATTCTGCCACTTGTGCAGAAAACACTTTCTCGAGCCAGGAGGCTTCGACAATGCCAGTTATGGTACATACAGCGTAACCGGCTCTCAATGTTCCTGTTGAATCTCTTAGACAGGACCCATCGACAAACATAATGCAATCATTTTCTTTCAACTGGGTATCCTGTATGTCTGGGCGAGGTTTGGTACAAAGTTCAGTCACCTCAAGACAATCATGCTCAAATTCTTCCCCATCTTTGATTTCAGTATTTTCATTGGGAAGTAAGGTTGCCGGGTTCAGCACAGTGCATCTCTTTAATGTGACATTTGGTGACCCCAGTATAATCGTCTCGTATCTAGTAAGTCGTGCATTTGTCATGTGTTGCGTCTTAGTTCGTGTCAACAGGATTTCAACTGAATGTGGAACCATTACTGTCAGAGGGTATCCCATGACTATGCCTTCACATTGTGAAAGGCTTTGACCAACTGCTGCAACTGCCCGCAAACAACCCGGTAAGGCTGCTGCGACAGGGTCCAAGTTAGCTGAAAAATATGCTACAGGGCGATTTGCATCTCCGTGGACCTGTGTTAAAACAGACAAAGAACAAGCATCACGTTCATGACAAAACAACAGAAAAGGTTTCTCATAGTCAGGCATTCCCAATGCTGGTGCCCTGCACATGCACTCTTTTAATTCTACAAATGATTCAAGCTCCTCTTTTGTCAATGTTATTGTGTTTGGCTCATCCTTGACTTCTTTTCCTGTCAATTTTATTAAAGGCTTTGAGATGATTGAGAAGTTGGGTATCCACTGACGACAGTAGCCCACCATTCCCAAAAACATCCTGACATCTCTTTTTGTTGTTGGGGGATTCATCTGTAAAACAGCAGTTATTCTTTCCTTTGATATTCTTCGAGACCCTTTCTCAATCAAATGTCCCAAGTATTTCACTTCTTTTTGACAGTATTGTAACTTTCTGGGTGACACCTTGTGTCCATTCTTTCCCAGATGATTCAATAATGCAATGGTATCATATTTACAACTGTCTCTGGTTTTGGATGCAATTAGCAAATCATCAATGTACTGCACAAGAGTCAAATTAAAAGGCAGCACAAGAGGTTCCAAATCCTTTTTCAATATCTGATTGAAGATGGATGGTGACTCAGAAAACCCCTGAGGAATTCTGCACCAACTGTACACCTTATCCAGGAATTTGAAACTGAACAAAAATTGTCTGTCTTCATGAAGAGGTATCGAAAAGAATGCTTGTGATAGGTCTACCACAGTAAACCATTCAGCATCACAAGGAACCTGGAACATTATTACTGCTGGGTTAGGTACCACAGGGCAGCATTTTATCACAATTTTGTTTATTTTTCTCAAATCCTGCACAATTCGAACTTTTCCACAGGGCTTCTTTAAACCCATTATGGGAGAGTTGCACGGACTGCTCAAAACTTCTTTCAGGACTCCCTGTCTGAGAAAATCTGCAATTATCTGTGACACCTCAATGAGAACATCCTGGGTCATGTGGTATTGTGGTACTTGTGGGAACACTGCATTTGGCTTTATCTGAACCTTAACTGGTTCTACTCCTTTTATCAACTCTACTTCTTTCCCAGTCAAATCCCACACTTTCTCTGTCACGGTCCCTTGTAGATCAACAGGTAGGTCGATCAAAGTATGCATTGGGAATAAAGTAATCAAAGGGTAGTCTTCATTTGTTTCTGCTTCTTCCTCTACAAATTGACTCTCGTCTCCCTCATCGTCACTGTTTGTTTGTACCTTGATTCCATCGTTGGAACAGGTAATCAAACATTTTGTCTTACACAATAAGTCCCTTCCTAGTAAGGATACTGTGCTTGAATCGCATACAACAAATCTATGCAGGCCTTGGAAATTGCCAATTTCAACCTGCACCGGATCAGTAATCGGATTAGTCAGGTATTGGTTTGCCACACCAACCACTCGTATAGTACGCCCTGAGAGAGGTAATCTCGGGACTTCTGCACTTCGAACTGTAGAGCGTGTAGCTCCTGTGTCGACCAAAAATGAAACCTTATAGCCCATTACTTTTCCCTCTACATATGGGCCTCTCTGATCCACTTCTAAAGATGCTGCAAGCCTGCACTCTTCACTATCTGAACTGTCATCTGACCAATCCTCATTCATACCACTTTCACCTCGTAATGGGAATTGTTGCACAGTGTTATTTTGATTGGTTACCTGGCCTGTGACCTGCTGAGGAAGCATCACCTGTTGATTTCCCATCGGAGCCATTGGTAATTGCATTTGCTGTCTAGGCACCATAGGAATCTGCTGCTGTACTGGTTGCATTTGTACTGACTGAAAACGCGGCATTTGCATCTGCTGCATTGGCTGTACCCCTTGCATTTGTACCAAATTATTCTGAAAATTCGGGTTTTGATGTCTCATTTTTTTACCTCGTGGATTTTATAATGTACCGACATTTATGCTCTGCTGAACTGCACCATCCTGCACCATATTCGGACAATCCCGTTTCCAATGCCCCACGCCCCGGCACGCGTGACATGGTGACATCTTTTTCACTCCTTGACCATCATTTTGCATAACAATACTATTCATGTCCGAACCACCGTTCACAAACCCTCGACCTCTGCCTCTCGGCTGTGCCTGAAACACACCATTCATTTGCGGTTGTTGCTGTATCATTTGCTGAACTCCATTTCCCTGTATTCCAGCTTGTGCAGCTCTTATCTGCATCACCATCACCTTCTCCTTTAACTTTTTTTGCTTCAACTCAATCTCATCACTACAGTATTTCCCATACTGCAACACCTCATCAATCGGTTTGGCTTGCCAACAAATCAAATGATTCTTAATCATCTGGCTAACCTCTGGTCTCAATCCTTCAACGAATCTAAACACAAGGTGATTCATGTCCTTCGGTTCAATAGTCTCAGTACCACTATAATGTTTGAACGCTTTCAATAATCTCTCATAATAAGCAAGTATTGACTCCTTAACCTCTTGAGAGGTCCGGTCGATTTTCTGCCAATCGGTCACCTTCGGTGACACTTTTTGTTTCAAGAACTCAATTACTTTATGATAATATTTCATCACCTCTTCTGAAGGTGCTCCAGTTACCTTATCTCTTGCCGGCTCCTTTGTTGGCCAATCTACCCCTCTCTTGCACTGCAGCCGCAAATCAGGCGGAACAATGATCTCAAACAAAGTATTCAAGTCTTCCCAGAGACACTTTGCAAGCTTCACAAACCTATCTGTTTGTTGATACCACTCGATCGGCTTCTCTCTTAGCCTAGGGTAATCGTTCGTAAAGGATAAAATGTCTCCTCTAGTCCATGGCACATGCACCAAAACACCACCAGCTGTCTCTCTCATAGGTAAGATTTTTACTGAATCCAGATTAGGTGAGGTCCTGACTTCATTGGACCCTGGACTATCTCCCTTTCCCTTCTCTCTTTTCTTCGCCCATCGGCCTTCCCATTTCTCTAATGCACCCCAAATGTGTGCACTTTGCAACAGTTCTCTTAGATGTGCCTTCATGCCTGCAGATCTCATGTGTTCAAAATCTTTGGATTCAAAATCTAACCTGTAACTTCTTTTCAAATGTTTAGTATTTCCTATATCGATATTGTATTTGTCTGCCAAATTCGCTAATCTCTGATGTACTTTGCCTACCTCTTTGGTAATCTTGGGACATAAGTATCTCAATTCTGCCTCTGTGTATGATTCTAACCTATTTACTCCCATTGTTCCTTCCACTAACTCTGCAACTTCTGCCCCTAGTCGTACAAAATTCAAGTATTCGTCTTGTTTTTCTTTCTCGGGTTCAACTGTGGTTACTGTAGTCTTTTGTGAGGTAAAAGTTTTCTCTAACCACTCATTTAACTGTTGTACTGTAAAACCCTGCAGTGAAATGTTCCCTGCATGTATCATTGGAGAGTGTGAAGTATTTGTACTCATGGTTTGGGGAGTTAAAACTCCCAACCCTGCTTGACACATCGCTTCGAGAGGTGCCCCTACTGGACTAAGGTCCATCAAGGGTCTCGGTGGTTCATTTACTTGCTCTTCCGGGGCCATTATCTGGGGAGTTCTCATAGGCCCTCCTCTAATCACTTCCTGAGTCACAACTCCCTGATCACACATCCCTGTTTTATCTTGTGCATACAATGGCACCGGGGGACCAACAGTAATAGGTAACGATATAGCAGCAGGTGTCTGACCTGGACTCAGACTTCTTGGAGCCGCAACACCATAGGTCTGCTCCAGTGTACCTGGTACGGGTACTAACAGTGGTCCCGCTACAGGGTTATACCCAGGTATTAACTGTGGTGGTTGAGACATTAGCTTCGGGGTCGATTCAATCTGTATTAACTTTGGCTTTGTGTATATCAGGTCTGGCGGCACTATCAAGTTCATAGTAGTCTCAAGCACTGGAACATCAGGGTAGATTCTCTGTATCTGCGGTGGAGGCTGCAACTGTATCGGCAAGTCTGGTGCATTGGGTACACTGACACTATTCTGTATCAAAGCTGTATCGCTAGTCTGTACTGTATCAGTAGCTCCTTTCTCCTGTGTCTGGTTCCCAGGATCCAGGCTAGTGCTTGGAGCGCTGTCGCTCACCGCATACGGTGGCGGACGATCATGTAACAATCTATCCATAAATTCCTCATCCTCTGAATCATCTTCCTCTTCCCAGGACCTTTTATTTTCTTTAGTTTTGCCTGAATCTTTGTCGGTTTTACAGGAGGCTTTCTTTCCCTGTGTCTCTTCTCCCTGGGTTATTGCTGGGAATAACTTCAACCCATCTACGATTCCCCTTCTCCACATTTTGTTCTCGTTGTCCCACCTAGCTTCTGCAAATGATTTTTCTGCCCTTCTCAGCCTTCTCTGAAACCTTTCTTGTCTGTGTCTAAGAGCCATTAAGTCCCAAATCGCTAAAGCCTCGTATTGTGCCGGTCTCGGAGGTGGCTTCTGTGTACTTAACATCCACCTCAGATTTTCTAGTACCTTTGGATTAAATGTCCCATGCTCTGGAAACGCTAAACACCCTTCTTTTTCTGTTAATTTGCGCCACTGTTTCATCCATAAACAAGGTGCGACACCTTTCTCTTCCATCACCATGTAAGCCGGAGTACCCTCAGGTGGTGTAGGTTCCCCATCAGTTGCTACAATATATACATCTCCCTTCAGAGCGCTCTTGAATGCCTTGACAAAATTCATTTTTTGCGATTCTCTTATTTCGTATTTAATCAGAAATGGCTTAGTTCCCAGGACACTCTTCACCTGCCCTTTCTCAACCTATTGCCTCTCACGGACGGCAGCCAATCCGTGCGCGACCCCTCTTGGCATCTGACCTATCTCAGCGCGGCACCACTGACGTCACACTCACACACACTGCAGCTGACAAAGTCTTGCGGCTTGCCCGCTCTTCACTGATCCCTACAACTCACACAAACTAATGCAAATTATTGCGAGCACCTTAAAATGACAACACAAATCTGTCGGTTTACTACAGGAAAGATAACACATTCGCTTCAGAACTTTACAGAGATTTCACTTGAAGCCTCGGCCGCTACTCTCTCCTTCTCAGTTCCCGCATACGCAAGCAGAATTCGACCTGCAAATTCTACTCTCGACTTGTCAATGACTCCTTCTAGTGCACTTTAGAATTTGTCAAATCTCCATCGAAGGTTTCATACATGCATCATAACTCAAACTCGACTTGTCAACCACGCCCAATTGACCTACTAAACCGCACAGATTACAACATAAACCACATTTATCATCATACTCCGGAGTCTTAGACCTCAACTGGTCAGTACATGACAACCAACCACGTGGATAATTTTTGAGCAACAAGCGCTACATTCACATGAAGTACGCCAACTTCCCTACACTCATACTGTGGAGTACGCCCACTCCTGCTAAATAACACTTAATTTGGCCTAGATACACACAACATTTTCACAACCACCTGCAAAAATGCATAAGCTTAGGTAAGCGCAAAGACCCTAACCACACCCACTATGGCGCTGAGGACATTCCCAACTCATTTAGGCAGGTTCTGAGATCCCGGGAAAGCCATGGCGAACTAAGCAACCCATCATATCTCCAAATTGCATTATCACAGAAAAACAAATTAAACAATGAAACTCCGTCCTAGGGCCCCCAAGGGCCAAACCGTCACTCTGCTACCAGAACTGATAACGCATCTTTCTATGTTAATTTATACACATCAGGACTCGTTTTAGGCTGATGAATCTTTGGACCCAGTGGTGAGACACCGTAAGACGAGATAACTGATCAATATATCAAGCAATATATCAATAATATTGTCAACATATGTCACCACAACATATTTCACTTTAGACATTAGTTAAACCTTTGGCGCAACCATGACCTTTCAGTCATGAATAATCACACCTTATTGAAGTTTTGTGAATTTTATTCCCTATTGATTACAATCTAATAGCAAATGTATTAATCTCAAAACCCAGAAGTAAAAAGCATAATCACAATGTGGTAATAAACCAAAGATCACAAACATAAGATAGTAATATGAAGAAAAAACATATCTAAATGCGTAACACCTCATATATGTTTAGTTCAGCATAGCACCACATCAGTTACGTCAGTTACGTCAGTTACGTCGGTCAAGATGAAATGCCTCATCTAACCACAATTAGCATCAGCATGTTTGGACTTCATGCAAAACAATTTAGAACATCAATTTGGAAAATATCTGACTAAGGTCTCTAATTAAAAATTCACAGCAGTTGGTACCTAGAAAGAAAAGGCTAATAAATGAATTTCAATAGCAACAACATAATTACCCTCCTCGAAATAGGTCAGCATACAGGATCAGTCTTCGTCTTCAGGACATCAGTTAGATCGCCATCAGTCTATCTAGTCTAAAGGCAGGGGACACTTTCCTCATAAGGAGGAAAGTGTAATGGGGCGTCTAAGGGTGAGGATGGTTTTATTAAGTCTCAAGTCACCAAACAAAGTGACAGAGTTTCTGGATGCAATCGATATCATTCCCTACCTAATGCTCTCGAGTCTCTTGCGTCATGGGTTTTTATCCCTTTTTCATAATACATTCCCCCAAAATTCTATTGGATAGTCACTACACCCCACTATCTGTAACCTATCAAATTATACATTAAGTAATGCATTTGTCATTTACGATAATTCACAACTTTTTGATTGGTCTTCATAATTGACGTCTTTCTTAGGTGGCACATCCGGGGTTACTTCATTTTCTGGCACGTTCTTCGGGTCAAGAGTTCTCTTTACCGTGGTTCAGTGTCCTTGAAAAGTGTCCATATTTTGTTGCAAAGCGTACAACTTTATCCTAACGCAACTAGCATGCGGATGAGAATATAACGGTCAATGATACAATAAGCGGGGAAAAGAACAAATGCTGGGTCATGGCCTTTTGCAAGTCAGCACACTGGAGAAACAGAAAGATATGCTTTAATATGAGAGCTACACAGCTAGTTTTTTCGACTCACCCTAACTTAAGGCTTATGAATTCTACTAAATGCAATCATCGTACGTGTTAACATATTCAATTAATCATAATATAAGCAATTATTTCTTATAGTTGACATTAGTTTATGCATGTAATAATTCTCCACGTTTAAAATACGTTTCAATGAATAATGTTATTAATGCAGCGTTGTCAATATAAGCATTTCACATCTAAAATAGGTAATGTTTAAACTGCGCTCTCTCAGTGGTTTCTGGATGAGATGTTTGTGTGACCTACTGCAGTGACCTGTTTGCCAACAATCCTGGAACCTGTTAGAAATCATTTAATGTGAGTGTGGTCTCTACATGTTGCTTCACATTTCAAGTTTTTGTGCATTTGACTCATTTAGCTCTCTCCCCAGATTTGAGTAGAAGTTTGTTTGAATGCCATCTGGCAGAGTTAATTCTGCTGGGCTCCTACCATTTGGGTGGTCTGCTATTTTTTCATCTGATATTTCCATCTTTCTACACAAGGGGATTTCCGCTCCTGAGGAGCTGGTATTAAATCTATTCTCCTTTCTCCGTTTTTTCTTTATTTTATTTTTTTAATGTTGTAATACTGTTGTTTCAGATGCTGCCTCAGGTAGTGAGTCTTTCTTTGGGTTTCTGAATGCTGTCTGCAGCTTTCAAAGGCACTACAGTTGCTAGGGCATCCTTGGTAGCAACAGGGGCCTTTCCCTTGGCCAGGAGAGAGCATTGCTCTGGTGCCTTCCCTTGCAGGATACAGTTAGAAACTTTAGTTTCCTGCTGATCTATATTAGCTCGGAACGTACCTCTGTTCACTGTTTGTTTACAATCTTCCAATATTGAATGAATAACTTGCGGTACTTCTATGAGCTGGGCAACAATCTTTGAGCAGGTTCTGATCTAACTCGAGAGTATACTGTTCTTGAGGGATTCTAGTACTGCGGATTCCATTGCTTGCATACAAGAGTCAATCATTGACATCCCTGATGACATCTCACTCATGTTTGGTCATTCAGCTTCAAGCTGTGAGCCGTTAAATTGTTTGCAAATGAGGTCTTAAGTCTTGCGCATGGTGTGCATAATGGCAGAATTAGTTGGCCTTGATGAGACTCCAAACAATTAAAACCTGTAACATTAACATTTGCACCAGCATCACTAGGCTGGAATATCTGGCAGCTCGACGACACAGATTCCTTAAAGCTGTTTGAGTACAAAAAAGAGATATTACTCCCAGGGCCCCCGTGATATGTGTCCACCAAGCCCAGGACTTCTTCATCCAGTTCGAAGGTGCTGTCGAACATCCTGCTGCTAGCATTAATGAGTGATTTGCAGAGACTGGCCTGGGGAGTTGGAAAAGCCTGGTCGCCGACTTGCTCACTCTTGCTTATGCTGGACTTGACAAGGGGACTGATACTATGTGTTACTGTGGATATCTGACTTTTAATTTCATTGTTGGTTTCTCCATGGGTGGCTGTTTTAAATATAAACCGATGTCTGTCCTGGATGCCCCAGATGCCCTCTCCGACCATGTTCCCAGGAGCCTTGACAAAGTAATTTTCCCCCATTTTCTCCATCTCCTTCTCCAGGTGGAAGTCCTGGTTGTGGTTGCCTCTTGGTTATGGGGGAGGGCATTAACTCACTGTTAGTGACCCCAAAGATCCAGCAGTCAATATCTTGTTACCCTGAGAGAGTACCTCTGGTCTTTCTAGCAGCAGCATATCTAATGGTAGTTGCTCAGCGCATTTTACTGTAGTAAAATAGTTGGTAATCTTGTTAATAATCTTGCTTGGGAAAGGAATGTTGACAGTGGCTATAGCTGTAACTGGCTGCTCCAATGCCATCAACATGGAACTTATTCTACTCCTGTACAGATCAGTTTCAACTGGCATTACTGCACGGGCACATGCCTGGACTGCCGGCTGCACCAAACTCCCTGCCATATTCATTGATAAACTCCTAGCCTGAGGAGTTTATTGAGTCCTGGGATTCCAATTTATCCTGCATAATACCTAAAAATGTAGCATCCTCTGCAACAACATTTTCTTCTTGCCACACTTCCTCAACTCCATAAGTGGGTGCGCTAGGGCTGACAGATTCTAATGAAGCATCTGGAGCATCCATGAGTGATATTGGGGTAGCAACTTCCACAAGTCTTTTGCCCCTGTAACCTCCATACCATCTGAGAACTCCTGGGCTTCCCCAAACATAAACTCTTGGAGTATTTAATTGCTTTGAACGGGATGTATGATGGAACAACAAATGCGTTTACAACGCATGCCTTCACAATGTGGTCTTTACAACGACTACATCCTTACCACACATGCCTTTACCATGCATTCCTTTACAGCGAATTTAGTTGTAAAGACATGTTTTGTAAACTAACATTCATGGTAAATTCTCCCTCGCCCTGCCCCCTAAACCAGACATCATACTCCACCTGCACAGGATCCCTTAAAACTGCCCCTACCAACCCTTGCCCAGAGCCCTAACCCCCTGGCCTACCCTGCCCTGTACTAAAACCTGTCTGAAACTTTCCTAAAAACTACCCGACCCCCTACCCTGCCCTAAACTCTAAAACCTACCATGGTCGAAAAATGGCCCCATCTGTCCTAAAAACTACCCTGACCCCCGCCCTAAACCGTAAAACCCACCCTGGCCTAAAAACTACCCTTTATTGCCCTAAAAACGACTCCCATCCTTGCCTTGAAACCTAAAACCTATCCCGCCCTGTCCTAAAAACTACCACGACCTTCTGCCCTAAACCCTAAAATCCTCCCTGTCTTAAAACCTACCCTGCTCTGTCCTAACAACTACCCAACCCCCTGCCCTAAACCCTAAAACCTAACCCGCCCTGTCCTAAAAACTACACCTCCCTCCCAGAACCCTAAAAGCTACCCTGTCCTAAAACCTACCATGCCCTGTCCTAAAAACTACCGGCCCGCCAACCCAGCCCTAAGCCTTAAAGCCTACCCTGTCCTAAAAACTACCCCACCCTTTCCTAAAAACTGCCTAAGCCCCCATCCTGAACCCTAAAACCTACCCGGCCTTGTCCTAAAAACAACCCCAACCCCCTGCCTTTGCCCTAAACCCTAAAAGCTACCTTGCCGTGTCCCAAAACCTACCCCACCCTCTCCTAAAAACTACCACACCCCCTACCCTAAAACCTACACTGTGCTGTCCTAAAAACTACCCCAACCCCCGCCCCACCCTAAAACCTACCCTGCCCTGTCCTAAATCCTACCCTGCTCTGTCCTAAAAACTACCCAACCCCCTCTCTAAACCCCAAAACCTACACTGTCCTGTCCTAAAAACCACCCGCCCCACCCTGAACCCTAAAACCTACCCTACTCCCGTACTAAAACCTGCCCCGCGCTGTCCTAAAAACTACCCTGACCCCGTTCCCTAAACCCTAAAACCTACCCTGTCCTAAAACCTACCCCACCCTGTCCTAGGAACTACCAGACCCCCTGCCCTAAACCCTAAAACCTACACTGTCCTGTCCTAAAAACCACCCCGCCCCGCCCCTCCCCACCCTGAACCCCAAAACCTACCCTGCCCTGTCCTAAAACCTACCCTGCTCTGTCCTAAAAACTACCTGATCCCGCTCTAAACCCTAAATCCTACCCTGTCCTAAAACCTAACCCACCCTGTCCTGAAAACAACCCTGCCACCCTGCTCCACCCTGAATCCTAAAACCTAACCCATCCTGTCCTAAAAAACTACCCCGATTCCACACACCACCCTAAAACCTACCCCGCCTTGTCCTAAAACCTACACCGCTCTGTCCTAAAAACTACCCGAGCCTGCTCTAAACACTAAAACCTACTCTGTCCTAAAACCTACCCCACCCTGTCCTAAAAAATACCCCGACCCTGCCTTCACCCTAAAACCTACCCCACGCTGTCCTAAAAACTACCCTGGCCCCCCGCCCTAAACCCTAAAACCTACCCTGTCCTAAAACCTACCCCGTCCTGTCCTAAAAACTACCCGCCCCTACCCTAAACCCTAAAACCTACACTGTCCTGTCCTAAAAACCACCCCACCCCAACCCCCGCCACCCCACCCTAAACCTTACCCTACCCTGTCCTAAAACCTGCCCCTCTCTGTCCTACAAACTACCCGACCCGCTCTAAACGCTAAAACCTACCCTGTCCTAAAACCTACCCCATCCTGTCCTAAAAACTACCCCGTCCCCCCGCCCCACCCTGAATCTTAAAACCTGCCCCACCATGTCCTAAAAACTGCCCAGTTCCCCGCCTTCACCCTAAAACCTAACCTTCCCCTGTCCTAAAACCGAGCTCGTTCCGTCCTAAAAACCACCCGACCCCTGTTCTAAACCCTAAAACCTACCCCACCCTGTCCTAAAAACTACCCCATCCCACCCTAAAACCTAGAACCTACCCTGTCATGTAACCTACTCCGATCCGACACCCTGTCCTAAAAACTACCACAACCCTTCCTCCCCAACCCAGACCCCACTTACCTCTCTCCTCTGGTCGCTGCTCTCTCTACCCTTACCACCATATGCGTGGTAACTGCATGCGTAGTAAACGCATATGAGTGAAAACGGCAGCGTGGTCAATGCATATCATTGCATTGACCGCGTTATTAGTGCTGTTTCCCCCCTGAACGCTTTGGGACAACCCGCAGATTGTTTTGCTTCTTGCTCCTTGTAGCCTTCGACATATTTACTGCTAGACTTCACCGCTATTTTTTTAATCCAACGTCCTCGGCTTCGAGGAGGACAGCAGGTTAAAGATTGTATCTCCAAAATTAAATTAGATTGAATGAAATAATGGAATTAAGTTAGAATAAATTATATTCACTGATGTCTGTACTCCACTAAATCCACGGGTGTAACCCACTACAGACGGTTGAGTTCGTGGTTGCTCCCAAAACATTAATTTGCTAAAAAGATACTCATGAATTGCAATGATGAATATAAACTTCACAAGTGCATGTCACAAATGCAGGGGCAAGGATTTGATAATGCTGGAAGAATACTTGTTTGGCACTTAGCTTTAATACGTTGGGGCTTTAAGTACTCCCATGTACTCCCAGTACTTCTGAGTGCTCCCTTATATTTATTTTATTTAAATAATTAAAAATATCACTACGCCTCAGTCCAGTCCAGCTCTGATTTCTGAGTATGATGGAGTTTCTTTGGAAAAAAAAATACCAGGCCAGGTGCACGAGCACTCCCGTAGGTTTAACCACTGAAGACATTTCGGCTCCCTCAGAAGCATTAGGTCAACATACCGTCGAACTGTAGAACTTCTTGCTTTCTTGCTTGCTTACTTGTGCACCTCGCCTTGCCTTCGGCTGCCTTCACTTATACCTTTGTTTGCCTTCGAGTGTGTCAGCTCACAACAGTTGTCTCCTACTGTCGTACTGTAGGGGGTGCCCCGTGCTCGACTTCTCACCTCCCTGGTCAAGCCGGCGACCAACCTGGTGCCAGGCTGATAAACGGGCTGGGCACTCGGGATGCACTTCAAGGGGTGCCCAAGGCATCGGTTTACGACATTCTCTTCTGGTTCTTTGCCAATCCATTACGCAACCGGTTCTTTACTGGTTCTTTAACGCTACCACGGCTGGCCGCGGCAGCCCCTCAACAGCCGGCTGCCCACCAGTTAACCAACTGTCCGCTCCTCCTTGCGGACACCCTGGACCGCATGGCAAGGTGAAACGCAGGAAACGCAGTTACAACCTCCTTGCGATGAGATACGTTTGGCTTCACCTTCAAGCACAGCCTGAGTCCCCTGCTTTTTGCTGTACAAACATTTTAATGTAAGTTATCATGTTTTCATCAGGCCATGCAACTTTTCATGGCTGGACTTCGATTGGCAAAATACTCTATTTATGCATGTGCTAAAATCACATGCATTGTTAGCACATGCATAAATAGCGCCTGTGGTTTTAGTGCAGACTCAGAGTAGCTTCATCTAGTATTTGACCATGCTTTGGCCCAATTAAAGGGACATTGACGCATTTGAATGAATGATATTGGGGCCGTATTGAAGAAATTCATCAAGATTGTTTTTATTTAACTTTTGTCTTCAATTTGAATTAAGAATATGTAAACGTTAGTAACTTGTTATGATCATCTATTTTGTATCTATGTCAGAATATGGTCCTACAAAAATATTGAGGCCGAAGTGTAGATTAATTATTAACACCACCTCCATCTTCTACGTCATGTGCGAGAACGTACACGTGTAGAGTAACCTACTCTAAATGCAGAGTTAGCTACAAATACATTTCTTGATGATATTTCCGTAGTCAATAATTAGGCTAGAATATTTTTGTAAAAGGATATTTTGTCAAAAATACTCTGGTACTATGCATGTATGGTACATTAACTATTTTACCACTGTTTATCATTATCTATTATTGCACAGCTCCAGGATACCACTCTGGCTTTCATACATGAAAACTTGAGCAACTCAGTCACGGCTAAAACAGACAATTTTCTTTCCAAGCTCTGTGCTCATACACAGTGCAACTGACACTATTTGGCCACCAGCAAGACCAGTCACTATGGCTTAGTCCTTAGCTCTAATTGTTCCCAAAGTATCACTTTGCCCCTTTTCACTTTTTAAGTGCTTTCTCTCTCCTGTAGAATCCCTCAGGGCTCTGGGCTCTTACCCAACCTTTTCAATATGTGTTTTTACACCTTTGGCCTGCTTCGTATGTTTCCATTGCCTCAAACTTTGTTAGCATGCACTTAAATAATTCCTGTTTAACTTGAGGAATAAAGAGAAATCTAATGTGTATTTTCAGCAATGCACGTTGGGGGTCAGGGAGAAGACTAAACTGTGGTTTTGCCATAATGGAGATCTTGATAATTGGTGGGAGGCCAGATCTCTAGCATTATCCCACATGGCCCTCCATTACGAGAAACCACCCCATCTCGAGTGAGTAGTAAAATATCTGGGATTTAGAATTAATTTTGATCTCCTAATCAACGATCAGGTCTATGCGGCTACGCCTGGGTGAAGTGAACGAGTCCGGCTTCGTGGAATTCCATGGAGTTGATAAAAAACCCAGTGGAATTCCACAAAGCCGGAGTTCCGTGCCCCTCGGAGCCCTCCTGAATGCACCCATCTTGGAAGCGCCAAGCAGGGTCGGGCCTGGTCAGCCGGTGCTTCTGAGATGGGCGCATTCAGGAGGGCCATAGGCAGTGAAAACTGCAATTTCAGGCCGGTGCACAAGAGGCCTCACAGAGCAGCCTCCTGTGCACCGGCCTGTCCTGTGTGTAGTGCACACGGGGCAGGCCGGTGCACAAGAGGCCTGAAACAAAAGTCCTAAAACAGCAGCTTTCTTTTGCTGGCCTGCTTAGTGCTTCTGAGATGGGCACATTCAGGAGGGCCGTAGGCAGCAAAAACTGCCATTTCAGTCCTTGTTTGTGCACCAGTGTGACAAACCAACAAAAGAGATGATGACTTACCTGGGTCTTCCCAGGGGGTCCTCTTCTCCTCATCGTCCAACCGGGATGAGTCCTCTCAACAGCTGCCTCCCTCTCCGCTCCGGTGGGTGCTGCAGCCCAGTTATGGGCTGCACAGCGCAAGCTAGACTGGGCTGCAGCACGCGCTGGGTGAGTTCTGTTCTTCTGGAGGGGCTAGCAGTTTTTTCACAACTCTATGCTCTGAGAGCGGTATTTCAAAAACTCTGCTAGCTCCGCCAGCAGAGTGGAGCTTCCCACACACTCCTGTCTGTGGGTGCAACCTGCTAAACAGTTCAGTTGAGCAGTGTGCAAACTATCTTGCATTAACTTACCCATGAACAATGCTGTTCTGTTAACTTGGCCTTAGTTCTGGATAGGCTTTGTTATGGTAACATCCCTACTTAAGAATAGCTACATTTTTGTTTAAAAATCGGAGATATTGAAATTAATACTGCTAGGATGGTTGGTTGCATCTCTAAATTTAGTCATGCTTTCTACATCCTGTAGAAGCTTCACAGGCTTCCTGTCCAGGACTGAATTTCCTTCAAGGTTTGTGCATTGTTCACAGAACTCTTTTTTGGATATTCCTTTTGGTGTTTGAGGTGATGCCATACCTAGTATATTCCCTCCAGATACGTGTGATCCTCTACCTCCTGTTTGCTGAAATTTCTCACAGGAGGAAGATAATGTTTGACGAAAAATCCTTTTATGCTTTGGCTCAATTTCAAGATACCTACTTCAACTAAGCTTAAGAAAAATCAATTAAGAAACATCTTTAAATCTGTCTCTTTGTGAAGCAGCAATGTTTTTGGATATTGGGCGCCACGGCTTACTGCTCATGGGCAGCTGGTAAATTAGTAGTATCTCGAGAGCTTTGCCTCAGAAAAAAGTGCAGAACGGTAGTAGGATGAATGCAAGAATTTGTGGAAAGGACAAGCTTGTGCAAAAAACACCTCAGCATTACCCAGCCTAAGTGTGGAACAAATACTACATTGGGCTCTATCTGAGATGGCACTCCTCTGCAAGAGACTAAGGCCATCTGTCCAGGCTTATCTTTTTATCTGTTAAACCATCTTTATTGGACTTTTTGATACATTCTTCATACGTCGGTCATGACGAGCATCACATTACAACAGTGTACAGACTGTATTGTATAACACAGATGTTCAGTGCCAACGTAGTTCAGTGTGTTGAGATGGTACACCAGTTATGGAGTAAGAATACCTGAAAAACAACCTTGAGCCTGTATCCCTTCTCATGTGAGGGTAACACAGGTGCAATCTGAGAATGCCCTCAAGCCTTGTAGAGGTAGGCAATAGCCAATCTACAGATATTTAGCCATGATGTGTTGATGAAGTCCTGTCTTGAGCGAAAGTGTCTAACAGCTGCAATTCAGAAGAAGACCCTTTCTGGGTTCCACCCAAGGGAAATGGGGAAGCATAACAAAGAAAGAAAGGTGAAGAAGGAGAGGAAGCAGACATTCCACTGGGCGAAGCTCCACTGTCCAGAGCTACTATCGCTCTTCACATCTCCCTAAAACGTTGAGAGGAGCTTGTCCCATGGGCTGCATTGGAGTGCTTTGTCAGTCCCGCACCTCCTGCTACCTCCAGCCAGCCCCATCTGACCACCAACGCCTGCACTGTGCCTCACTCTCGACTGTCAAGGCTTTCCAATGCACTTTAAGTACCCACCTGGCAAGCAACAGCACCAAATCTTTGAAGCAGATCATGGAGCCACCTGCTATTCTATGCTTGTAGACACCAGTAGGTAGTGACACCAGTGAGGGCTGTGCAGACAACTCCCATCGCCCTCAAACACTGAGACAGTCCAAAACATCTGTATCATATCCACCACTGGGAAGCAATAGCACTGGCACTGCTGAGTGCATTTTATGTAATCTGGCTCATGTTGGATACGCTCTGCACAATATATTATGTTGGAGATACTGGAGCCAGGTATTGTGAGAGACCTTGCGTGGGTAGACCAGTGCTCTGCTCCACTCCCTTGCTGACAGTGCGCTGCCATTATCTAGGTCGTGGCATCACCAGTGGGTTGTGCGCCTTATATGAAATGGCTTTTGCAAGCCAGAAAGTCAAGCCACACTAATTTTCCATTGTAAACAGGTTGACTGTGTTACTGTCAAGCCGTGTGGACCCGAGAAGACCATTAAGTCGACGGCTTTCGCCTGCCTTATTCAGATGTATTGCAGCTTAGCTGAAGACTGCAACGACGGAGTGCTCTTCTTGGCTGTCTGGCAGGCAGGTTCCGCCACCTGTAGTTAGATGTTACAGTTGAACAGGCTGTGCCCTGCAGGTGGTTTGCTGACGGAGGGAGGACATCGCTGGACCCAAAGGACATCGAAATATGCCAGTGGCAGTGGAATACAGGTAAGTCACACACACACTCTACCTTTCACATGTGCGTCCCCCTACTTCACGCTTGAAACAACATACCACATACACACCAATATCCATTGCCATTCAAACACAAAAATGTATATGCCGCAAACACACATTGACATACATCCATGACATACACATACTAGTGACATTGACCCCACTCACAACACAACCACAACAACTGCACACTCACCTACTCAAACACACACACACAAGCACAACTACACACATAATGACAACGATCGCCACACAACAACATGCACCTGAATGTTGCATGCAGCAACACAATACATAAATAACATACACAACAACGTCCATGCCTTATACAAGTGGTACACATTCTGGCACAACCACATCACCCACTACATTTCTCTCCACCTCACCCAGCAAATCACATCACACACACACACATACATTTACTGACCCACACACACAACTCGATGCACAACATGACATGTACAGACCCCTTTGCAGTGTGCACACACTGGCACAGTTGTGAATGTACCATTATTGTGGTGCCAGCATTCATTTGGCAAAGAATACTGACACCATAATGACAAATGTATATGTGTGCAATACGTGTGGTGTACCAGAGGTTCCCCATCAGTGTCTGATGCATGTGTGTCCTTGACATATGCATGCTACAGAAATTAAAAAACGACTGTGACAAAATTACTGTGACATCTATATGTCTGCAGTAGTCACTCATTCATGTGCAGTGACACCCCGTACTTCGCCAATGCCCGTTGCCTACCTTCATGTCCAGTGATTGGTGGGGAGGTCATGTTCTCTCTGGGGTCCAGTGGCAGCAGCGATGGAGGGTCCTGTCCAGTCATGTCCAGCCAGAAACTGAAATAGAATCAGGAGAAAAGGTGAGTTTTCACCGACTTATCCCCCTAATCCTCTAACTCAGAACTGGAGGTCGGACCACCACTTTTCGTTTGGTGGTAAGGCACATCCAAATCTGCTCAGCGGTAAGTGTAGCTGGAGATCTGCCATCAGCCACACTTTCCTATGGCTCCGTTGACATGGATGGGAATGCTTGGCGGAGTCAGCGGGACTCAGGCGAGTGAAAGTCTATGAGACCGCCAAGAACTAAATACTGTTTGTGGACCGTCATGGCGGCTGACAGGCTTTCAGTCGATAACTCAACAGCAGGACCGTTACTGCCAAGATCTAAACCAGGGCCAGTGTCTCTAGTCCAAGAGTCAAATAGTTTGAGCACCTAGGTAGTGTGGAGGGAACCCAAGCTAGGAGTGCTGGAGAAAATATGATGAAGAATGAACAGTAGACATGTCGTATTTGAAAAAGTTGAAGCACAGGCCTGCTCAGCTATTATAAAAGATTAGGGTGCACTAACCTGAAGTAAACTTTGTCTAGTACGATCACAAGAGTTCTAAGATGGCAGGCAGTTTGGTGGAAGAACCTCAAGAGGAGTCAGAGTCATAGCCCAAGAGAGGAACTGTTAGTGTTGCAGAAGTCGGATCACAAACACATCAGAAAGGCTTGGATGACTAGAATGTTGGAGTTTCTGGGTGACTTAGGAGATGAGTGCAGGGATGACGCTGGTGCAGGGTTAGAGTGTCGAAGGTCGGGGCGACTAAGGAGATGAGTGCAGGGATGAAGCGTGCACTGGACCGGAATGCATAAAGATCCTGGTGATTCGGGAGGTGAATGTAAGAACGTAGCAAACTAAGGATGGGTATGAGCCACAAGGTACAAGGCCAAACCCCAATGTAAGTTCTGAATGGGTATTTATAAAGGAAGCCAAGGGTGTTCCAGAAAGGCCATGTCCTACGTGGAAGCGTGGAAAATTCCAACAAACCTGGGGAAAATCATGTGTTACATAACAACAAACATGAGGCCTAGTAAGTAGGAGGTGCAAACGGTAGTTGACAACGATAACAAGTAGAACAGCAACCCAAGTGCATGATGGTACAATCCAATGGTTCACAGTGGGAACATGCATATCCTAAAAAGACATGTGATATCTGCAGGTGCAAATTAAACAAAACTTGCATTGCAACAACACAGGAGAGTCAATGGTTCAAGTTTCATAGGAGGGAGGAAGCCATGGAGTTCTTGAGATGGAAAGGGGCGCAGTGGTAGGAATGACACTAGCCCGGCGAGTAAAACTCACCGCACATAGGGCACAAGATGGAGCCATGACAGTTTCTCCCGTAAATGATGTCCCACCGGGTGTGGTTTATCTGGGTGGTGGCCATGAAATAAATGAACCAGGTGAGAGGCATGAACATTACTAGCTGGTTCCCAAGATTGTTCCTTTGAACCAAACCTTTTCCATACAATCTAATTAAACGGATACTCCTTCACACACCGTGAATCTAGAATCCTTCGAATAATCCTGGCCATCCTGGGTTACAGGTGATGGGGAGGTACGGGCTGAGGTTGCACGTGATATGGTTTGAGGAGGGAAACATGGAAAACAGGGTAAGCAAGCAAATCATCTGACAGCTGGAGCTGAAGTGATACAGAATCCATTACCTTTTCAATTGGAAGGGGACCCAAGAAACAAGCTGCATTTTTATGAGGACCATGTAGTCATAAATTTCATGTGACAATCCAAACCTAATCCCTGCTATTGTACTCCGATGATTGTCGATGAGTTATATTTTCCTCAAATTCAATTTAACCTATTGTAAGTGTTGTAGTACCTCTTGTTGGGAATCATAAAGGTGCCTTACAAAATCTTGTATTGCAGGTACACTATCGGAAGTCATAGCAAAGTTATCGGGTAAGGTCTATGGAGGTACACCAGTTACACAACTGAAGGGCGAGACCCCTATGGCTGAATGCGGTGTGTTGTTGAGAGCAAACTCAGCAAATGGTAACAAGGACTCCCAACAATCGGGAACCATAGTCTCAAGACATCACAGAGCATGTTCTAAAACTTGATTTACCCACTTTGTCAGCATAGAGAGGACATGCAGACGAGAGTCAGGCTTCAATGCCCAATAATGTGCAAAGACTGCACGAGAACTTTGAAATAAACTGCTGGCCCTTATTAAACACAATGACCAAAGGAAGCCAGTGCAATCACACAATGCTCTGAATAAACAGCATGGCTAGGGTTTAGGGTGTAGGCATTTCTTTAAGAACAATACAATGTGTCATCTTGGAGGAAAGATCAACTACTACCAAAACAATAGTATGGTCATTGGAGTTAGGAAGATCAGTAATAAGCTCCATGCTGATGGCTTGCCAGGGGTAAAGAGCTATGAGCAAGACACTTGAAATACCTGGAGAAACAGAATGGGGTATCTTGTCTTGAAAGCTTGTTGGACTAATCTGAATGCTGTCATGCACATCCTTAGACAATGTCGAACACTCAAACCATAATTGGCAATCAATCCAGAGCTCTTGGATCTTTAGAAGCTCAGTGTAGGAGGCTGTCCTGGTTTGTGGTGGGTACCTTGGGTACTTACACCTTACACCAGGCCCAGTTATCCCTTATTAGTGAAATGTAGTAGTGTTCTTGCAACTTAGGCTGATAGAGGTAGCTATAGCAGAGCAGCTTAGTCTGAACTATGAGACATGCAAAGCTTCCTGCAATACCACTTATATTTACACAGTACTTATACACAAGTAAAGACTATACTCCGTGTTACCAAAAATAAAGGTAGTTTATTTGGGTGACACAAGGCCAAAAATATCTTAGAGGCAATACTCATTCTGGAGGTAAGTACTATACACAATATATACACTAGACTCCAAAATAAGGTAAGTAATTAGACATAGGATAGTGCAAACAATAGGAAATGCTATAGAATTCAATGGGAGAAAATAGGTCTAGGGGCAACACAAACCATATACTAAGAAAGTAGAATGTGAACCACAAATTCTCGCCTAGGCAAGTGTAGTCTGTAGAGAATCGCTGGGAGAGTAAGAATACAGTAAAGGTAAGTAAATGACCCCACCCCAGAGCCCAGAAAAGCAGGAGTAAAGTACTGCAAGTTTCCTTAGAACATACTACAAGTCGTGATTAGAGTTATTGCAAGAACCAGGCAAGACTGCAAACAACAAATGGTGGATTCCTGGACCTGAAGACCTGCAAAGGAAGGAGACCAAGTCCAGAAGTCGAAAGAAGTTCCAGGAAGGACAGGAGCCCCTGCCAACCCAGAAGAGGGTGCAAAAGAAGAGTCCCCAGTTGGATGAAGACTGCAGATATGCACCCAAGGAAGATGCCAGCAGGTTCCTGTATGATGCACTGGATGTCCCACGAAGAGAAGTTTGATGCAGGTGAGTTTTGGAGCTGGATTTCTCCAACAAGCCTAAATTCCGACAAAGTCACGTTTTTGCATCAAAATGGCGCTATCTGGACCCAGGAGGGACCTGGAGGCCTCAACTCTGTGTGAGGAGAAAGACGGGACTCTCAGCACTTTAGAGAGCCCTCAGAACACCAGACAGCACTCACGGGAATCCCAGGACACGGGGACAAAGGAGTTGCAAATTGGGGAGAACAACTCAGCGAGTTGAGCGTCACAGGATAGAGTGCTGGGGATCTGGGCCAGGCTGTGCATGAAGGAATTTTGCAAAGAGTGCACAGAGGCCTCAGGAGGTGAAGAAGACGCGGTGCACAGGGGTACTGTCGTTCTCAGGGAAGGCAAGATCTTACCTCCTCCAAATTGGGACATTAGGACCTCAGGACAGTGTGTGTCGAAGGGGTTCACCACCTGTGTTCCAAGGAGCACGCTCGTCACCAGGAGAGAAGTCCAAGAGAACCTGTCGTCGACTTAGAAGGTGCCTGCATGAGCAGGGAAGTGACTCCGTCACTCCACGGGAGATTTCTCTGGTCCTTCTGGTGCAGGGTGAAGACAGGGAGTCCCCAGAGCATGCACACTGTGGAAACTGTTGCAGTTGCTGGCTGGAGCTGAAGTTGCAGAGGAAAAGTAGCCCTTCTTTGTTGCTGTTACAGCGGTTCCTGGAGCAGTCTGCAGTCGATCTGAGGTCAGAGGATGGAGTAGTAGCTGCAGAGGATTCCTGATGGAAACTTGCAAGCAGAATCTGAAGAGAAACCCACAGGAGAGACCCTAAAAAGCCCTGAGAGGGGGATTGGCTACCTTATCAGGTATGGACCTATCAGGAAGGGTCTCTGACGTCACCTGCTGGCACTGGCCACTCAGAGGCCTCCAGAGTGTCCCCACACCTTGGAAAACGAGATGGCTGAAGTCTGGGACACACTGGAGGAGCTCAGGGCACTACCCCTGGGGTGGTGATGGACAGGGGAATGGTCACTCCCCTTTCCTTTGTCCAGTTTCGCGCCAGAGCAGGGACTGGGGGTCCCTGAACCGGTGTAGACTGGCTTATGCAAAGAGGGCACCATTTGTGACCTTCAAAGCATTTCCAGAGGCTGGGGGAGGCTACCCCTTCCCAGCCTGTAACACCTATTTCCAAGGGGGGAGGGTGTAACACCCTGCTCCCAAAGGACATGCTTTGTTCTGCCTTCCTGGGACTGAGCTGCTCAGACCCCATGAGGGCAGAACCCTGTTTGTGAGGTGGCAACAGCTGTAGCTGCATTGCAAGCCTCAGAGAGCTGGCTTAGCAGTACTAGGTGTCCATGGTGGAGCCTCCATGATGCAAGGAATTGGCTCCCCAATACCAGATTTGGAATGGGGGGACAATTCCATGATCTTAGATACCTTACATGACCATATTTGGAGTTACCATTGTGAAGCTACATATAGGTATTGACCTATATGTAGTGCACGTGTGTAATGGCGTCCCGCACTCACAAATTTCTGGAAATTGGCCCTGAACTATGTGGGGGCACCTTTGCTAATGCAAGGGTGTCCTCACACTTAGGCTCTCATTACGTCCCTGGCGGACGGCCGTATTTTGGAGAAAGGTACTGCCAACAGGCTGGCAGTACCTTTCCCCAAAATATGACATTGGCAGTTTGGCCCAACCAAACCGCCAATGTACCACTCCACCCACCAGGGTGGTAACAGTCTCCGGGCTGGAGACGCAGACGTGCGTCACTGTCCCACCCACGGCATAATGACCCCGCCTACCGCCATGGTTTTCGTGGCAATCTTACCACTACGAAAACCATGGCGGTAGGCACTGTCAATGCCAGGGAATTCCTTCCTTGACACTGATGGGGGTCTCCGCCGCCCCCCTACCCAGAATCCTCCCCTGCCCCTCCCTCCCCCTCTTGACCCCCGACATACATACACATTCACGCACCAACATCCACACGCATACACACACTCATACCCACATTCACCCACGCAGGCATACATTCATTCACACAGATATCAACACACACTGACATACATTCTAGCACACACGCATTCAAACAACACAACACACACTCACACCCATTCATGCACACATGCATTCCACACGCCACACACCCGCATGCACTCACTCAATCAAATACACACACACCCCCCAGACTCACACAACACCCACCACTCCCCTCCCCTGTTAGAGTATCCGACTTACCTGCTTGCAGAGGGTCGTTCGTCAGGAAACGGGGCGCAGCGCTGCTGCCAGCAGCAGCAACCACCAGCAGAACACTGCCAGGCCATATCATGGATCATGATACGGACTGCGGCGGTCTACTGGTGTGGCAGTGCTGCTGCCAGCAGCACCACCTTACCGCCGTCCGTCGCTATGATTGGCAGAATTCCGGCTACGGTCATAATATGGCGGACAGTAGGTTGCCATGGTGACGATGTTTTGGCGGCCGTCGCCACAGCGGTAGGCGGTCATTACCACCATGGTCTTAATGAGGGCCTTAGTAACTTTGCACCTAACCTTCAGTAAATGAAGGTTAGACATATAGGTGACTTATAAGTTACTGAAGTGCATTGAAAATGGCTGTGAAATAGGGTGTGCACCATTTCACTCAGGCACAATGGCACGCCTGTGGAAGGGTTTGTCTGAGCTCCTTATGGGTGGCAAAAGAAATGCTGCAGCCCATAAGGATCTCCTGGAAACCCAATGCCCTGGGTACCTAGGTTCCATATACTAGGGACTTATTAGAGGGGTCCAGTGTGCCAATGGAGATTGGTAAATGAAGTCACTATAGTGACAAATTTAAAAGCAGAGAGAGCATAAGCACTGAGGTTCTGGTTAGCAGAGCCTCAGTGACACAGGCAAGCACTACTGACACACACACATTAGGCCATAAATTATGAGCACTCGGGTCCTGACCAGCAGGATCCCAGTGAGACTGGCAAAAACATATGGACATACAGGTACAAATGGGGGTAACATGCCAAGAAAGATGGTACTTTCCTACACTCAGCTAATGGAATGGCAGGACACCCAATCAAGGCTTCCTGTTTTAATCTTTTAGTGGGCGTAAATATGGCGGTGCCATGATAAGGGAAGTGTTGGTGTACAGGTTAATTCTTTTCATTCCTACTCCCTTTTCGCCTAACTTTGCCCAAAAAGTATCTTTGGCCACTGCGAATTTCAGTGTGTTCTGAATGGATTGTGTTCCAGGAAATTTGTTCCTGAGAGTCCTGACTGATGTAACTTTGTTCCTCTGGCAATATCTTCTTTAAGGCCCTGGAAACTGGAGGCACATATCCTGGTATATTATCAGTGCCAGCTTTTGTGTGGTGCGAGCTGTGCCATCGCATTGGGTGCCAAGGTCGGGGGGCACCATTGTGCTCCGTAATCAGCACCTGTTGCATCATCCAAAAGCCTGCATTTTAAAGCACTGTTGTCCCTCTCTCATTTCACTCTCTCATTTTCACAATATTGGTCTTCATAGAAATAGAAGAGAGATAACAGCTTTAACAGGTCACAAGGTGCACATGACAGAGACACTTGTGCCTGGCCCATGCATGCACTGCATTGAAATATCTGCTTATGGGTCGTCAGGAGTCAGGAAACAGCAAAAAAGGTTTTTATGCGAATGTTCGGTGATTTCATTTAACTGATCTTGACATTGAGAGGTGAGCCCCTCTCTTCTGAAGCATAATAAAAGGTCAAGCTGATTCAACAATTTATTTTAAGCATACACTGAAAGGCATGTTAAAAAATAATACAAGTGGTAATGTATAACTTTCTGATTAAGTTATGTGTTCAGGCATCTGCAGACTTTTTAAACATGAACAAATGTCTTGTATTTTATTCTGTGTTAACTGGCAACCTTAGTTCCCATATTTCGGTTTGTCCACTTTAACCCCTGCTTTAGGACTTTGTTAAGGAAATTGAAGGCATTTTCCACTGGTGCAGCAGGTGCAGTGGTACCAGGGCCCAGGGGCCTGAGGGGCCTATTCAATATTGCTATACTATATTACTCAATCAACAGCCAGCTAGCCCATTTCTTTCTTTGCTCTCGGGTCTATGACAAACTATCTACACTAACGATTGAATGTCGTTTTAATTAAGTTCATTTTTGTTATTTGGATAAGAAAGCTATAAGAAGAGGGTACCATGAAGCAGAAAAACTGCACAAACCGTGTCTGTATCCCTGTGGTGAGCACATGAAGGATACCTCTATGGGAACATTGTTTTAATGTAAACATAAAGTAGATGATTGTTGAATCCTATTGCCAACCATGTTCTATATTTTATCGTGATGAATGAAGTAGTAATCAGCTCCATCACTACAGGATTGTTTTGTGATTTGAGAGTAGATAAACACTGAGAATACTTAGCTGTTTAATTGTGCCCTGGACAAGCCACTTTGTTGTTGAGCTCATTGAATGTGGTATACACTTTTTTTCAACAAACGAAAACATATTCATGCCTATCAATTTTCCTGTATTTCCCTTTCAAAATCTCCACTTACCTTATGTTCTTCAGTTCTATAAGGGGCTTCCATTTGTGACCTATGAACCAAGAAATGGGAAGCAACATTAGAGAACTTGCCTGCTAGAAATGGGTAAAGCAAAGGAGTAAAGTATTAGGTTGGCTAACTTAGTCAAGCGATAAAGCAGGGGTTAAGGAGCATAAAACTAAGTGTGGGTGTGTCCCTCATTCTGAGTGTAATTGGTATGCAGATAGTGAGTGTGGTGGTGAGTGTGGTGGAGCGGTCAAAGGCATAAATTAAAACAAAATATTCTGTAACTTTTATTAGTCCTTCACTTTCAAGTAACTGCATGTAAAATAATGCAAACAGCATAACTAAAAATAAATGCAAGTTAAAGAAAACAATGAGAAATGTACTTTTTTTTTCGTTCTGAAACCTCAGTTGGCTATTGTGATTACTGTGAAGTCTCTGTGTATAACTAAAGTGTCTCAAAAAACTGAATCATAGTTGGTGTAGTGAGGAATAGTGACTTAGGTATTTGTAGTGCTTCAAGAGCCGAGTCTGTGACAGAAAGCACTGAAAATGTAAGTAATTGTTTCAAAATTGTCATACACACACCATAAAATAGGCTGTTGCAAAATGTTAAAAAATGTTCAGGGCCAAACTTAAAATCATTTGGTGCAATGCAGCAAGACCCTTGTTGCGCTGCGTCCAATGGGGAAATAATGCACATTATTTACTAATATATGGTGCATTCCTGGTGTCTCTCTGCATTGGTGCACTGTGTGCTGCTTAGCGCCAATGCAGGCACCCTTGTGCCATGGCGTAATGGTTTCTGTGTTACAGACAGGATTGTTTTTGTGAAAACAATCCTCAAAGGCATGTTCCTCTTTCTATGTGTGCTGCATAATGCAGCACACATATAAAGGAAATAATAATGTGAAATAAACATATTTCTCCTTGTTATGTCTCTGTTGGAATGGTGTAGCATTTTGATGGATTCCTAGGTTTAGTACCCTTAGAAAATCTGGGAATGCTCCAAACTCGATAGGTGTATGTGTGGGAAAGCCCACTTCATCAATGGAACGTTTTCCAACCACAGTGTAACCTGAGTCAGTGATGAAATGTTTCCTTGCATTACTCTGGATTTACCAAGCCATGCAGGCGAGGTGGCTTTGCGTTGCTTGGTATATCTGATTTAAGCCCTTGCGTTGCCTTGCACCACTTTGTGGGATGCAACAGCAGCACTAGGGCTTAGTAAAAATTTATATTTTAGAAACACACAATTAGTCTCTACCTAATACAGATATTTTGTATCTGCTTCATAAAAGGACACACTTCAGAACTCAGTTGGTAAAAACCCTTACTTAACTCTCAAAAACAAGAACTTTGTCACCATGAAGCTTCAAGTGACTCCATAAATGGAAGCCTATACTGGCTCCCTAGCATCCTTTAGATTTGCTGAATACTAGTTTGCACACATTTATTTCTCCGGGTAGCAGGAGCCCTGGCGAGAAGGCTTAAGCTCACTGTCACTCCTTTAGCTTCTCAGTGGATCCCCCACTCTTCCCTTTTAATCGTAGGCATTTTAAGGTCGCATCATGGGTATGTGTGGTATTTGTGTAGCAAAAACCTAGCAAATAGTCTGCAAGACACTGTACATGATGAATCTCAAGCATACAGGCAACATGTGATAGGAGGGATTGCTTGGGTCTTGGAGCAGAAGTGTACTATTATTGTGCTGTGATTCTTTAAAGAGGTGCATCTTGAATGCTTGCAAAAACTGGAGCAGCGTTTGTGGGCAGTTAATGGATACGGGTGTGGTGTGTTGTCCCTAATCCTGTGTGTGTGTGTGTGGATGGAAAAGTTAGGCACTCTGTTTTTTTCTTCTATACACCTCTTAGGTGCCAGCCTGATGGTGTCCTGGCTGTGGGTATGCTAACTCACCAGAGATGGTGAGCTTGTCTGAGAGGTAAGGGTAGGTGGTGTTCGCAATGGCCCTGTAAATGATACAGCTGCTGTCCAAGATGATTGTGATCCAACTGAATGGAGGTGATGTCATCATATTTCCTCAGGCCCTAGATGAGATGGGCAGCAGCCCATAGGATGCCTATACTGTGTTAAAAAGATTTAAAAGGATTTTGCACAAATTGTTTGTGAAGCACCAGCTATGGTCCACTTGGGACCTCAAAATATGCACAAACGTCTGGTATTTTTATTTGAGAAAAGTGGCACACTAGCTTGAACCCAAACATCTGGTAAAAATGTTAGTGCAAACATTTACTTTAGAAATTGTGCACAAATTTGCACTGAACCCATGAAATCTATGTACCCCTGACCTTAGGTGGAAAGGGATACACAATCTCAGTCTGTAGTGCCCCTCCTCAACCAGGTACCCTTCTACTAAACCAGAAAGCGGACTCGATAATACCAATATGATGCAATGCCTGTTGCAATTACAATTAAATTCCTGTTCTGAGACCCACATCCCAGCCCGACCATATGGCAATTAGCACTTCAAACTGGACCAGAAATTTTGTGCATTTTTCAGGCTAACATCAGGAACTGTAATTTGAACGAATGAGCCCAAAAATGTTAACAGGAGCACAAAGTCGGAAGAGAAAAGCACAAAGTATAGCACAAAAAAACAAAATCGTTGAAAAGACTTTTGAAATTTTTACGACTTGGTGGACCGTCTAAAAAATGAGGTGATGAAGGAGCGGGTAATCGTTTCAATGTTGGCATTCTACAACATTTGAATTAGAATCATCTTTTGCTTCAACTGACAAACAAGTTGAAGACAACTTGACAGCTGTGCTATATAACCAAAATGATGGTATCCTGTCGGCTGCACACAATACCTTGTCATCCTCCTCAGAGTGTAAGGATTCTACACATTTCTAAAATTTTTGAATTAAAGTAATCTCTGGCTTTAGTTAAAAAATAAATTGAAGATAACTCATCTGATGCCCTACATAGTAAAACTAATACACTGTCAGCTAAGCAGACTACCTCGTCCTCCTCCATATATGACACAGCTGATCCAGTACTGTGGCTAGACAAATTGAATTCCACATTTGTGGATAATATTGAAAATTCTGGACCATCTGAAATAGAGGATGTAACATTCCCTATAGATAAAATGTTGTTTTTAAAAAATCTTTCAGATGAGGATTTAGACAATTATAAAATAATAAAGCACAGATGGCTGGTTTATTAAAAAACTTCAGACTGTTCATCTTGTTTCTGCTGTAAGTGTTTTCCATCTGAAAAGTCGAAAACTTCTCTAGGAAGTACAGGTTTTTGTGATTGGAGACACATTTGTGCTTGCTTGAAGGAGCATGAAAAATCACAGGATCATCTGACATCCTATTGTGTGTGGATGGAAACAGAGGTGAGACTTTGGTTGAATAAATGTGTGGATGTGTCACATCAGCAAATGATAAACCAAGAAACTGTTCATTGGAGAGGTGTTCTAGAAAGGCTTATGTCTGTACTTTTGTTTTCATCAGAGCACAACCTGGCCTACAGGACCCTCTGATCAACTGTTATGCCAAATAATGGAAATGTCTTGGGATTAGTATTACTTCTTGGCAAGTTTGATGTTGTGGACCAAGAACATTTGACACATGCTTGTGCTAAGGAGAATTCTGATAATTATCTTGGAAAAAAACATACAGAATGAAATAATCAATCTTTTAGAAAACCAAGTGCTTAATGATATTCTACTTTGAGGAAAGACAGCACAATATTTTTCAGTTATATTAGACTGCATTCCTGACATAAGCCATTCCGAAAAGCTATCACTGATCATATGGTTTACTGATATCACCAAAAAGAACATCTCTATAAAGGAATATTTTATTGGTTTTAAAGAGGTGAATGACTCCACAGGTAAAGGAATAACAGAACTGTTATTAGGAGTTCTGAAAGAGCATGACTTGAATGTACAAGATCTACAAGGTCAATGCTATGATAATGGTGCCATGATGAAGGTCAAAATAAAGTTGTCCAGGACAGAATTCTCAGAGTGAATTCAAGAACATTTTTTCTTCCAGAAGGTTGTCATCCCCTGAGTTTAGTGATATTGGATGTAGCCACAACATCTATAGAAGCTGTTTGGAGTACTGCAAAAAAACTCACACTCTGTTTTGTGCTTCAACTCAAAGATAGAAGATTTACTCAATCATGTACCTATCCTAACTCTAAAGCCATTAAGTGCAACTCGTTGGGAAAGTTGCATCAAAAGCGTAAAAGTGCTGTGCATCCAAACAACAGAAATGTATGATGCCGTAACAGAAATACATTATTCAAATGCAGTAGATGCAGGTATCCGACACAAAGCAGATTTCCTGCCTGAGCAACTTATGAACTTCACATTTCTGATAGCCCTTCATTTTAGATCAAAACAATATTGTCAGCAAACAATTGCAGAGCAAAAAAGTATATGTTACAACTGTAACAGCTTTGAGAGATGGGGCTCTAATCTTTTTGTCCTCATATGGAGAGAATGGATATGAAGAAGCAAATACAAAAGCAGAAATATTAGCCACATCTCTTGAAGCAGACACTACCTTCAAAGATACATGCAGATGTAAAAAAAGATCCTATCTATTGAAAGTGATATTGCGCAACAGCTGGACTTATCCACATCAGTCTTTGCATTTGCAAAAATGAAAGACCATAAAGTAAAATTTACTTGAATTTTACTAATTGTGTTTTATAAAACCATCACAGTTAGAAAATGTTAATAAATACATAAACAAGATATGAATATTATTTTAGGCTCTAAAATAGAAGTTATGTTTATCTGATGATGTCTTAATATCCTTTTCCTAAATAATTGTTATTTAATTCACATGGAATTTGAGCATACATTTTATATACTCTTAATTTACTCTGTACATTTAATATGTGGTTGAGAAAGCATACAGCGCAGCATAAAAAATAATGTTTGTTTGGTGGGCAACAGAGGTTGTCGCACACGGGCGCCACAAACTCTAATGCCGGCCCTGCGTATTATTGTGTCGTGTAGAAACTTTTCCCACACAATTATCTGTGAGGCGCTGGCCTCTAAAAGATAAGGCTGCCTGGAGCCTAAGGGCCAGATGTAGCAAAGTCCCAAATTGCGACTTGCAATCTGCGAGTCCCTGCGACTCGCAAATTGCAAGTCGCAATTTGGGATGCAGAAAGGTGTCTCAGACTGCGAGTCGCTTTGGGGTCGCAAAGACCCACCTCATTAATATTAATGAGGTGGGTCGCATTTTGCGACCCCATAGCGATTCAGGGCACTCACGGACATGGAGGCCTGCTGGGAACAGCAGACCTCCATGTCCGTGACTGCTTTTAAATAAAGCAGTTTCTTTTTTTTCAAAGTGCAACCCGTTTTCCTTAAAGGAAAACGAGCTGCACTTTGAAAAATAAACCGAAACCTTCCATTAGACCACTGCCTGCTCTGAAAAATTATTTTTTGGTCCAGACACAAAGGGTAAGGGGTCCCATGGGGACCCCTTCCCGTTTGCGACTGGGTTACCATCCACTTCAAGTGGATGGTAACTGCGAGTCCATTTGCGACCGCTTTCGCGATCGCAAATGGAATTGCATACCAGTGCGACTCGCAAAGAGGAAGGGAACACCCCTTCCTATTTGCGACTCGGAAATGCATTTTGCGAGTTGGTTCCGACTTGCAAAATGCATTTCTACATACCAGATGGGCTTTAACAACTTGCAAACGGCGTTTTTCGCCGTTTGCGAGTCGCTAAAGCTTTCCTACATCTGGCCCCAAATCTCTGAACCCTGAGGTCCTTTTTTATCCATGGACACAGCCTCAGATAACAAGGTAGGTTCTTGGAATTCATGAAATGTGCTTTTAGCCAATTTGTCTGAGAGAAATTTTTGTCACGGATCCGGAAGAAGCGTAAACTAGTCTATGTGGACGTGTTGCACATGGTGCAAGGTCTGTGCAGCATTCAGGTACCTTATGGGGAAGTAGTTGTGTACTAAGTTGTTCATCACAGGTGTCTTGAAGATTCAGGTTGCTCTTTGGGTGTAAGGTCAAGGAGTCAAGTGTAAGAGCTGCACATACCAAGAGAGACAGGCCTTTCAGCATGTTATCACAGCAATGAGTTTAACAGTATATAAATGTAAAAGTGACGAGCTGGAGAGATCTGTCAATGGTAGGATTGTGAAATTGAAGTCAAGGGATTCCTAATGTAGCACCAAAGGTCGAATGCCGATAAAATCAAAAGTCAAGGTTTCTGTGGGCCATTTCTTACCTTCTAATGATAGTGGAGTAGTTTGGTATACAATTAACCCAGAAGAGAGCACAGAGCCATCTACAATTCTACCCTGCTCCGGCTCATTCTTAAAAACCCATGGGACTTGTAGTGAAGTAGCTAAGGTTAGACCTAGGAAATTCACTATGGCCCAATGTGCATGGATAATCCCTGCCGTTTTTTTTAAAGTGTAAAGGTAAGTGTGGTTGGCATCATGATGCGTTGTGGGACTTTTTGTGAGGTAGCAAGTCGATTAAGGGGACTGGGCTCAAAAATCATGTCTAGCTGACAGACCTCTATATCGACTGGGTACTCAAGTCATTGCGGCACCATGTTTGGAGTCAAGGCACTAAATTTTGGAACTCCTTTCGGTTTGGCAGTGCACTCTTGAGTAGAACGCACCTCTCCATAACAGAATAGGCATAATTTTAGTTTATTTCTACGTACTATCATCCCATAGTTTAGATGGGATTTACAAGGTGAGTCAAGGACATCTTTAGCACACTTCTCAATCCCCTATCAAAAGGGAAGGTTCTCATATCAACAGGGTGCTGGACTCTCATAACTAGTTTGCTTGAAGCAGTAAAGTAGATAAGGAGAATCTCACTGCCCTGTCAATGATTTGGCAACTCAACATCAGTAGTCTTAACAAGGGTGTGCATATCCAAAAGACAAAGGGGGTCATTACAAGCCTGGCGGAAGGCGGAGAACCGGCGGTAAGACCACCAACAGGCTGGCAGTCTTACTCTGTGGAATTATGACCATGGCGGTTACTGCCATGGTCATCCGCCGGTTCTCCGTTCCGCCCGCCAGGCTGGAGACCTGGGTCTCCAGCCCAGCGGCCGCCACTATACCGCCGGCGGTATTTGGACCCGGCTTACCGCCGTGGATTTCCAGAAGTTTGAACCGCCATGAAATCCATGGCGGTAAGCACTATCAGTGCCAGGGAATTCCTTCCCTGGCACTGATAGGGGTCTCCCCCACCCCCCACCCTAACTCCCTCCCCTACCCCCCCACCACCCCTGCCACCCGCCCAAAGGTGGCAGGGCCCTCCTCCCCACCCCGATCCCCAACATCACTTCACCCATACCCACACGACACGCACGCAGGCACCACCTACATACTTACACGCACACACGCCGACATACATGCCTACATCCACACATACAGTCATACACGCACACCCACATTCAAACATACACACACACACACATCCATACAGACATACCCACAGACATACACACACTCATTCCCATACACACAACACCCCCGCAGGCATACACGCACTCACACACCCCCTCTACATACACACACGCACACCCCCATGCACCCACACAACACACAACACCCCTCACCCCCCTCCACTCACAGACGATCGACTTACCTGGTCCGACGATCCTCCGGGAGGGGACAGGAGCCATGGGGGCAACTCTGCCGACACCACACCGCCAACAGAACACCGCCACAGCGAATCACAGGATGTGATTCGCTGGGCAGTGTTCTGTTGGCGTGGCGGTGGAGGTGGAGCAACCTCCACTTCCCTGCCTCCCGCCAGTATGGCTGTTGGCGTCTCTCCGTCCGTAAAAGGACGGAGAGCTGCCAACGGTCATAATAGGCAGAGCGGCAAACCGCCACCAATGGCAGTCTTCCGCACGGCAATCCCTCAGCGGTCTTCAAAAAAGACCACTGAGGTCAAAATGACCCCCAAAGTATAATCTCTTTAAGTTTTCTAAAACCGTGTGAAACCGGGTCATTACATTCAAGGGGCAGACCAAATAATAGTGAAAGTAATAGGATTAACACTTCTGTTTTCCAAAGGGTTTACTTGACCCTGAGACCCTCTTGAACTGTGAAGGCAGGTGTTTACTTGTCAGCACCCCATGTTTCATGAAGACACAATACTCTGGGAACAAACAATGTGTGCAATTACTATTGATGCACTAGCAAGCCTCGACACACATCATCAATGTATTTACATTAGCAACCCACACTTACAGTTTCTTCTACATCACATCGGAGAGCAGAATAGCCAAGTTATTGGATAGGATTCTCTGAAAACTCTTGAGGAAGAACTTTAAATACAAATTGCAGTGTCTGGCACACCCTGGGTAACTCAATACATAGACTAGAGTTTCTGGCACTTGCAAGATTACAATCAAAACATGGGGCGGAGTTTACTGTCACTCCCAAGGTATGTTTGAAAAAAAAGTTATACTCAGTATATGGTTTGGAGTTAAACACACTTCCAAGGTTTGCTGGAAAACAAAGTTACACTCTGTACAAGGTTTTGTAGATAAAGACAGTCCCAAGATATGCTAGAAGCAAGGTTATACCCGATACATGGTTTTGGAGTTACTGACACTCCCAAGGTATGCCAGAAACAAGGTTATACTCGGTACACAGTTGGAGTTGAGGACACTCCAAAGATAAACAAGAAACAAGATTACACTTGGTACATAGGTTTGGAGTTACTGATACTCCTTAATAAGCTGAGGTCAGGCTCGCTGATCGTTCCGGCTTCTCTTTTTGTCTTTTTCAAAATATTTGATGTGATCTGTCCTTTGCTAAGTGAATGGTACTGGTTGCCTTGAAGTATGCAATGATGAGAGCCCTACTAAAAGAAACTCAACCTGGACCCCCTTGAGCATGGGAATTATGGGTCAATTTCACTCTTTGCTCACCAAGTAAAATCCTTGAGAAATATGTAAATAAACAGCTTTCAGATTTTCTTGAGGAACATTACTCACTTCATCCTACTCAAACAGGATTTAGACCTCACCATGGTACAGAAACTGCCCTTTTGGCAGCAGTGGAAGGAACAAAATGACTTCTAGGTCAAGGATGTGTAGTTGCTACCATCCTCCTGGACCCTTGTGCTGCCTTTGACATGGCAAAGCACAAGATCCTCTTGGAGAGGCTCCAAAATATCAGAAGGACTGGACAGGCTCTTCTCTGGCTTAAATCATTCCTCAATCAGAGAATGTTCCAATTATTTGATGGCGGCTGTAGATCAGATCCCATGCCACTCAACTGTGGAGTCCCTCAGGGATCCTCACTGAGCCCCACCCTTTTTAATGTTTATATGCTCCCTTTGGCAGAGGTCATCCTTGCACATTGTATCTATGCTGACAATACCCAACTTATTTTTTCGGTGAGCCATGTTAAGGACTATCAACCACCCTCTCTTGGCTTCTGCATTACAGTTGTAGCTAATTGGATGAGCCATTCAGCCCTGATAATCAATGGGGAGAAAACAAAGCTCCTGATTCTAAGTAGCCCCTCTCCAGATATGATAAATCTGGGATGGCCTAATGACTTAAGCGCCCGCCAACACAAAAGCAGGAGGTCAAATGTCTAGGGGTTTGGCTGGACAAAGATTTGACCATGAACACCCAAGCAACAAAAGTGGCTGCTGCCTGCTTTGTGGTGTTGAGAGCTCTTAGGAAAATCTCATACCTTCTCCCGTCCCTCTCCAAAAGACTAGCAGTCCAACCACTCATTCTGGCATGACTGGTCTATGGGAATGCGCTATATTTAGGTGCTCCCAAATCAACAGTTGAAAAATTACACGTGGTGCAGAATGCTGCTGCCCATCATCCATGTACCATCTCTAAATTTCACTCCACCCAACAAGCTATAAAGTTGCTACACTGGCTGCTGGTTGCTCAAATAATTAAATTTAAATCCTTGTGAATTGCTCGCAGATCACTCACCCAGACGGGGCCCAAGATTGGGAATGCATGGATCACTCCTTAGAGCCCTACAAGACGCTTGCATTCTTATAATGCCTGCCTAGCTATAGGTCCACCAATCCAGAAAGTGAGAAGAGGCGGACGATCTTTACACTACAATGTTTCCAAGCTATTAAATTCTATTCCTACTACCTTGCGGACAGCTGACTTAGAATTGCTATTCCACAAACAGCTAAAGACTTGACTGTTCATACAATCTTGTTGATCGCCTGGCTCTGATGATCCATGTGGAGCGCGGAGTTCCAAAAAGCTCTGCAGAGTTTTTTCACTCTGGTGGCTTGCCTATGTTAAGTTGGCGAGCAAGAGAGCGCTAGAGAGAATGCTGGTGGTCACGGCAGGTCGCTACCTCTTGCATTGAGAAAGCCGCCCCTAGCATTGGAGAAGCTGCCACTCATGAAGAAAAACTACTAGAGTGGCAGAAAAAAGTTAGCACCCTCTGGCGCTCCGCTTGAATCCATTCACGCTGATTTTTTTAGCGAAGGAAAAACTCCTTGCTCTGAAAATCAGCTAGACTCACCCAAACTCCACCAATCGGGGAATTCCACATAGTGCAGCAAAGTTTTTTCAGCACTTTGCAGAGTTTTGCATAGTGGAACTCTGAAAACTCTCTCCAGGCCTAGTCCAGTGCAGTGACATCTCAAGGGCCACAGGGTTCCCAAAATGGGGGGGGGGGGCATAAGCATGGTCTCAGAAGTCCATCCAGGAAAAGGTGGCATGCGTCATATGATTCCCAGAGCCAGCCCACCATGCTTGCTACTGCTACAAAGTATATCATTAGCTGTGTGGGGTGTGACCACAGGGAGCAGGATGGATGATGTGCTGAGCTGAGTGATTGCTGACTCCCCCCTGGATGAAGCATCCCCTGATCCTTCAGAAGGACCTGCTCAACCTGGATCCCAGAAGTGCACTGCCACCACAAGCACTGAAACCCTCTTGCGTCGTACCTGAGCCAGTGTGCGGGCCACAGAGATACCATAAACACCTCAAGATGCCTTTCCTGGGTGTTGTCGACATCTCAGTCAGAGTCAGCCCGAGGAGGATTCCCACAGGATGGCGTCATTGTACTCGGGCAAGAAGTACTGCTGTTGCTCAACCCAGTACCATGCATAAGTGAAGAAGTAGGATTTCCCATTTGCCAGCAATTCCAGTTTTGCCAGAAACATGAGCGTGTATCTATGGTGGGCTTCTCTCAGCTTGCGTTTTACTACCAGAAAGGACCCTCTTCTGTGTTGAAACATGAGAGTGTAGTCTGGGAGCAGAAGCATGTTAGCGTAATCAAAGATGGTGTGACCCAGGTGCCTAGTGGCTTGCTGTACTAGGATCAGTACCTTAGCCACAATCGTCCTAGGTGGGGCGTCTGGTAGAAGGCATTTTTCTGCAACTCTGTAAAATGACAAACCTGTGTAGAGAGCCAAGATTCCACAAACCCCATGGTGTACCCTACCACCGCTTCCTCAGGGTAAGTGACCAGTCTGATATTATTTCATTAAGAATGCCCCTCAAGGTCATCCATTTATCCCTCTAGCTGCTGGACCCTGCCGGGAAGGACATCAATGTGCTCCCCGGCACATGGGTAGGAGCTCTGTAATGGTTGCCGTTGTGTTCTTCACCCCCTCAGAGGATTTTCTCTGGTCCTCTTGTAGAAGTCCCAATTCAAGTACTACTGGGTGACCTGCCCCCTGTCAGGAAACAGCTCTTCGGGACCCCAACTTCCTCTCACTGGTGTCCCTGAACTCCCTGTGTCTCCAATAGTGCCATTGGGGTGACCTTCTTCTTGCCCAATGGCCCTCATCTGTCCTGGGCTAATCTGAGGAGGCAACACGTAGGCAGGTGCCACTACATAGGGATACAATGCACTCAGGCTCCATGCAGGATGGATGCAACTTAACATATTGCACCCTCTTACTTACCAGTATTTGTCCCACTTCAAAGGCACCCCAGGATTCGGAGGTGGGGGTCCGCCTGCCTAAACATCACCAAGCGGCTCTCTCACTGCACAACAATGTTCTGCAGCCTTCAGTAAGGTGCCTTGTGGCCGGGAAATCATCTTCTGGATTTGGACAGTTCTTAGCGGCAGGGCAGCGGCAACACAGGTTCCAGATGGTCTTCTGTGGCTAGCACATTGCCGAAGTCTTGCAATGGCCTCCTCAAATCTCGACCACCATCTTGCCCTGACAGTCACTATTTAAACCTTGCCCAGCAACAATGCATAGCATCGCATTGAGTATTCTGGCGGCCGGAGTTCCTGCTTTTGGTGGCTCAGTCTGAAATGTCGGAGCATTCATTCTGAGCATTAGTAGTAGCGGATGTTGGCACTGGTGAACAGTTAATGTAGTGAGCAACCTTGGCAGCCAATTTGGAATAAAAGACTGACCCTGAGCCCATGTGCATTGAATGGCACAAAGAAAGACTAAAATTGTCATAGTGCACATGCTGTCAAGAGGCTAGACTTTTCTCTCTTCTACTCTTCCACAGAGAAAGACATTCATTGGCCTAGTTGGCAGTGACTAACTTGTGACGCTATGTTACATTGGGCCTTTGCTCCTTTTGTTTGACGATTACTGATTGCATGAGTAACTATGTGTGTGTGCTGTGTTTTGTGACACCATATTTTGTCATTTGCCCAGTTAGAGCACGTCTACTGTAGTTTCTAAGATGGGGATGAAGTTGGCATCTAATTTCAGAGTTATTGGGACTTATGCAGTTTGCGGGAATGTTCCAGTGGCAAAAGAGTCCAGGCCATTTCTGTGGGTTGGTTCCCAGTGTTCAGCTTTCCCGAAGGTTCCCTTCCCATCTTTGGTCGCACCTTCTTTGTTCGCCTTTCCCAGGATCACAGCAGCCACTCCAACTCATATAAGGAAGGGTAACGAAGACCCAGCCGCTGAAGGGAGTAGGGGTCAAGAAGACTGAGTCAGGCCTGCCCTCCCCCTGTGCTGCACATCTGGCCCAGAATTGCCTGGAAGTCAGGAGCGGCTTCAGGTTGTCTGGTTGCAATGACCTCACAGGCCACCATTCCACAGGTCTGCTGACTGTGGGGCAAGGATACAGGCCAGTGCCGGCAGGCGATGCAGATATCTGGTTAAGGGCTGCCCGGTGCAGGCCCCTCTCTCTGTCTCTGGCTTGGCCGTGCTCATGCTAAGAATATGCGAGGGGCCCCCCAGTTCTCCACAACACACCACTGCCACAATAGGAGGGAATTCCCACCTTGGTACCTACAAAGCCAGTGATCGGCTCTCCAGATAGAGAAGCAACGCCTATTATGCTGGCCATCCCCTTTCACAGCTGCTGTCTCCAATCCCTGACCATGGCTGGGCTCCTGGCTGCCCTCGTGGCCCCCACCGCTCTCAGCTCCAGAACTGCCAGACCTACCAATCACCACTGCCAGGGAGGAAAGGAGGGAGAAGACTGCATGTGACTCCCACTGCTCCCACTTCGGCCTGTTGCTGCTGCGGCCCGCTTGGCTCAACTCAGTGGTGAGGTTTTTGTGGGTGTGGCATGCGGCTCAAGAAAATCACTTCAGAGCAGAAGGAGAACTAATCTACCAGACCTCACTCACTCCTAATCTCTTACACAAAATCACCAAAAAAGGTCCAGAAGCTTTTACCCACTCATAAATCCCTTTGGATTAGAACTTACTACCTTGTGTTTATACCCTACTCTGGGAGGGCCTCCCCTTATGGATGGAAAAGTCTCACCCACTTAATAGTAGCATGCTTCATCATTGGCTAGTCCAACCTGCTGGGTTGAGATAAAACTAACTCGGCAGTCTCAACCGTAGTCCCATATATAGTGTCTACTGGTCAGTAGAGTACCAGTGTGCTAAAAAGATAAAACTACCTCAACACTGATCCAAAGATTTTCCTTTATTAGGGAATTAGGCTTAAAACAAATGCATCCCCTTCTATCCTAAGGGTCATCATGGTGTCTAGTGGATCTATGATGGATCCCTAAACGTTGTTTATTCTGCAGAATTGTATCTTTTTAGCACACTGGTACCCTACTGACTTTATATGAATCTCCCTGCCCCAGGAGGAGCCAGTTCTCCCCTGGGACTATGGGTGAGACTGCTGGGTTAGTACTATCTCGCACCGGCAAGTTGGGCTAGCTGTTGTTGAAGCATGCCACTATTAAGTGGGTGAGGCCTTTCTATCCATAAAGCAGAGGCCCTCCAGAGAGGGTATAAACACATGGTAATAAGTAGGAATCAGAAGGGACTTAAGAGTGGATGAAAGCTTTAGTTCCATTTTTGGTGATATTGTGTGACATGCAGCTGCCCTGCTCAACCCAGCGCCAACAGTCCCAGAGTGGAACCCATCTTTGCTGATGGCCTCGGACTATAACAAGGCTCATCCATGATGCTAGATTGCTGGCTCTTCGATCCTGTGCCTTAGTTTTATGTCTGCAATTTTGTGGCACTTGGCCATGTCCTCTGTCTATGCTTATTGTGTTAGATTTATTTGAGGTATACAATGCTATAGGTCAAAAACTAATTTTGGGTGTTTTACCAGAGTCACCTGGGTTTCACAATGGCTCATTGAGTGGGTTTTTAGAGGTTAGGACTGGGGTCTGTTACATTTGCCCCAGTCTATGCCATGTCAAAGGTACTGCAGTGATATGTGCAGATCTTCGGACCACTTTTGTGGGCATTCTAGCCACTGAGGTGAATAGAGGTGAATGGTGATTTTGTGTAAGCAATGGTGCATTTCAAAGCATAGTGGTAAACTAATAGTGGTGAAGTCGGGTGAAATTTAAATACAATATAAGAAGGGTCTTTGAGTATTTATCTATGTAGGATCTACTTTTGAATGTTTGTTTGCCCCTCCTCATCCCACTGATCTGTGAGCAGTCGAACCATTTTGTCCTTGCAGGTACTTTTTCATACTTGCTTTCTCCCATTGTCACTATTTTTTCATCTTACCATTTCTCCTCCTTTCATCCTTAGTTGTTTATTTCTCTATTGCTCTGGGTCAAAATTTGAAGAGGAAAATTAAGTGCTGGTTCCCAAAAAAATCTGTGCTGTGGGCCCCATCTGCAAACACTTTCTCAAAATAAGCAGTGACCAGGCCACCCTGAAATTGATGCTGTCTGTTGTGTGAGGAGTTGCTTATGGTGCCAAGAGTCAACATAGAAGGCTATATGGTGCGCAACACAAACCTTGGTTGAATCCTTAGGAAGAAAATAACACTGACAACCTCACTTTAATTAAGTCCAAGGAGATTTAAATGATAGATCACTGAGATTAGAAAAGCAAATATGAATTGCTTTATGTAGGAAGAAAGAGGTGCATTTTCACAAGAATGCTGAAATAACCTTAAGTCAACCTCTGCCTTGACTTAATTTCCCTGAAATAAGCCAGCTGTCTGCTTAGCACAGGATGTTGGCAAGTATACTATACAAGGACATAAATGTGATCTGAATGGTTGTTTTCAGCTTGTACTATCTGGCAGGCTTTGTAGTTCAAAGATATAATTGCACATGAAGGAATAACATCAGTCTACAACTATTATGCTGCAGATCCCGCTTTCAATACATTAATATAAAAAATTCATCCTCCAAATGTTCTTGCCCTGATTATTTTGTTTTTTAAAAGAGAAATATGTACAGTGCTGTACACATATCTGAAGTGGTACTGGAAAGTTAGACAATTTTGATTCAAAACAGTCTTCAACTTAATGATGAGGAATTAATCCATAAACGCTTTTACAGTGCTCATCCTTTTGCGGCTCCCAATTTGAAAATTTTAGCAACTCACAATTTGCGCTTCTCAAAAGGAAATGGACTAATGTGTCTCAGGCACATTTAGTGATTCCCAATAGAGGTCCCAATTGGCCAGCCTCATCAACATTCCAAAAGGCATGTCGCAATTTGAGACCCATTGGGAATGGGCATTAACACAGAGATGGTGGCCTGCTGGGATCAACAGACCTCTATGTCTGTGTTTGCTTTTTAAGTAAAGCAACTTTTTTTAATGCAGCCAGTTTTCCATAAAGGAAAACGGATCCTTTAAAAAAAAAAAAAAATTTTTTTTTGGGAGTAGGCAGTGGTCCGTGGACCTGCTCTTAAAAAACATTTTTGCTGCCAATCTGAAAAAGGGAAAGGCTTACCACCTACTTGAAGTAGGCAGTAAACTGCGATTGTTTTGTCACCGCATTCCGGTCACAAAACAATCGTACATCCTCATGCGACTCATTATTAGGAAGAGATGCTCTTGGCATGCCCCTTCCTATAAGTGACTCACAAACCCTATTTTGCGAGTTAGTAACAGGTTACTGACTCGCAAAATAGGGTTGATGCATGCTACAACCCATTTTAGTAATTGCAAATGGCCCGATTCTCCGTTTGCAAATGCTAAAAATGGCTGAACATGTGGCCCTAAGATTCAATGTGTGGTAAATAGGTTACACTGTGATTTGCATTAAGAAATTTTAATGTGTGTCTCTTCACCCCTCAGAACTTGGAAAAAGATTAATCGGACTACAGATCTAAAAATAGTGTCCAGAACAAGATCAGATGGTAGCAGAAACAGATGGTTCTCTTTTCAAAGTGAGGATAACTCAACCATATTCTAGAGTAGTTTGTATCCAATGCCCAAACTTAGATTCCCGTACCCAGAACTGGAGGATGGATGAAATTGCAGAGACTTGAAAGAGAGTCATAATGGTGGCAGTAGAGTTAGTATTAATAGGGTTGTGGATTGCAGCAGTTTGTATCCAGTTTGTGGTGGTTGTGTGAATTTGGATGGTGTCTTGCAGAGATGTTTTGCATGTTAGGTGCATGTAGTGATTTATAAAGAAGTCCAAGAGGTTATCGGGTCTGACGTGGCCTAAGATCCCGGGATAGTAGTAAAAGGCACAAAAGGCACCAAATTAAATTGTCTGCTAAGAGATTGTGTTCGATGTGAGACATCACCAGCATAGTTAAGATAGGGATTTACTTTGTGTGAATGTGAGGCAATTGGTTTGTGGATCTTAATGCTCAGAGTTAAGCTGTACTGATCTAGATGATACCCTGCAGGTTGAAGTTTCATTTGGTGTACTTGGAAGTTCTCCAATGTGTTTGAAACTATTCATTCTTTAGTGTTTTGATTCTTGGATGTGTGTGTGACATTGTGAAGCAAGTGTGTATGTAGATTATAAAGAATGCGAACTGCTGCGAGAAGCGAGGTCTACATCATAGTGTGTTGCACTGGTATAGGTTGGTTGGTGTGGTGCAGCTCTGCTATTGTTTGACGACATCATGGGGACTTCGCTTTGATTGGTGTTTACTTCAGAGCAAGGGATTGTAAAAATGACATTGTTTTGGACTGAAATGAAGTTTTGTGATTATTGTTAAAAAATAAAAATGCTTTAAAATTATGTAATACTTGTTTAGAGGTCATGTTCATATCATCAGTAGTGACAGCAAAGTAGCACCTCCTGTACATACCCCAGGTCATTATATAGTGATTAATGTAGGACTTCAAACCAGTGTTTGGCTAGGTCAATGGCACAAGATCACAGAGAAGGAAGGTCCATTGAGATTCCCATTATATCACACATTTCATTTGTGGATTATTGAAAATTTGATGAGGGTGCTGTACGAAATGAAGCCATCTCCTAGACCTGCACAATATGAAGTACTTACTGCTTGGCAATGTGCTGCCCATCGGAGAGAAAAGGAGAAATACCAAAGTAGAGCAAAGCAAGCTATATGTAGTAATGCAGATGCCAGATGGGGTGCTGAGCAGAAAAGGTGGAGAATGGACATGATAGAAGGTTGTACTCAACTTTTACCAAATATGTGGTTGAGGGACAAGGAGAAAGAACAACCATTAGAAAACAGAAGGAGAAGAAACAAAAACAGCCTGATGACATGAGTATAGATAGGAATGACAACTATAGAGATAGTCTTTTGGATGCGTTACAATCTGAACGTCCTCCACATATAATAACATCAGCAGGGAAAGTGGGACTAATCTTCCCCGTATAATGACATCAGCAGGGAAAGTGGGACTAATGGTGCTGGTGGCGTGATTGCCTTTCCTTGCTGACTCTTAATCCTGTAGGAGCTGTTCCAGTGAATTTACCCAAGGAATCTAGAAGTGAATGTTTGAGGGAGTGTGTCCCAGTTGATCCTACTGTGAGTACTGTTAATGCTCTTACAGTCCCAGTAGCAAACATGTGTCAGGTAGTTCCTACTCTTAACTCAGAAGGTTCTAGCAAATTCACTTACAATCTGATCATACCCAATGATGTTGGAGGACCGAGCGGAGTTCCAAATAGTCCAGATCTTAGGGAGTTTGTCCTTTTAATTCCAACACATACTTGTACTCCATGTGGAGCAAGTGCAGATATGACTCTGAATATGTCAGGTACTTATCAGAAGGTACCCACCCATACTACTCCCCTATGGAAACTACCTTTGAATTCAGGACATGGTGCCCATGGAAATGATTCCATACCTAAGAACCTTGTGGTGACTCATTCCATTTGTGCAAAGGAGATAGATGATTGGGTGCAATTATTTAATGGAGATACTCCATCCAGATAAAGTATGAGTGCCGAGGCGAGTCAGGAAACAATTCCATCAGCACCCAGAGAAATTAATTTGGATGTAGCAAAGTTGACAGTAGAGTTAGATGCAATGTCTGTTGCAAATTTTGGATTGGAACAAGTAGAGATTTATCATGAAGATGAGCTCGCATTTTTCTGTAGGGATATCACCAAACCAGCTGGCCAAGTCCACGATAAATTGGCAGAATTAACTCAGAAACATGGAGAGGATCTGTAAAAACTAAGGCCTTACAGAGAAGCTATTGAGTGTGTTTCAGTGAAAAAGATATTGCTGACTTGAGAAACTCCAGGATTGAAAACTCAGATTAAAGAACTAATTCATAATATTAGCAAGTGAAATGAATTGGATAAGTGGAAGACCAAATGGGTGAAAAAGAAGGAGATAAAGAAACATTCAGGTGAACCCTCTCCAGGTAAAGCAGAGGAAGGAGTTACAACCTTTTCCTTGAGAGAAGTGCCTGGTGGAAGTTATGTTCATGTGCCATGGAGTAGAAATGATCTTGAATCATTTACCAATGACTTCCCAAAATTACGAGAGAAGCCAGTAGAGTGGTAGCGACAGGTTGAAAGGTTTGTGAAACTTTCGCAGGTGTTGTAGATTGATTTGAATACATTGTTCGACATCGTTGTTCCAATTATTTGTGGACACAATATAAGGTAGCTGTCCAGTGGCCTGAGACTGAACCAAATAGGAGTCCAATATCAAAGGGTCCTTCCCCATTAATGATAAAGACGTATCAGCAGGTCATGACATTTCTGAAAGGTATGGTGCCTCCTCAAGATTTTGGTTGGGTTAAAATTTACAGCATGACTCAAGAGGTGAAGGAGTCAATTCATACTTACTACGGGAGGTTGTTACAGGCATTCAAAGAGTACAGTGGTATGGAGATGTTAGAGGCTAAGGATATGGGACATTTTATGTCAAGTTTGTGACAGGACTGAGATGAGAAATCAGCATGATGATACTGCAACATTTGATTTGCTGGCAGAACAGCTCCATTTATGACATTCTACAGTATGCCAAGTAGTGCTACAGGGGAACTGAGATGAAACAGAAGAAAATGAAGAAGAAGATGATGCTTGCCCAAATGAAAGCAGCTCGGAGAACTAGCTAGATGCCCCCAGCTGTAAACAATATAGGTACAATGCTAGGTATATGTCAGCAAACACAAAATACAAAGCAAGGTAGAGGTAGAGGAGTCCCTATAGATCCTGGTACAGGAATGGATGTTAATAGTCTAAAAATTTAAACTTCTTGTTACATCTGCAACAAGCTGGGACATTGGAAGCAGGAATGTCGTTTAAATCCAGCCAATAAAATCCAAAATGCAGGATTTGTGTCTTCTCAAAATAATAATCCTAATAAAATGCACAAAGGAACCAGTAGTCAGAATTCAAATGTGCCCCAAGCTCCAGTGATTCAGGTTTCCCAACCTCCGATGTCATAGCAGAATGCTGTTGGGTCTGTATAGTGAGCCAAGACGTCACAAAACCTATGGTGCCCCCCTAGAGATTAAAGCCTTAACTTGAGCCCATGCACATTGAACAGCACAGAGAAGGGCTATTATTGTTATAGTGCACTCTCTTTCAGGATGCTAGGCAACTCTCTCTTCTACTCTTCCACAGAGAACAACATTCATTGGCCTAGTTGGCAGTGACTAATTTGTGACGCTATGTTATGTTGGGCCTTTGCCCATTTTGTTTGAATATTACTGATTGCATGAGTAACTACGTGTATGTGCTGTGTTTTGCAACACTATATTTTGTCATTTGCCCATTTAGAACACTTGTATCCGTTGAGCGTATATTTCTTGTGTGCATTATCCCTGGTGCATCAAACTAGGTCTGGTAGATGTCTCATATGTTACGTGTTTCATTCTTATGGAGCAACAAGAACAGTTTACAATAAATTGTCCTGCTCTGCCAGGGGCTATATATTGAAAACACAGGTGGGGGAGCTTGCTTATGTGAAAGTGGTAACTCACTATGTTCTCCTTATACACAGGCAGGCCCTGAGATGACAAGCTCTTCAATGTATGCATAAACACTAGGGAAAGGTTCCAAAGCTTGGAAACTGTAGATAGTGTAATTTCATTAAACAAGAATTCAAAGACAAGTCTGGTGACCTCACTGTTTGTATTTTCCCACAGGCACAAACATGCACCTGTCTGTCTTATTTCTTTTAATTTACTTTGTTGATTTATTGCTTGTTCTCAAACCTCCTTCCCTTGTAGTCAGGTGTTCTTGGGCGATTGTTGGGTCCATGCTGCCTGGGCGACTGATTGCAGACAGAAGAATGCATCCGATTAAGGTTTGTTTTGACACCCCCAGGTCTACTCTAGTTGCCGAGTTGGGGATGAAGATGGCATCTAGTTTCATGGTGATTGGGTCTTATGCAGTTTCCGGCAATGTTCCAGTGGCAACAGAGTCCAGGCCATTTCTGTGGGTTGGTTCCCAGTGTCCACCTTGCCCAGAGGGGCCCTTCCTATCTTTGATCTGACCTTCTTTGTTCGTTTTCCATGGGATCACAGCAGCCGCTTCAACTTCAACTCATATAAGGAAGGGTAATGATGGCTCAGCCGCTAAATGGGGTGGAGTGAAGGAAATTGAGTCAGGCCCACCCTCCCCCCTGTGCCGCACATCTGGCCCAGAAGTCTTAGGCAGTCAGGAGCTGCTTCAGGTTGTCCAGTTGCAATGACCTCATAGGCTACCGTTCCACAGGTGTGCCGGCTGTGGGGCAAGGTTAGCGACCTGTGCCGACAGGAGATGCAGATATCTGGTTAGGGGCTGGCCCTTGCAGGGCCCTCTCTTTGTCTCTGGATGGGCCGTGCCCATGCTAAGGATGAGTGAGGGGCTCCTCAGTTCCCCACAACACCACCACTGCCACAATTGGAGGGGGACCCCACCTTGGTGCCTCCAATGTCAGTGTTGGGCTCCCCAGATAGAGAAGCAAGGCCTATTGTGCTGGCCATCCCCTTTTGCAACTGCTGTCTCTAATTGATGGTCCGCGGCCGGGCTCCTGGCCACCCCCACCGCTCTCACCTCCAGCACTGCCGGACCTGCCAATTACCACTGCTGGGGTAGAAAAAGAAGAGGGCATGTGTCATTGACCACTGCCCGCAGCTCCAACTGCTCTCACTTGGCCCTATAGTTTCTGTGGCCTGCTCGACTCAGCTCTGTGGTGCGGTCTTTGTGGCTGTGAGATGTAGTTCTCCAGCTCTACCCAGGGTCAACAGTTCCGGAATGCACCCCACCTCTGCTGATGGCCTTAGGCTATCACAGGGCTCATCGATGCCGCTGGATTGCAGACCCATCGAACCTGAGCCTCACAGTTTTGCATCTGCAATTTTGCGGCACTTGGCCACGCCCCCATTTTTGCTTATTGGGTTAAATTTATTTGAGACACACAACGCTATAGATTAGAAACTAATTTTGGCATTTCTAAGCATACTGGTAAACTAATTGTGGTGAAGTTGGGTGAGATTTAAATACAGTATTAGAGTGGTCTTTGAGTATTAATCTATGTAGGATTTACTTTTGAATATTTGTTTGCTCCTCCTCATCCCATTGATCTGTGAGCTGTCCAACCATTTTGTTCTCGTGGGTACTTTTTCATACCTGCTTTCTCCCATTGTCACTATTTTTTCATCTTTCTATTCCTCTTGATTTCCTCCTTATTTGTTTATTTCTTTATTGTTCTGGGTCAAAGTCTGATGAGAAAAACGAAGTGCTGGCTCCCCCAAAAATAGTGTTGTGGGCCCCACCTGCAAACACTGGCTCAAAATAAGCAGTGACTAGGTCACCCTGAGATTGATGCTTTCTGTTGTGTGAAGAGTTGCTTGTGGTGCCAAGAGTCAACATAGAAGCCTATATGATGTGCAACACAATCCTTGTTTGACCCCTCAGGAAGTAAAGAACACTGAAAACCTCACTTTCAGTAAATCCAAGGACATTAAAGTTTTAGATCACTGAGATTAGTAAAGCAAATATGAATGCTTTCTGTTGGAAGAAAGAGGTGCATTTTCACAGGAATTTTGAAATAACCGTAAGCCAACCTCTGCCTTGACATTATTTCACTGAAATAAGCCAGCTGTCTGCTTAGCAAAGGATGTTGGCAAGTATACTATACAAGGGCATCAATACGATCTCGATGGTTGTTTTTAGCTATACTATCAGATAGGCATTGCAGTTCATAAATATAATGTGCACACGAAAGAATTGCACCAGTCTACAACTAATATGCTGCAGAACCTGCTTTCAATAGATTATTTTAAAAAACAATCATCGCCCAAATGTTCTTGCCTTGATTATTTGTATTTTTCAAAAAATAAATAATTGCAGTACTGTACACATATCCAGTGGTACAGGAAAGTTAGGCATTTTTTAATTGAAAACAGCCTTCAACCAAATCATGAAGAATGGATTCATTTGTGCTTGTGCAATGCTCATCTTTTTGCAACTCGCAATTTGCAAATTGTAGCAGCTCGCAATGTGCGAGTCTCAAAAGGAAATGTACTAATGCCTCTCAGACACCTTAAGGTATACCCAATGGGGTTGCAATTGACCTGCCTCAACAATATTCATGAGGCAGGTCACAATTTGCAACCCATTGGGAAAGGGCAATAACACAGGGATGGTGACCTGCTGGCGTCAACAGACCCCCATGTCTGTGTTTGCTTTCTAGTTAAAGCAACTTTTTTGAAATGCAGCCTATTTTCCTTGTGTTTCAAAAAGAAAATAGAAATGTTCCAGTTTCATTTTTTAGGAGTAGACAGTGTCCGTGGGACAACTGCCTTCGCTTTAAAAATACTTTTGCTTCCAATCTAAAAAAAGGTGAAGGGGTCCCCGGGGAACCCCTTTCATTTGCAACTGGCTTACCAACTACATGAAATGAACAGGGAACTGCAATTGTTTTGTAACCGCATACCAGTCGCAAAACAATCGTACATCCTCCTGCGACTCACTATTAGGAAGGGACAACCTTGGCATTCTCCTTTCCAACAGTGACTCGCAAACTCTATTTTGCGAGTCAGTAACAGGTTACTGTCTCGCAAAATAGGGTTGATACATGCTACAACCATTTTTAGCAATCGCAAACAGCCTGATTTTCCATTTGTAACCACTAAAAACGGTCGTACATGTGGCCCTGAGATTCAATGTGTGGGCAATAGGTTACACTGGTATTTGTATTAATTCATTTTAATGTGTGTCTCCTCACCCCTTGGAACTTGAAAAAAAAACTATTCATGTGACTCAAGATCTAAAAATAGTGCCCAGAGCCAGATCAGATGGTCACGTATATAATAAATTGGCAGAATTAGCTCAGAAATATGGAGTGGACCTAAACAAAGCTAAGGCCTTACAGAGAACCTATCAAGTTTGCTTCAGTGAAAGATATATTGGATATTGCTGACATGAGAATCTCTAGGACTGAAAACTCAAATTAAGGAAATAATTAATAATATTAGGAAATGGAATGAATTAGATAAGTGGGACACCAAATGAGCGAAAAAGGAGATAAAGAAACATTCAGGTGATCTACCGCCATGTGAAGCAGAGGAAGGTGCTACAACCTTTCCCTTGAGAGAAGTCCCTGGTGGAGGTTATTTTGATGTGCCATGGAGGAGAAGTGATCTTGCATCGTTTACCAATGATTTCCCAAAATTATGAGAGTAGCCAGTAGAGTGGTAACAACAGGTTGAAAGGTTTGTAAAATATTTCGCAGGTGCTGTGGATTGATTTCCACATGTTGATTGACATTGTTGTTCCGAGTGATTTGTGGACACAATGTAAGGTAGCTATCCAGTGGCTTGAGACTGAACCAAATAGGAATCTAATAACTAAGGGTCCTTCCTCAATAATAATTAAGAAGTATCACCAGGTCATGACATTTCTGAAAGGCAAGGTGCCTTCTCAAGATGTTGATTGGGTTAAAATTTACAGAACGACTAAAGAGTCAAAGGAGTCAATTCAAACAGTACAGTGGAATAGATATGTTAGATGCTAAGGACTTTTGTGACAGGGCTGAGACAAGAAATCAGCATGATGATACAGCAATATTTAATTTACTGGCATAACAAGTCAATTGACGAAATTCTGCGGTACCCCAAGTACTGCCATGACAAAATTTAAATGAAGAAGAAGCTGATGCTTGCCCAAATGAAAGTAGCTCAGAGAACTTGCAGGATGGCCCCCAGCTGTAAACAATGTAGGTACAATGCAAACACAAAATCCAGTACAGGGTAGTGGTGGAGGAGTCCTTATAGATCCTAGTACAGGAATAGATGTGAATAGTCTAAAAATGTCAAGTTCTTGTCACATCTGCAACAAGCTGGGACATTGGAAGTGGGAACGTTGTTTAAATCTAACCAGTCAGATGGAAAATGCAGGATTTGTGCCTTCTCAGAATAATACTCCTAATCAGATGCAGGGTGTAGAAAGACCCAGGAGTCAAAATTTTAATATGGCTCAAGCTCCAATGATGCAAGTTCCCCAACCTCTGATGCCACAGCAGAATGCTGTTGGGTCACGTCAAAACATAAATCATGGTTTGAGAATGAATGCAAATACAACACAGAATAATCCAGTCCAACAACTTCCCTGTTTGATTTGAATGAGAGAAATGGCTCCTGGTGGTGACTGAGAGGGGAGGAAGACTGCACTCTTGGCACATCCTTGGAGGTAACCCAGAGTGGACCATTCATAGACGGCGAATTGGGTTGCCATCCCTTGTCAATTTTGGTTGACACTGGTGCTATACATTCTGCTTTAAGGACAATAGAGGTTCCAATCCTACCCCTCTCAGAAATTGGCCAAGTTGTTTGTGTAGAGAATAGACAAATGACAGCTCAAGAAACTGCCCCATTCACAGTAAAAATAGGATTGTTTCAACATTAATACAAGTTTATAATATGTGATCACAGTCCAGTGAATCTCTTGGGGAGGGATTTCTATTGAAATTGAATTGCGTTATCTTTTGTACCCCCGGCAGAATTGAAATTCAAACCCAAGATGAATCTGCCTTCTTTAACGTATCAAGAAATGTCTCACATTGTGCTTTGTTGACTTTGCTAACAGTTGATGTTTTGCCTTCAGAATTGGGAGAGACTGTTAAACATGAAGTGTGGGACTTTTTTGGGAGAAGACATCGGCCTGATTAAAGGTGTAGACCCTGTCCAAATTACTGTTAACCTAATTTGGAATTCCCAAGAGGGCCTCAGTACAATTTGACCCCTGAAACATTTGCTGGAATAACTTCTGTAATCAAGTCCATGATACAGCAGGGAATTGTGAAGGAGGTAATGGAGAGTCCTTGTGACTCGCCCATCATGGGTCTTCATAAAATGAGTAGTAAATGCAGAATTATACAGGACGTTAGGAAAATTAATAACCTTGTTGTTCCTTGTGAACCTGTGGTACCAAATCCAGCTGTAATATTGTTTTGAATTCCATGTGAGGCTGAGTGGTTCACTGTCTTTGTTTTGTGTCAAGCCTTCTTTTCAATACCGTTGCATGAGGACAGTCAGTTCCGCTTTGCATTTTGGCTTGAAAATAGGGTTTTGGCATGGTGCTGAGTCACACAGGGGTAGACTGAGTCTCCATCTATTTATAATCAGAGCCTAAAGAAAAATCAGGAATCTTTGATCATACCATGCATTTCAGTCCTGATCCAGTAGATCGATGACCTAATAGTGCCATTGAATACTCCAAAAGCTTGCAATAGGACGCTATTGAACAACCTGGCTACGAATGGACATAAAGGGGGTCATTACGACCATGGCAGCCGGCGGTAAGTTGGCGGTAACACCGCCAACAGGCTGGCGGTATTGCCGGCCCCTCCGATATACCGCCAGGATTCCGCCTGGCGGTCATAATCCCCAGGGCAGCGGTGCAAGCACCGCTGCCCTGGGGATTATGAGTCCCCGACCGCCAGCCTGTCTGTGGCGGTACACACCGCCATTGAAAGGCTGGCGGTAAGGGGACTTGGGGTGCCCGTGGGGGCCCCTGCACTGCCCATGCACTTGGCATGGGCAGTGCAGGGGCCCCCAGACATAGCCCCGTCGCGCATTTCACTGCCCGAATTTCGGGCAGTGAAATGCGCGACGAGTGCTACTGCATCAGCTGCACATCAGCATTGCCGCGGGCTCTATTTTGAGCCGGAAGCAATGTTAATGTGACATTTCCGCTGGGCCAGCGGACGGTAACACTGTTACTGCCCGCTGGCCCAGCGGAAATGTCATAATAGGGAGCCAGGAATACCGCCGGTAATGGCGGTATTCTGTCTCCCGCGGCCTCGGCGGTCTTTTTGCAAGACCGCCGAGGTCGTAATGACCCCCAAAGTGTCCCCTTGAAAGTTACAATATTGTCACAAGAAGTCCAATTTCTTGAATGTCACATTGAAAAAGGAGTAGGAAGAGAGGGGTCAGGATATTTTGGGGAATGATGGGCTACTGTAGTCAGTGGATGCCCAACTTTTCCCAGGTGGCCAAGCCTTTACAAAGACTGACACACAAAGATGTTTCAGATCCGGTTCCATGGGATACGGATTGCCTTGCTGCATTTCTGGAGCTGAGAGAATGTCTCTGTCGTGCTACAGCTCTAGATATGCCCGATTATAACAGATCTTTTTCCCTTTTCTGCTGTGAGAGGGAGGGTTGTGCTCTTTCAGTGCTAACTCAAATGCATGGAAATGCTAAGAGACCCGTGGCTTATTTTTCTGCCACATTAAATCCTGTTGCTTCAGCATTACCTGGCTGCCTTTAAACGGTAGCCGCAGTCAGAACTAGTATAGAGGTGTGAAAATATTGTTATGGGTCACCCATTAACTGTGTATGTTCCCCATTCAGATGAGCTTTTATTGACTTGAACAGGAACTCAGCATCTAACAAGTAGTCAGCTTACTAAACACGAACAGGTTATCCTGGCAGCAGAGAATGTCACTATACAATACTGTGGGATTTTTAATCCCGCTCCTCTGTTGCCGGTATTGGGTTAGGGAAGCAACAAATGTTGTCAACGGGACCATGATTGTCTTGATATTACTGAGATGTGCACCAAGCCAAAACCAGACATACGAGAGGAACCATTATCTAAATCAGGTTTTGTCCTTTATCTTAATGGTTCATGTGTGATAGCCAGTGGAGAAAGTCTGAGAGCAGCTCATGCCATTTGTATTCCTTTTGGAGTTGCTGAAGCTTCTTGTCTTCAAGGAATATTTAAGTGGCGAATTGATTGCTTTCACTACAGCATGTTGGTTTTGTGATCAATTTAAAGTGACAATCTTTACCGATAGTCAATATGGCTTTGGTGTAGTTCATGACTTTAGACAACTGTGGTTCCAGACAGGGTTTATGATGTCCTATAGATCTTCAAACCAGAATGCCGAACAAGTGAGAAACCTTCTCAGAGTGCTACAATTGCCCAAACAAGTCACAGTGGTCAAATGCCCTGCATATCGTTCTGGAAATGATCATGTGACTTAGGGCAATAGGTACACTGATGTGGTTTCAAAATGCTGTGCACACAATGTTTGCACATTTAATGGTGAATTCACAAATGAAGGAATGGATGAGACTGACTTTAACCTTTTGTTGACAACAGTTATTTGGAATGAAGTGAAGAGGTTTCAGGAGGAAGTGTCTAAGGAGGAACAATAGAGTTGGGTCAGAGCAGGTTGTGTTAAAAGAGATTATGACATTTAGGTTTCATTGGCTGGACAACCATTGCTGACAATCAATTGATTACCTCCTATCACTAGACATTTCCATAGTCCAGCTCACGTAGGTAGGGATGCTATGGTGAGGTTGTTCTGACAGACCTGGTTCAGTCCTAGATTCAGATTGATGGCTGAATGCTGTGTGTCACAGGCAACAGAATAATGTTGGGAAGAGAATAGCAGTTATATTAATTCATATAGGAAGGCCAGGAAGACCTTTTACCAGGATACAAATGGATTTCATTGGGATGCCTGTGTGCGATGGGTTGAGATAAATTGTGGTTGTGGTGTGTATCTTTTCTCGTTGGATTGAGGCTTATTCAACTAGACAAAATTAGAGTCTAACTGTAGCTAAACTTGTTAGAAGAACTCATTCCCAGGTTTGGTTTCCTGACTTCTTTGGAATCCGATCAAGGAACTCATTTTAATAATGAGGTCTGGAAATTGTTGCATGGAGCACTGCAAATAGAACAGAGATTGCATTGCACTTATATACATGAGCTTTCGGGTCTTGTGGAGCAGGTGAATGGCACACTGAAATCCAGACTGACAAAAGTGTGTGCTTTGACATCTTTAAAGTGGTCTGATGATCTGCCTCTTGTGTTGATGAGTCTTCCAAGTGTACCTGATTGAAAGACTGGACTGTTCCCCACAAGATCACAATGGGGAGGGCAATGAGACTGACAACGATTCCTGCAAATGCACTTGTGAATATTACAGATGATATGGTCCTAGATTATTGCAAAGAACTAACTAATGTTGTGCATTCTGTGTCCCATCAGGTCAGAGAACAGCCACAACCCCTCCCCATCAAGAACAGTGCCATGACCTTTATTCCCAGTGATTGGGTCTTGATGAAGCAACATGTTAGGAAAACGTGCCTGGAATTTTGTTGGCATGGGCCTTACCAGGTGACCCTGATCACGGCCACTGTTGTGAAGTATGGAGATCTCCTCAACTGGATTCATGCTTCCCATACTCACCAAGTTGAGTATCCCCTTGATACGACAGTGCCTTTTCCAGAAGAATCAGTGGTGCAAGAAAGACAACAGGAGCAGGTTAGACAGGCTGTCAGGAACCAAACTGAGCCTGAAACAGCACTCGATCCAGACAAAGAGGGTCTTGAGAAAGTCATGACTGAAACTGGAGTCGAGACAATCAAGTCTTGCCCTGTGGTGAATGAGCCGTATTCAGAATCAACCCCTGAAGATGAAACTAGTGCAGGAAGGAAGCAAGTGGAAGCTGGAGACCGATGGCCCAGAAAGAAGGAAAGAGGGAAAGTGAGTCTGCCTAAAGAATGTGTGCCACTGAAAATTGCTGAAGAGGCTGAAAACTCTGACTTGAGCAAAAGTGATGATGAAGGTGTGGCAGTCAGAAGATCAAAAAGAACAAAAGTGCCTAGTCACAGGTATTCTTCACCAGAGTGTACCTACATTCCAAATTACACAAATCAAGAGTTTTGGGAATATTGGGATCAATATACAGGTTCAGCTGAACCTCCATGAACTGAACGTTGTGGTTGAGTTGTATCTTGAATTTTCATTGCCATTGATATGGTTTGTGTAAACATTACAGACATTTATATTGACTGGGATGGAGAATTGAGAAGCATACTTAGGATCTAGAAGAAGAAGAAAGAGGGTTGCCATTTAGAAGAACACTGAGTAGGGCTAGTGGAGTCTCACAAAGATTGTCCCTCTATTGATGAATGAACTTTGAACTTTTGAACTCTGTTTGCATTAGTGAAACCAACAAATAAATATTTTGTTGCTGCCTTACTTATCTTAAAATAGATCTGATCCTGAAGACGTAATGGAGCCAAATCAGATAAATAGATGTAGAAAAGTAGTTGGCGGTTTATTGCATATATTCCTTGTGATATTAGTAGTGCTGCTATAGGGGCATTTTCTCCTACACAATCTGTAAAAAATAAGTTATCCTCTGGTGTTTCCCTGCAAACTCTTAGTCCTAAAGATAATAGTCCTTATATGTTAGGTGAGAAAACATTACACACAGATGAGCCCAGAGGAGATTATTCAGCAAATGTATATTTTAAGGTGCTATCCACATGTCCCACTTTTTAAATACAATGAACTGTGCGCTAGGCCTACCTTGGGATGGCTTATATGTATTAAAAAGGAAGGATTAGGCCTTGCAAATGGTTTATTTTGTCAGGTTGAAATGGCAGTTGAAGACTGCACTACACGTTGCTGTGACAGATATGAGACATGTTTTAAAAGGCTACTGTAGCACTATAGTGGGTGGCAAAATGAGTGCTCTATGCCCAGTACTAGCATGTGTTTGACAGTTCAAGGGTACATTTAGTAACACTTTACAAGGGCCTTAGAATAAAATTAAATGTGCTAAGTGTAGAAAGCTGGCTCTGTATATCCTATACCAAAGTAAAGTATAGTGTTCACAGAGTCCAGTGGATCCCCAGAGGCTTTACAGAGGCCATAGTAGATAATTTTAATGCTCTCTTACGCAATAGTGTGGTCGAGCAGGTAGGCTTATCAGAGAGTAGTACTAAACATTTGTTGTACACACACACACAGTCAAGAAATGAGGCACACACTCAATGACTAACTCTAGGCCAATGCTTTATGTATCAAAAGATATTCTTTGCTACTTTATTTCTTGAACCAAAAGAATCTTTTTTGCAGGTAAGTACAGTTTCAAGTATGTATCACTTTCAAGTATCAAATGCACTTTGTTTAAATTTATAGGTAAAACAGTTTACAGGTAAGTGATACATTTCAGTTTCAAAAGTACTCACAGTGCAATTTCTTATAGAAAGCAATGCAGTCCCAAGGGAAGAAAAGTAACAACACAATTTGGAGGTAAGTACTCAACTTATGATCCCAGTCTGGGTGTTAAACAGGACAAAGTTTAGGAAGACACCAAGAGTGAACCACCAGCGACAGAGGTCAAAGTTGGTGTCGGGCACCCAATGGAATCATATTGAGACTGTGGGCACTTAGAAAAAATCAGCTTGCAGGTAAGTAGTACCTCTGACTTTAGGGCACAGACCTGGGGGGTTTAGATCAGCACCAGGGGGGGGCAGAGGTCAGCACCAAACACACACCCTCAGCGACACAGAGGGGGCCGGGTGCTGGGTGCAAAAGCCCAATGCTTTTCAATGAGGGAACCCCAGGGGTCACAAAGATGGTGCAGGCTTTGTCCAGGGAGTCGACTGAAGAACACCAACTACTGAACAGGTAAGTAGAGAGCCCACTGGATGTTGCTGGACCATTGGATGGTTTCCCCAAGGAAAGGGGGCTGTGGATGCAGTGGTACCTTTAGGCATCAGAACATCTTCACTGGAGCCGGTCGTAGTCAGGGCGGTCCTCTGGATTTAGGCTGCAGACATAGTTGTGTTGGCGAGGAGGGATCAACCCAGGGTGAACACAAGGTCGAATCACCTGGGGCCACCTGGACATGAGCCGTGGGCGTCGGGTGCAGAGTGGGCAGGGCTTGTGGATCTGGGGCTGTTCTGGAGTACTTCTTGGAAGTTTCTTTAAGACAGGCCGGTAGGGCTGAGGCCAAGTCAGTTGTCCTCTGGAGTCTTCTCTGCTAGTGCAGCTCTTGTGTCCTTCTTCCTCTTGTTAGGTCTCCAGAAATATGAAGGGCAAGGTTCATGAGTGCCCCTAAATACTAAATTTAGGGGTATTACAGGGGCCAGAGGGCAATAGCCAATGGCTACTATCCTTGAGAATGGCTACACCCTTCCTGTGCACACTCCTTTTGGGGAGGGGGGCACATTCCTAACCCTATTGGCTAATATCCTCCAAAGCAAGATAGAGGATTCTGCCAGGAGGGGTTCACCTCAGCACTGGGCACCCTAGGGGGGGCTGGGATGGACACTCCTTCTGGTATTTATTAATTTTCCTGTCGGACCTGCCACCAAAAGTGTGGCCAGGTTCAAGGGATGGGCATCTCAACTAGTTAGAGTGCCCTGAGGCAGTGCAACAAAAGGGAGGAGACTTTGAGGCTCATGCCAAGTGTTGCAGTTCCTGCAGGGGGGAGGTGTGAAGCACCTTCACCCAAAGAATGCTTTGTCTCTGGCCCCAGAGAGCACAAAGGCTCTCACCCCACAGAATCAAAAGCTTGTCTGTTAGTAGCAGGTTGGCACAGGCCGGTCAGCCCTACACTAGAGGACTAGGGTGGCACAATGCATTCTTCATTGCTTAGGGACCCTCCCTGGCCACAGTGCCCTTGGTATCATTGGTACCTTTCACAAGGGACTTAGCTGTGTGTCAGGGATGTGCCAATTGTGGAAGCAATGGCACAGTTTAGGGAAAGAATAAAGGTGCTGGGGCCTGGTTATCAGGATCACAGCACACACTCAGTCAAGTTAGCATCAGATATCAGGCAAAAAGTGGGGGGTAACCATGTCAAAAGAGGCACTTTCCTACAGCAACCAACTGTAAGCCATTTACACTGTGTTTTTGAGAGAGAGCACAAACACTTTCGCACTGGTTAGCAGTAGTAATGTGCACAGACTCCTGAATCCAACAGAACCAAATTCAGCAAAACAGGAGGGGTGAAGACAAAAGGTTTGGGGGACTACTATTCAAAGGTGTCAGGTCTAATATTTGCTATAGGCCATGGCTCTCCCACCTGAGAATTTGTGCAACACACACACAAGAACACAATGAAAAGACCACAAAAAGGCTCCACACAGGATAATTATCTGAGTAAAACTAGACAAAAAGCCAATATTCATTTCTCAAGTAATGAGCTTTTTCAAATACAAGTGAAAATACATGCATCTTTACTAGGGGTGTTACGGTAATCTCCGTGTGACTACCATGATCCCAGTAGGGAATCGGCAAATGTGAACACTCACGGTTGGAACAGAGAACTTGGGCTCCAGCTGAATCTTAACGGGTGAGGATCCAACTACTACATAGGGGAGACCCTCATATCCCACAGTCACTAACACGCGAGTCATAGACTGAACCCTCGAGACTGTGCATGAAGGTCAATCACACTGCCTGCGAGAGAAAGCACAGTGCAGTTTCTGGGCCCACAGGGATCCGATCAGTTACAGTACCTTTAGGGGAGAGACAGTGGGGCTGATGTCGAGCTGTGGCTGTGGAGAGTCGCACACCACGTACTGTAAATCAGAAGCGCCTGATCTTTTATGCATAGGAAGCACAGATTGTCAATTTCAGCCACTGGAGCTCTTGTCTAATGCACCACACACTGTTTTAGAGTAAATCAATAGCGCCAGATGTTGTAGGCAGAGGGAGCACTGATTTTTGTCAACTTCTGCTGCTGGACTCAGAGCTGCAGAGTCCCATGCAGTAGCAGGTTGCAGTTTTCTGTGGTCCTTAGACGCTACAGGGGACAAGCCAACAAGCCATTGGAGTGACTGTGGATTGAAATAAGTTGAATCCTTTCTTTCCTTTGGCAGCAGGGCAGCTCAGCAAGGCAGAGAAGCAGTTCCTTGGAACTGTCTGTCAAGACAAAGTGGCAGTCCTGAGAGCACAGGAGTCTTTATTCCAGCAGGCTTCATCCCAGGTCCAGTAGTGTACTGATTTGGTAGGGCCAGAGCCCTAGTACTTATACCCAAAAGTGCCTCTGATGTAGGGGGTGATTTCAAAAGTGTTCCCTTTGAGCTAAGCCCTGTCTGCCAGGCTATCTGTGGGGGGTAATCAGTCCTTTGTGTGTGGTCAAGCATACCTTTTGAAGTGTAAGTGTGAGTCCCTCCCATCCTACCTGGCCAGGAAGACCCATCAGTATTCAGCTGAATGCAGATGCAGTACAATGTCCTGTTTTATGGTTGTCTGGAGGGAATGCACAAATGTAGCTGTCACCCAACCCAGTACCCAGACGAGTATTGGAAACAGGCTGTCAGGCTCACAGAGCAGTAAGTGCAGAGAAATGCCCACTTTCGAAAAGTGGCATTTCTAAAATAGTAATGTTAAATCTGACTTTACCAGTAAAAATAATTTACTATTACCAGTCCAATGATATAAAACATGATGCAGCTATTTCTTTCTGATAAGGAATCACATCTTAAACCTATTTTAAGGAATTTCCAATGCTAGCCTATGAGACAAGTAGGCCTCACAGTAGTGAACGGCTTTTGGTGTAAAACTCAAAAGTACATGTCCTGCCTTTTACTTACATAGCACCCTACCTCATGGGCTACCTAGGGCTTACCTTAGAAGAAACTTACATGTAATAAAAGTGGAATTTAAGGCTTGGCAAGGGGTTTTAAATGCCAAGTCAAAGTGGCAGTGAAAATGCACAAACAGGCTCTGCAGTGGCAGGCCTGAGACATGTTTGGGGCTGCTGAAGTGGGTGGCACAATCAGAGCTGAATGTTTAATTTACAGGCCATGGGTATATGGTATACCAATTTACAAGGGACTTACAAGTAAAATAAATATGGCAATTGTGTATAGACCAGTGTTATCATGTTTAGGTAAGAAGCATGTGCACTTTAGTACTGGTTAGCAGTGGTGAAGTGCTCTGAGTCCTAAGGACAACAAAATGATACAGCAAAAAGGAGGAGGGAAGCAGGCAAAAAGTTGGGGGAACACCACCCTAAGGATCACAGGTCCAACAGATATTCACAAATATTACTTTGCTGCCTTCTCTGATTACAATACCTTACTCAGATTAGGGCTTGATTTAGAGTATAGCAGATGGGGTACTTTGTTGGTTTAATGTTGTCAGGGGGGTTGGATAGTGGGGAATTGGAATGTTGAAGAGAGGTGGCACAGTGAGTTATGGGTGGGTTCCAGGTGCTTCCTGACTGGGGGTGCCGGTAGTTGAGTAGTAATAAACTGGAGTCTGTCTGAACTCTGCACATTCATTTTATACTCCTTTTCATACATGATGGATATTCTGCCCACAGTTTTACAAGTGCCATAGGTTAAAATGCATTTTAATAGTCTGGGTGGGATATCCTTCACGTTTGTAATAGAGTATCTCACAAAGGCCTGCATTAGACTTTATCAGATGGTACTCTATCCATCAGGGTGGTGGAGGACATTACCTTGCCCAACCTGACGAACTGCCATCTTCCAAATGTAGAGATGACTACCGCCCCAACAGTCATCTCTGCATGTCGAAAGGAACTGTCTTCACAGTGGTTCCCCTTAAGGTACAGAAAGCTTGATGGTAGGCATGCATTGGTTTTGATGGATCTGCACCAAATGGTTTGAATTTTTTGATCATTGTTTTTTGGCTGTTGGACTGAACATAAAGACACTGCACCTTTGAGCCTAAATAGTGCGGATGATGTAATGCCCCTCCTCTGACAGCTCCTAGTCTGTTGAGCTGTCAAGGAAGCTTTCCGCTGATTTAGTGATTAGGGGCTCAGTTGACAGAAAGCTTACAGTAAACCCATCTATAAATGAGGCGGGCATACCAAGAGTTTGGCGAATAAGGTAATTTTTTACATTTGCAACGGAGTACCTTGTCCTCCAAACTGTGAATCAGGCAATATGTATTGTCAGATGCAAGTCATTCAGAACAACAGTACCCTTATGGGCTTTCAAAGAATTATATTTATCTGAGCCAAAACGATATTAAAAAGAGCAGTTTTATATAAGAAAGGAAAGAAACGTCATGTTTATACCTTGAGTAGGCAAACAGGTGTGCCTCAAAAGACAATATGGATAACACTGAAATGCGAAGGAGTTGCCCCATGTAGTGTAATTTTGAAGACATCCGTTTTCTGGAGTGCTCTTATACTCTGAGGATGAAAATGTATATACTGCTGACTTCTTTGGAGAACAGTTTGTTGATCGTAGTAAATTACAATGACATCAAGCATAAGAGGGTCGTTGTCTGAGAAAGGCAACATAGATAATTCAAAGGATGCAGCCAAATAAACTTCATTTAGAAGGAACATATATTTAAATTATGAGACATTTAAGTATCTTCATGTTCTTGCCACAGTAGCTATTATCTTCTGCACAGCTGTTTTTAAATCTGAAAACATATTCCTGGTCTTGTCTGGGACGTCTTTGCCAATTTTGTATTCTATGACAAAGAACAGGTTGGATACTATTACTTTGTTGTTGCTTGAAACATTTCAGTCCTGCTGTCTATGGGTTTCAAATCTGATTGTCCAAATGCCCAGCTACCAACACGTGATTAGCATAATTTTTTTTCTCCAGGCTGAATGAAGCACTCGTTTTGCAAGCAAAGAAAAGCAAGCATTGCAAAGCATATAGGTCTGGATTTGGTAAACTCGAACTATGACTTTTTTTTGCAAACATTTTCCACGAAATGGCATGTCACTGCCTACAAACTGTGGCTATTGGCTTGAACCAACATAAAAATTAATCCTATAATAGTTAAGGAGCCTCCGGTGAATGATATCAAAATACATCTCAAAACCCAAGTTGATATCATCTAACAAAACAACCTGGAATGCCTGTTGTTGGTGAATTTATGGATTTGGGACTGTGTAAGGAGAACTGTTTATTCTCTACACTGGATGATCCTTGCAATAGAACATTATGGGTGCTTCCTAGCAGGTATGAGTACTTCTAACAGACATAGAAATCAAAATTTAAAAGCAAGTCAAATCATGAATAGAAGATAGTAAAAATGGATGGCCACAGTTTCTGCTGAAACGTTTTGTCTTGCATGTCCCCCAAGTATCCTCTCCTTATGTCAGAGGTCTTCAAAGTGAGGGTACACCCCAATGGGGGCCCCAGGCGATGCTGCCAGGGGGTCGCAAATGCCTGAGTAAGTACATATAAATGAAAATGACCTGGAAGCGCGACTTTGTTTCTTTTTCTCGTTTCCAGGCCGTCTTCATTTGAATGACAATTGAAGTGCATAAAGAAATAAGGCAACTGTGATCCTGAGCCCTGTGGTGGCAAAAGTGAAAGACATGGCTAAAATCAACAAAATATTCTGAAAGTATTTTGTAGTATTTTCACATTCACACAACTACATTTAAAATAAAGCACACCCCCTTAAAAGTGTAAAATACATGCAGATTAATATAATTACATTTAAATAAAAAAAAATCACATTATCAAACTTGGGGTCTGATTTATGAAAAGGTAGCACCGCCTTTGCGTCATTTTTTGATGCAAAACGGCACAAACTTACAAAATATAATCATATTTTGAAAGTTTGTGCCGCTTTTGCGTATAAAAATGACGCAAAGACGGTGCTAATTTTTCATAAATCAGGCCCTTGATTGATGTGATCATTGCAAACTTCTGTATGTGAGACCAGAGAATAACAGAACTGAATCATGTTTTGTGCAGTGCATAATTATGACGGGTATTTATAGTGCTATAAGGTTCTTGCATGTAACAAAAAGCACTGTGAATATGTAAGGCATTATTCTAAAATTATATTTGATACAGCATAAGAAAGGCTGCCACACAATGATTTTGTGTATTTGATCAGTGCCACTAGAACTATGCAGCAGGGGAGCACCAAATTATATGGCAGCATTTACTAAATTTAGCAGCAAGAAAAGACAAATTAGGCAGTATACATTATAATGTTGCACATTTTGTTTGCTAGTATTACTTCATTAGTTTGACAATTTTTCACATGATAGTACTCTCTAGCCAAAGATTTCACCTCATTGGTATCTTTAGCAGACACTTAATCAACTACAGAAATAAGCAACTGAAAGATGACCAGTTACCCATTGCGAAGAGGTTAAATTGCACATAAACAAAGTGCATGGTTTTAGTAATTTTTTATATGTTTGAGCTAGAACCATTTTTTTTGTTAATTTCTGCTGATTATGCAGCAGGTGGTGAATTGTGTGGCAAATGTAGCAAATCCCTAACTGCGTAAAATGCAGCTGCTGCAAAATAGCAGAATTCCGATGGCCCTGCATAAGATAAAACAAGTGCTTTCAAAGAATACAAATTAGTAATAGCTATCCAGACAGTAGCTATTGCAGGCATTTTAATACAGCACTTTCTCAAATTCAGCATCCCTGCATTATCTATCTAACATAATACATATTTGTCATCATGATGCTTCACGTGACTCCATAAATTAAACCACTTCAGATTCCCCTCATTCCACTCTGTCTCAGATGTACCTCCAGGTCCCCATTAGCAAATCAGGGATGGTTGTTATTAACAAAAAAGTTGGGAACAGTTTTTGTTAAATTAAAAACACGTGAGCACCTTCGCCCTCATACACCCTGCCATCTTCCGCTACTATTTACAGATGTCCTTTAAGGTGAGTCGAGAGGGTGGAAAGGAGGAGGCCAAAAAGATCACATTCAGGCCCTCATTACGACTTCGGCAGTCTTTTCACAAGACCGCCAAAGTCATGGGAGCCAGAAGACCACCAGTGTAGGCAGTCCGAAGACCGCCATATTATGAGTTAAGTTGCATTTCCGCCCATTTCCGATGGCGGAAGAGAGGCGTTTCCTCCGCCACGCCAACATGTCTCCACCTGCCTTATTATGATATGTAATACGGCCAGCGGTTTCCTGAACGGCGGTGCAGCGCTGGCGGTGGAAACACTGTTAACCATCCCTACCTTGACCACCACCTCGCCAAGACAGGTAGGTGGACCATCCAAAAGGGGGAGGAGAGGGCCCGGTGTCTGTCTGTGTGCACGTGTGTTTGTATGCAGAGGGGTGAGGGTAGGTGTATGCGTGCATGTATGTGTGTGAATGGGGGTGTTTGAGTGCATGTGCGTGAATGGGGATGTCTGAATGCGTGTTTGTGTGCAAATGGGGGTATCTGAGTGCGGGTTTGTGTGCAAATGGGGGTGTCTAAGTGCATGCTTGTGAGCAAGTGAATGGGGGTGTCTGAGTGTGTGTTTGTGTGCAAATGGGGTGTCAGTATGTGTTTGTGAGTGAGCAAAGGGGGTGTCTAGATGTATACGTGCTGTAGGGGGTGTGTGGATGGGTGGGGGTGTCTACATGTGTGTGGATGGGAGGGAGGTGTTTGCAGGTGTGTGGACATGTGGGGGTGCGTGTGCCGGTGACAGGAATGGGGATTCCTGTCGGCAGGTGCTTTACCCCCAGGGTTTTCGTGGCGGGGTGACCCACAGAAAGCCTGGTGGTTTGCCGAGTCATAATACTATGACAGTGCTCACCTCCGGCCCGGCAGTCCAACCGCCCTGTTGATAATGGCGACGTTGTGGCGGTTTGGCTTCGGCCAAACCACCAGTCTCGTAATACAGCGGTCTTCACCACCGGGTCCACGGCGGTAAATCTGCCACCGCAATTGTGACGATCTTAAGACCGCCACACTCATAATGAGGGTCTCAGAGTCCTGATCATCAAGACCCCTGCAGTTTCTATGTAATGGCCCAGGAAGTAAGAGGAAATGAGAATAATCTATGGATAGCATCAAAGAGACGGCAGAGGTGGGGGCACTATGTGAAATCAAATTTTTTCATTTATATATGAGACAGCTTACCACTTCCTCAAAGAGTGCCCTGAAGAAGTTGTTGAGAAATGCATTCTCATTTTTTTAAAAGGCCATCACTACCATTAGTGCAGTAGGTGCATTAGCACTGGGACACTGTTGTGAGGGGCTACTGCACCCCAAAAATGGGTGTGTTACGAGGATATTGTAAAGGTCTTTTTCCCCTTTTTTAAACAAAGGGACAGACAGTCTGCCTTGGGCCTCAGGCCTAGAAATAATGGCCAGTAGAATGGGCAGAGGACTAGGTATCATTGGTGTCGCAGGTGCAGTGGCACCAGAGGCCCAGCGGCGTGAGTGCCCAATTACATTCCTATTACTGCTGCTATACTCATTCTTTTCTTGCATTAGGCCTCAGTGCACCCTTGTTGTGCCAGTATTATTTTCAGCATTGGACCGCACTTTAGTATTACGCTTCAGAGAGATGGCAGAAAGGAGAATATGGTGAGGGCTTTAATAAGGGGTTAAGGTGACTTCCTTCTTCACAAGGCAGTAGGTCTCATTAGTGAAGCAGACAAAGTGGCACTGAGGCCCAAAAGTGTGAAGTGCCCACTGCATCAAAATGATGACTGTCTTACTTTCCGATACAACATGCAGAGAGCATTAGGGATGAGCAACATGTGGGAGCTCATTTTTTTCTGAAAGGGACAGACAGTCTGTTTCAAGATTGGAGTGATTGCCAGACATGGTGAGGAAGGGGTTAAAGTGGCAGAGGGGATAGCCTGCTATTTAGATTCCCAGCTATCATTAGTGCAGACAGTGCAGTTGCATTGGGACCCAAGACCATGAGGACCTCAATGAATAATAGTATTTTTTGTCTAGTTTAGTTTTTATGTGTTTTCTCTTTTATATGTCTCACATTTAGTGTGAAGTGTGAGCTACTGCAAAAGTGCCCTGACGTTATTTTATAAGCCCCACCCCATGTGCTCAGCCTTACCTCTCTCACTGCTCCAAGTCTTCCTATAATGTTTTGGAGGGGGATTCAACTTCAAAACATTTTGGTTGGGGGAGGGTTCACAGAAAAAAGTCTGAAACCTTATGTATTAGCTGTATCCAAGGTGACATTATCAATGAGATGGTCAGTTATGTGATACACCGCCATACCTTCTGTACAGAATAAATATCCCTGGGGACTTGCCAAATCCACAACAATAGAACTGCCATACAGGGGGGCAGTTCAGACCACAGACTGGCTGGAGACAAAGATGGCCACTTCTCCTTGAGGGTCTGATCAGCTGCACTGAGACGGAAGGCCCAAGACTCACCACAGTGATGCAAACTCCCCATCCTTGGTGGAAGCAGATGGGGGAAGATGGAGGCCTTCGGATAGACAACCACTGAGCAGCCGTCCCTACTCAAACCTGTTCAACACCCTGCTGACTCGATCCTGGAAGGAGGGCCGGCTTCTTTCCCAGCTTGGAAAGGCCTGGTCTGTCCGACACCTTTTGAGCAGATGGAGGAGGAGGGCAGTGTATGGTATGGGGGCCCCAGAGGACTCCTTGAGGTGAAGGGGAAGCCACAGTTTTCTCTTGCTGCCTAACCTGTGAAACACTTTGCCTGGTCAGTGGAGGGACATGCATTTGTGATGAGAGGGTCTTGGAGGAGCTCCTGAGGGAGAGATGTGATTCCCCGCATGCCCACCTGCTGCACTCAACCCTTGCTGATCACCCTAATGATGTCCCCTCTCCTGCTATATCTCTGACTTGACTTGGGCCACAATCCAGGGGTCTGGCCTACATAGCTCTAATGTTGGGTGGAATTCTATCTACGGCCAGACCTCTGCCTCAGCCAAACACCCATCCCCTCCTATCTGAGGTGAGCAGGCTTTTCTCCCAATAGACATTACTGTGAATACTTTTCTGCCTCACCTCTATGCAGTGCTCTACCTCTATAGCTGCAAAGTGCAGGAACTTGGCGGGCTGGGAGAACAGAGTAGTGGAATACAATCTGGGCTCCTGTACCTGTTCCACAGTTCCTCACTGGCCTCTATGGATCCTTGACTTGCCTCACTCTTAACCCATTGCTGGTTACTCTGCACATTTAATAAGTGATTTCTTTCAATTGGGAGCAGGTTGACACAGGGCCAGCTTTAGCGTTGATGGCGCCCGGTAGACAGTTTTTCTTAGTATCCCCCCCATTGACCTACTTCTCCACTAATTCCCTCACTAAAACTCTTCAACAGTGCCCCTCACCTCACCATATCCCCTCTGTGACATACATTTCATCTTTAATAGTTCTACTCATAGCTCACTCACACTCAGTTCTGTTATCTGCATGATACACATTCTGGGCCGCAGGCACATTAACCTGCTGTGCTACTTTATAATGAGTCAAAACTGCCCCTAAACAAAATTCTGATCCTCACCAGCAGGAACATTAATCACCAGAGTTATCTTGACATTGTTACAGTTTCCTCAAAATTGCTGGATGTAGAAAGAAGTTCACATGCTTTATGAATCCACAAGGTATTTTTAAACATAGCAACCCCACCAAAGTCAGCGCAAGGTGCAGCTGCACTGGTTGCACCGCCCAAAAGCCGGCGCTGCGTAGACAGGTCATGTTTGGTGTCTGATGAATTGTAATTTAAAGCTCTCTTTAATGGTAAAGTTGCATTTTAAGTCACAATTCTGAAAATGCCACTTTTAGAAAGTTGCCATTTTTTTGTCCTAATCATGTGGTGCCTGCTGCCTGTCCATAGAGCACACGATTAAGTGTACCTGACAGTTGAACCTTGAGTATTTCTCCCAGACAGTGAGACAAATGGAAGAGAGGAGTTGACAGGATGGGTCACTCTATCAAGAGTAGGGGCAGCTGTAACCTGCCACACTTACACATCACAAAGGCTCTGCCCGAGCACATTCACAAAGGGTTTGACACTAGCTTATTGTAACCCCAAACAGGGAAGCAAGAAGTTCCAAGCAACTCTCGGGGTGGAAACCTCCAGAACTTTCTCCTCCTTCAAAGTGGGCACACGGTATACATACTACACCCAAAGACCCAACTCTTCAATACGCATTTGGGCCTGTGGAAGACTCAGAAGAAGGACTGCTGTGATGCTTTTGCAAGAAGGACTGCTGTGCTGCACTGCTGCCTGCCTGCCTGGGTGAGAATTGGACCTACAGTTTGAACCCAGGACCACTACGGTGATTCCAAAAACTAGTTCTCTAGGTGTCCCTTTCTGCACACCAATAATCTACAATGGCGATCTGGCACTTCTATGTGTGCTGCAAAATGCAGCACACATAGATTTACCAAATTGTCATTATTTAACAACTGTTTATAAACAATCATTCAAGGCAGTTTTCCTTTTTCTATGTGTGCTGCAAAATGCACAAACATACAAAAAAGCAAAACCAAGGAGAAATGAAAATATTTCTTCTCGTTGCACCATGCTAACGCCACCCCCTGGGGTGGCATTAGTTTTTGGCACTACCACAGATTTACAGATTCTTGTAAATCTGGGGCAGCATCAAAAGCAATGGGTGTTTTGGTGGAACACTCACAGGAACACCCATTGCACACCCTTCTATAGCAGAAAACTGCATCAGACGGGCATATATGCAAGGCAGCATTAAGCCACAATAAGTGCGTAATGCACAGCACCACCAGAGCATCACAAAAAGTGGCACTTTGGGGTTTGTAAATATGCCCCAGAGTTTTTTACACCTGAAAATAAATTGGTTAACATGGAGGCCAGGGACTCTGATATCTGGCACCTCCAAAATAAGGCCATGGACAGGGCTGCAGGGACAATGTGCACTTTTATGCTGTCCCTGAGAATCTGGAAAAAGACTTCATGTGATACCTCTCAGAACTTTACCCCTCTCCATCATCCTGCCCTTGAGTTTCAGTGTTGCATCAACTCCCAGGCCATGCACCTCACGCCAGGGACATGGACTAATCATAGTCTCCCTCCTTCACCATGAACAGAGCAGGCAGATCCTTGCAGCAGCACATAAACATGACTGGTTTGCCCTAGATGGTCATAAAAATTCAAATCACTGCAGACTTCTCCAGGGAGACTAATGCAAAGCAGAAAGCCTTTTTTTATTGCTAAGACTTCAGCTGTGGAAATGGTACAATCAAATATGGTCTGCTAGATCCTGCTTGGGTGTGATGTAGATAATGAAAGACAGATAGTATAGGAACTTTCATTAAAGTCCTGACCTCTTCCATTTCTTCCATTGTAGTGTTTTAGGACTGTGCTGCAGCATTATGGAATCCTAGCTATTACTTAAAATGAATAGTGGATTATGCGCTAGAGGTCAATGGATCGACACGACATAGGAATGAGGGGATGTCATCAACGAGGAATGTAAGCATTAACAATAATCAATATAATCAAAGATCTTGCACCTCAAACAATAACCACACCAATTTATTAAGAATTATATAATTTATTTCCCTAGATTAACAATGCTAATGTCACGAAAATAACTCTCAAAAACAAATGATAAGCATATAAAATTAATAATGGTTGATTAGAACGTCTTATCTATCTCAGTTTTATCAAAACAATCAAGCACATAATCTCCAAAATTATTACACTGATTAATAGCACCAGAATTGGTAATAATGGCAAAGTATGCATTAGTACAAACATTCAAAAGGTGTCAATATAAATCTTGAGCATTCAAAGTTCATACCCTCACTACCCACAAATTAGCATCAACATGTTTGGCTTCATGTAAAAAGAATTTAGAAACACAAATTTAGGAAAAACTCTCTAACTCGGGTTATTATAAAAAAACATTATTAGTATGCAGCAATCAAATTATAGGTTGCAGCTGGTACCTGCAAAGCAAAAGAGACACATATAACATTACAAGGTCATACATTACCCCAGCGCATATACAATTAATAGTGGTTGATTAGAACGTCTTATATAGCTTAGTTTTATCAAAACAATCAAGCACATAATCTCCAAAATGATTACACTGATTAATGGCACCAGAATTGGTAATAATGGCAAATTATGCATTAGTACAAACACTCAAAAGGTGTCAATATAAATCTTGAGCATTCAAAGTTATTACCCTCACTAACCACAAATTAGCATCAACATGTCGGGCTTCATGTAAAAAGAATTTAGAAACACAAATTTAGGAAAAACTCGCTAACTCGGGTTATTATAAAAAAACATTATTAGTATGCAGCAATCAAATTATAGGTTGCAGCTGGTACCTGCAAAGCAAAAGAGACACATATAACATTACAAGGTCATACATTACCCCAACCATAACAACATGTAGTCTAATTAAGCAAGGGGACACCATCAGGTATGTCTTCAGAGAAATCAGGCCCAACAACAGCTAACCATACACTGCTAATATGATTCGGACCATCAGCAGGAACTCTGGAATCTAACGACTTCAATCTCAAATCCGAGATCCGAAATCCTCAATTCTAACTAAAGAATATCCTACCCAGGTTGTTATACTAATCTTCAAATAGCTTATGACTGGTCAGTACATGGGGTGGTTACAATTCAGCCAATAATGATTCTAATTGATAACCTAAAATGCGACGTCACATTAACCAGGACATATTCTCAACAGTAACTTTTCCTCTTCCGTCTCATCTGTAGCTCCATTGTTCCATCTCATTTAAACTTCTCTTCTTAGAAAGAAACTTTCACACTTTCTACATTCACTTCCTTCTCTGAGGAAGAAACCACATATTAGTAACATTCTCAAACAATAGAACATTTAACTTATGCAATGCTCGGTTAAAAAGTGGCCTTGTAAGACATAATCCAACAACCCACTAGGGGTAGCTGTGTACACATCTATTAAATCATTTAACACACTGTGGAAAATAACCACAACATTTAGTTAGAATTTGTCTCAGTTAGGAACAGAAATGAACTGTGTGACCATTTTTAAAAGTCACCAGTTTTCATGTGATAATTCACTATATAATTAATATACCAAAATCATTAATAAAACATGTTAGAAAATTCACACTCTCACAATCCCTCCTCTGATGACTATTTATTTCATAACATCAATCCATAATAGATTTATTTATTATCATTAATTCTTCAAAATTTGGTCTAATTTATTTTCACATTATTTCTCTTTCTCCTTCTATTTTCCCCATAAAACGTAGTCATTTGTATAGCAAATCTTCTTCAATTCTCTTCCAGCTTTGTCTTTTTCAAACATTTTATCATTTTATATGTTCCTCAGATTCCAACTAGACAAAATACAATAATTGACATCCATTTTGCTATTGCCAAAATAACACCTCTTCCCACAATACTAAACCAATTTCCCACAGCTGCGATTTCCTTGCCAGCTTTTTCCCAAACTGTAGTTTCTGTTAGTTCTTTTAAATCTTCTTTGTTAATTGTTGCATTTTTAATCAACTCTTTAACCTTTCCTGAATTATCAGGAATGTATGAACAACTATAATTCAAATCAAGTAATTTGCAAACTCCGCCCTCCTTTGCTATAAGAATGTCTAACGCAAGGCGGTTCTGAAGTCCCATAGCTCTTGTAGCAGCCAATTCAGTATCTAGAAGAATGATAGCTCCAGAGTAACTTGTCAACATGTTATCCACTATTGTAGACAACTTCTGTATCTTGATGGAATTTAGAAACACTCCCACTGAAGAAATTATAGCCCCAAAAATGTCTTCCACAATGCTAGAAATTGTTTCTCGCTTGTGTCTTGTTTGAAATTTCACCGTCTCAGGTATTTTACTCAAGCCTTCCAACTGATAGATTTTCAGAAAGACTATTCCCAAATAACATGTTCCATACCATCCTCTAGGAAGACGTTAATATGCATTTCTTCCACAAATATAGTAAATACCAGGCACTGGTGGATCCCGTCCAATCACCATAAAATCCCACTTACTCCTAAAGATAAACTACACTCACTCCTTCCCACAAATGCTCTATCATTCTTACTCCAGGGTCTATGGATACAAAGTCTTCCCACGTGTTCAGCATCTAATGTTAGCTTTCCTTGTTCAGTAATATCATTATAAGCATAATCATTCCTAGGTCTTCTATTAATTATTCCCTTTTCTTTCTTTGCCTTTTTTTCTCTTCTTCTATCTTCTGTGTTAGCTAAAAATTTATTCTCTACAGGTGTTAGTAAATATGTTAAATTATTCCTGTGCACGAATGCAGTGCCAAAAGTTAAAGTAGGCTCAAAGAAATCTCTCATAATAACTATGTTATTATCTTTGGCTATTCTATTCAAATAATCTATGACAGGTTCAAATGAAAATACCATGTCATAATTTGAATAGAAATATTGAATATATTCTTGATTATAGGAGCACATTAGTAAAAGACTGCAACTCATAGCATAAGATACAAGCAAGCTATGGTAAGTAGTTGCTTCTTCCACTGAAGTTGGAATCTGTGTACATACATAACAATCTTTTACGTCCATCACTTCAACATACCCATGCAATAAGCAATAGAAAACATTAGAAGAAAGCTCTTTCTCTTTTGTAAATATTTGACATCTATTCTAAACTTATCTTTCGTTAGTGATGTATCAGTTGTATCCAAAGAATTATCAACCTTTGCAGTATGGTTGGCTCCGTTCATCTCATAAGCAGTCACCCCAATAAACAACAATAAACAAATCAACACACTTGCTACCGCCAATCCAATACCTAAAACTTTACAACAACTAATTCTACTGTTGTGGTTATGAAAGTTTCTCATGGTCTCCATAATTAAAAAAAATAAAAAAAAACATTTTCCCAAAACTTTCAAAAATTAGGTAAGCAAAACAATCAAAAGATGCCTCCTATTTTTTTTTTTTATTAATTCACTTAGGACAGTCTCTTTGTCAATTTCAGTATAGCAGCTTGTCAAAATCTGTGCCCTCTTTGTCAGGTCCAGGTATTAATGTCTCTCTTAAGCACGACTTTCAGATAATTTTCAACTTCTTTTCCCAATAATCTTCACATCCCAGAATAATTATTTTCAGTATCTCTATTAAAACAATAGCTCAAAAATTCTTCTTGCTAATCATTTGTAGTTAAATACGCCCATTCTGGTCCAGCATATCGCTTGTTTGCAACTCTCTTTCTTTTTGGTCTTTTGATGCTTTCACCTTCTTCCCCACTAGTATTTTCTCCTTCATTCAACTCTCTTTCCTCTTACATTGGTGGTACTACGTTAACTTTCTCAGGCCAACTGTCTCCTTTTAATGTCTTTTTCGTTAGCAATTTTCTTAGGATTGAGTCTTCACTTGCTTTTGAACCTTTTTCTTCTGATGATCCCGCAACTGGTTCAGGAAGAGTATAATCCACTTGGGTGGGACTAGCCTCAATTCCTTTCCCAATAGGGTCAGTCTTTTCTTCAGTTTGGTATGTCAAACCACCTGCTTCTCTGCTTCTGAGGACACCCTCCTCTGAGCAGATCTTTTCTCAGCCAAATATCCCTGATCACTCTCGCATGAGGAAACCCTCCTCTGATCAGAACTTCTCTCAGCCAGAATTTCTCTTTCTTCATGAACCGATTCTTTTCCTACTCCTTTTGCAGATTGTTCAGCTTCTTCTGTGCCTCGTTCCTTTTCCTCTGTTACAGGAGTAGGCACATCTCTCTCATTCTCAATGTTCGGCTCTTCACTTTCCTTTTCTGTGCTTCCAATGTTGTCAACTGCCGATAATCTCAACAATTCTCCTTCTCATTCTGTTGGGTCATTTACCTCTCTCGTGTGGCTAGCGTGCCCCCAGTTTGGCAAACCTGCACACTACACAGCTGTCGTTGTTGTGAGTATGATCTAGTAAGGACTCTTTCACCTTGGTTCCAGGCAAGACTTTCTCACATGCTTCCATATGATCACCCAATCATCAGCTCTCAAGTTATGGCCTTGACCTTGCATTTGTTGTATTGTTGTTGCTTCCACCTGATGAGAAAAAGACTGAACCACATCAGCTAGGCGTTTGGACAATCTAGCACCATGCTATCTGTAATATTCACAAGTGCATTTGGAGGTATTGCTGGCAATCTCATTGCTCTCTCCATTAGAATTTTGTGTGGAGACAACCCAGTCTTCTTATCAGGAGTACTTCTCATTGACATTAACACCAGTGGTAAAGCATTTGGTCACTTTAAATTTGTTAATGCACATACTTTTGCCAATCATGACTTTTAAGTTCCATTCATTTGCTCTACAAGTCCTGAAGCTTCTGGGCGATAACTACAATATAGTTTCTGCTGTAATTTGAATGCTGAGAAAAGCAATTTTATCGCTTCGTTATTGAAGTGGCTTCCCCTATCTGATTCTATAGAGACCGGGAAACCAAAACATGGAATTAGTTCTCTCAGAAGTGAGTTAGGGCCAGATGTAGCAAACTTCTAAATTGCGACTTGCTATGGGGTCGCAGAGACCCACCTCATTAATATTAATGAGGTGGGTCGCAATTTGCGACCCCATAGCGATTCACGGGGATGGAGGCCTGCTGGAGACAGCAGACCACCATGTCCGTGACTGCTTTTAAATAAAGCAGTCTTTTTTTTTCAAAGTGTAGCCTGTTTTCCTTAAAGGAAAATGAGCTGCACTTTGAAAAAAAAACGAAACCTTTAGTTTCGGTATTTTTCAGGGCATGTAGTGGTCCCTTGCCTGCCTGCTCTGAAAAATTATTTTTTGTTCCAGACACAAAGGGGAAGGGGTCCCCTGGGGACCCCTTCCCGTTTGCGCCTGGGTTACCATCCACTTCAAGTGGATGGTAACTGCGCTTTCATTTGCGACCGCAATCGCGGTCGCAAATGAAAATACATAGCATTGCGAGTCGCAAATAGGAAGGGAACACCCCTTCCTATTTGAGAGTCGGAAATGCATTTTGCGAGTTGGTTCCGACTCGCAAAATGCATTTCTACATAGCAATGAGACTTTAGCAACTCGCAAACGGCGATTTTCGCCGTTTGTGACTCGCTAAACCCTTGCTACATCTGGCCCTTAGCTACTGTAAGGTTATCATTTCTCCTTTTTGGATATGCCTCAATCTAGTGACTACAAATATACACAATCCCCAACACATATTTCAAACCAGTACACACAGGCATCTCAATAAAATCCATTTGCATTCTGCTGAATGGACCCCCTGCCATGCCTCTATGTCCCATGTTGAAAACTGTTCCTTTGCCAACATTCATTTGCTGGCAGACCACACACCTATGGCAAACCAGTTCAGCAACTTGTCTAAATTTTGGATTATACCAAAACTGTTTAAAACACCTGATCATTGCGTCTCTCCCTAAGTATGCCTGACCATGATAATATCTAGCCATTTGTGTCAACAGACTGTTTGGTAAAACCACTTTCCCCTCTAATGTCACCCAAATTTCATCTTCTCTTTGAATGCAATGATGTTTTAGCCAATCACTACGCTCTTCTTCAGGAACATTGTTCTGTATGGCTTTTAACTCTTCTAGTGTCTCAACAACTTGCATCGTAAAATGTGTATACACTTCATCATTTTCAGACATTAATTCCCAATTCCCTTTAAATGAAATTCCATTTAGAGCACACAATTTTGCAACCTGGTCTGCATAAGCATTTCCCAATGTTACATAATCTTGTCCTCTCTGGTGTGCACTGCATTTATCCACCGTAATTTTCCCAGGTTTCTGTACAGCTTGTAATAAGTCATGTATCCTTTCACCATTCCTCACAGGTGATCCTGATGACGTTAGAAACCCTCTCTGTGACCAAATTTGACCAAAATCGTGTACAATACCAAATCCATACTATCAGTGTAGATCGTTACTTTCATCTGGTCTGATAATAGGCATGCTCTAGTAAGAGCCACCAATTCTGCAACTTGAACAGAAATTACTCCTTTAAGCCATGAGGCTTCTAGTATGCCAGTAACTGTGCATACTGCATAACCTGCTCTCAATGTACCTCTGTTGTCTCTTAGACAGGAACCATCAACAAAGAGATTTTGATCATTGTCTTCCAAACAAGTATCTTTAATGTCATCTCTTGGTTTTGTGCATAATTCTGTCACTTCCAAACAATCATGTTCAATATCATCTATTCTGTTTGGATCTTCTCCCTCATTTGGCAATAATGTTGCCGGGTTAAGCACTGTGCACCTTTTGATCATTACATTTTGTGCTCCAAGAATCACTGTCTCATATCGTGTCAACCTTGCATTAGTCAGGTATTGTGTCTTTGATTTGGTCAAAAGAATTTCTATTGAATGAGGTACCATCACTGTCAGAGGATAACCCATCACAATATTTTCATTTTGAGTTATACTCTGCTCAACTGCTGCAACTGCTCGCAAACTTCCTGGTAAAGCTGCTGCAACATTATCCAAAGGAGCTGAAAAATATGTTATTGGTCAATTGACACCACTATGTGTTTGTGTCAAGGAAGACAAGGAACATCCATCACGCTCATGACAAAACAACAAGAAAGCTTCTGTGTAATCAGGCATACCTAAAGCTACAGCTTGACAGAATTTCTCTCTCATTTCAATAAATGCTCTCATGCATTCTTCATCCACCATTATGTGTCAGTCTTTGCAGTGGCTTAGAGATAGCTGAAAAATGTGGAATCCACTGGCAACAATATCCTACCATCCCCAGAAACATTCTTAACTCTTTCTGTGAGCTAGGTATTTTCATTTTCATTATTGCCGCTACTTTTTCTCTCAAAATTCTCCATGATCCTTTTTCAATCAAATGACCCAAATATTTTACCTCTTGCTGACAATACTGCAACTTAGTAGGAGATATCTTATGCCCATTGTCTCCCAAAAAGTTAAACAATGGAATTGCATACCTTCTACAACCTTCCTTTGTATTTGATGCAATCAACAAATCATCAATGTACTGCAACAATGTCGGTTGGTAAGGTATTACCAATGACTCAAGGTTCTTTTACAAAATCTGATTGAAAATTGATGGTGATTCTGAAAACCCTTGAGGAATTCTACACCAGCAATAGACTCTGGTCAGGAACTTGAAACAAAAAAGATATCTACTGTCCTCATGTAGAGGCACAGAAAAGAAAGCTTGGCACAAATCAATCACTGTGAACCATTCTGCATCACATGGAATCTGAAACATTATCACTGCTGGATTTGGCACAGCTGGACAACATTTCACCACAATATAATTTATTTTTCTCAAGTCCTGGACAAGACAAATTTTTCCAGTCAGCTTTTTCAAACCCATTATTGGTGAATTGCACGGGCTGCTCATCACTTCTTTCAAGACTCGATGTTCTAAAAAGTTTTCTACCAAAGGTCTTATCCCTTCAATCACCTCATTTGTCATTGGATATTGTGCAGTTTGTGGAAACACTGCATTCTCCTTCACTGGTACTCTGCCTCCTTCAACTCCTTTAATCAAACCAATGTCCTTTCCTGATAAATCCCAAACCTTTGACTTAACTCTTTCTTGTAAGTCGTTTGGCAGATCTTTTATTTCAAAGACCAGAAAGAAATTAATTAAATTTACCAAATTGTTATCCTCATTTGTCTGCTCATTTTCATTGTCCGGTCATCAAGATCAATCAAAGGAAATTCTCAAGACACTATCCCTTTTCCAACAACAACTGACAAATCTTCTCCATCACTGTTTGTCACAATCTCAATCCCCTTCATTGAACACAAAATTGAAGAATTTATTTTGCACAGCAAGGGCCTCATTCCGACCCTGGCCGGCGGCGGTAGCCGCCGGCCTGGCGGGGCCCGCCAGAATACCGCTGCGCGGTCAAAAGACCGCCGCGGGTATTCTGGGTTTCCGCTGGGCTGGCGGGCGACCGCCAGAAGGCCGCCCGCCAGCCCAGCGGGAAACACCCTTCCATGAGGATGCCGGCTCCGAATGGAGCCGGCGGAGTGCAAGGGGTGCGACGGGTGCAGTTGCACCCGTCGCGATTTTCAGTGTCTGCATGGCAGACACTGAAAATCTTGGTGGGGCCCTGTTACGGGGGCCCCTGCAGTGCCCATGCCGTTGGCATGGGCACTGCAGGGGCCCCCAGGGGCCCCACGACACCCCATACCGCCATTCTCTTCCTGGCGGCCAAAACCGCCAGGAACAGGATGGCGGTATGGGGCTCGGAATCCCCATGGCAGCGCAGCAAGCTGCGCCGCAATGGAGGATTCCCCAGGGCAGCGGGAAACCGGCGGTACACCACCGGTTTTCCGTTTCTGACCGCGGCTGTACTGCCGCGGTCAGAATGCCCATGGGAGCACCGCCAGCCTGTTGGCGGTGCTCCCGCGGTCGTTGGCCCTGGCGGTTTTTACCGCCAGGGTCAGAATGACCCCCCAAGTCTCTTCCCAATAATGACATTGGACTAGAACCACAAACAACAAAACTGTGAAAATCTCTACAATTTCCAACCTTCACAAGAACTGGTTTTGTAAGAGTATTAATCAAATGTTTATTTGCAACTCCTACTATCTGCACTGTCTTCTCTGATATGGGTATGTCTGAAACTTCTACAGTTCTCACTGTTGAGCGTGTTGCTCCTGTATCGACCAGAAAATTAACCTCATGACCATCTACTTCACCTTTCACAGAAGGACCTCTCTGATCCACCTCTAATGATGCGGCCATCATATACTCTTCCTCATCGTAACTATCTAAAGGCCATTACATTTTTATTTCATTCTCACTGTGTAAAGGAAACTGTTCAGCTGATTTTATACATTTGTTCTTTTTATGATTCATGACCACTTGCGAAAACATTACCTGTTGTTGATCCATAGGGCTCTGTATCATTTGAACCTGTCTGGCATGTACATTTGCTGTATAGGCACCATCTGCACCTGTGGATGCATTTGTGGCTTTTGTACTTGATGTACCTGTTGTTGGGCATTCTGTACCTATTGGCTGTAAAGGATGAAAACCTTGCATATTATTCACATTGTTCTGGAAATTTTGATTTTGACCTCCCATCCTAAATCCTTTCATCCTCTGATATGGATTAACACCATGGCCCTCATTACAACATTTGCCGCCTGCCAAGTTGTAACCGCTGTGCGGCCGCCAATGCGAAGTTTCTGCCCGCCGGCCCAATGGGGATGTAAGCCGCAACATGGGAGCCGGCTCCAAATGGAGCTGACGGTGTTGTGGCCATGCGACGGGTGCAGTTGTACCCGTCAAGCTTTTCACTGTCTGCAGAGCAGACAGTGAAAAGCTGCATGGGGCCCCCAGGGGCCCCGCGAGTCCCCGTACCGCCAGCCTTTTCCTCCGCCGGGGCCATTGTGGCGGGAAACCGCCGGCCCCGGCGGAGCTACCTCGGCGCTTCCGCCGTGGTCGGAATGACCCTGGAAGCACCGCCAGCCTGTTGGCGGTGCTTCCGTCATTTCAGCCCTGGCGGTCCTGTACCGCCAGTTTTGAAATGACCCCCCATTTGTCTGTTGCACAACTCCACCTTGATTTAACATTGGACACTGTCTCTTCCAATGTCCAATTACTCTGCAATTATGACAAGGTAACACTTTTCGCCTTTGCTGCTCATCCTGCATCACCACTGAACTCAAATCCACATTTATATTGACTACTGAAAGCATCATTCCACCTCGACCTCTGCCTCGACCTTGACTCAGAAACAAACCATTCCCCTGTGGCAGCTGCTGAAAATTTCCCTGTAATCCTGTCTGCGCAGCCTTAATCTGCATCACCATTGCTTTTTCTTTCAACTTTTTCTGCTTCAACTCAATTTCATCACTACAGTATTTAGCATATTGCAACACCTCATCAATCGGTTTTGCTTGCCAGCAAATTAGATGATTCTTAATTATCTGATTTATTTCTGGTTGCAACCCTTCAAGACATCTGAACACCAAATGATCCATGTTCTCTTTCTCAATAGTTTCCACACCACTGAATTGTTTGAACGCTTTCAACAACCTTTCATAATATGCATGACCCGATTCCTTACCTTCCTGTGATGTTCTATCTAAGCGTTGCCAATCAACATTTTTCGTCAAAACTCGTTTTCAAAAACTCAATGACCTTATAGTAATATTTCATTACTTCAGGATATGGTGCACCTGTTTTGAGATCTCTCTGCGGTTCACTTGTTGGCCAATCAACACTCCTTTTGCATTCAATCCACAAATCTGCTGGAACAGCAATATCAAAGGGTGTATTCAGGTCTTCCCATAGCCACTTTGCAAGTTTCACAAACCTATCTGTTTGCTGATACCACTCCATTGGTTTCTCTCTCAACCTCCCGTAATCATTTGTAAAAGTTAAAATATCACTCCTATTCCAAGGTACATGTACAAAATTCCTTCTTGATGTTTCCCTCATTGGTAGCATTTTCACTGAATCTCCTGCCTGTGCCACATCATCTTTCATTGGTATTTCTCTTTTCTTGACCCATCTGCCTTCCCATTTATCTAATGCTCTCCAAGCCTGTACTCTCTCAAGTAATTCCCTAAGATGTGTTTTCATACCTGCAGATCTCATGTGTGTAAATTCTTCTTCCTACATGTTTAATCTGTAACTTATTTTCAAACTTTTCATTTTTGATAAACCAATATCCTAATCATCTGCTATTTCTTGTAACTACTGGTGAACTTTCTCTGCTCCTCTGGTAATTATTCTTCACAAATATCTCAATTGAGCTTCAGTGTAAGACTCAAGTCTGTTTATCCCCATGGTCCCTTCCAAGAGTTCATTTCTTTCCATTGTCAATCTCACTCTGTTTATTGTGTCTTCTTCCTTGTCTTTTCTCTCTTGCGTTTTTGAATTACTTAAATCTTCCAACCGTTTTGTGATTTCTTATGCAGACAAGCCTTTCAAAGAAACTCCATTAGATTGCGCACCTAAATCCTGCTCTTGTCCTGAGCTTGCACATTGTTTCAGAACCATTAATCTCTGATTCTGACTATTGTAAGATATAGTCCTAGAATTCTCAACAGGAGACAAATCTATTAAAGAATTAGTCTTGTTCAAAACTTGTCCTTGTCTGGGAATTGATTTTTCCAAAACCCCATTCTGAACTTTAATCAGAGAATTTACTCCATTGTTGTTTACTCGTGCATATAATGGAGTCACCAGACCCATCGTAATAGGTACAGTAATTGCAATCGGATTAGTTAAAGATCCAACCCTCTGCATCTGTCCTGCACCCATGCTCTGTATTTGTGGAATCTATATTTGAACAGGCTCTCTTATGTTCAATCCTTGCTGACAAAGAGACAACACTAAATTAGTAGTTGTCCTTATAAACTGAGCCTCTGACTGTATCTCAGGAATGTTTATTTCCAACTGCTGTCTGTTGTTCAATGAATCATTGAAACTACTCTGCATCTAATCTCTTTCATTAATCATGATACCTTTTTATATCTCTGATGTGGATTAGTGCAGTAGGAATTGTATTACTAAATCCACTCCCATTTGATCCACTATGGCTCCTCTGGTTCATATTTGGTGAAGGATAAGTCTCTAAAATTTCAGAAACTATCTCATCTTCACCCATCTCATTGTCATCATTAAACATAACTTGTTTCAAGTCTTTCAATTTTTGTTCATTATTCTCTGTTGAATCCTTTTTCTTTTTCTTTCCATCTTTTGTTTCATTCTCATCCTCCTTTGTTCTTGCAGGAAATAATCTAATTCCCTGTAGTGTTTCTACTCTCCACCTTTTCTGCTCTTCATCCCATCTAACCTCCGCTAATGTCTTTTCTACTCTCCTCATTTTCTTTTCAAATTTCAATGCCTGTTGCTGTCTGGCAACCAGCTCCCAAATCTCTAAAGCTTTGTATTGTGCTGGCCTCTGTGGAGGTTTTAAACTGTACATCTTTTGTCCTAAATTCTCCAAAATTCTCCAATTAAATGTTCCATTCTACGGAAAAGATGAGCAACCTTCTTGTCTTGTAATCTTAACCCAATGTTTCAACCAAAGACGCTCCTGCACTCTTCTCCTCAAGCCCAATATATGCTGGAGTATTTTCTGACGGACAAATTTCTGCTCAAGTGCCGGAATATATTCATCATCTGTCAATGCGCTTCTCAAAGCCTTTCAAAACTTAATTTTCAACTGAATTTTATTCAAACCTGATGTCCACAACAAAAGTTATTTACGAACTGAGTTGGACTAAACAAAACAAATAATAAATCGGATATAAGGAAAATAAGCAATCAGGAAAAGTGACTAAGATCCCACAATTCTCTTCGACCCTCTCACCTTCCAATCGCTTTACTCTATTGTCGGACTGATCAATGAATCCATGCGCGACCCTTCTCGCTAAACAACCAATCCTGGCATGGCACCACTTACGTCACAATAACACACACACCCCTTCCCAGCGCTATCGATGAGACGCTGACAAAGTCTATCGCTTCGATTTCTTTCACAAAGCACACATAAAATTAACGCAATATTAATTTGCGAGCAAAAGTCAAAACCAAAAAATAAGAAAACAAATTTGCCCATTTACTACAGATAGGGTAATACAATCTCTTCGGAACCTTCCAAAGTAACCTTCAGCTTTTGCCTACTATTTTTCACAGTTCCCCTCAATCGTGAGGAAAATTCGACCTGCAAATTTAACTTCTCAACTCATCCTTGAACTGTCGTCCTATTGCAGTTAGTACTCACTAAGTCTCAGTATAATTTCAATCACACCAATTTTCTCACAACCTCATCTTACCAATCACGCCAGATCGGTCTATTAAATGGACAAATTACAACATATAGCAAGTGTCTCACTATACTTGTCAGTATACTCCGGAGTCCCAGACCTCTCTCCTTAGGTCTGTCATCAACAACCTCGTGGATAATTTTTCCTGCATTAAGCGACACACTCAAATGGAGAGCACCACTTCCCTACTCCCATCCCTATAGGAGTACGCCCACTCCTTCTAAAACTCTACTTGAGTATCTCCACTCCTCTAATCTCGTATACACCTCAATCATCTGCAAATTAGCTCAAGCTGTGCAAGCGCAAATCACCCACCAGATTCAACCAAACACCACTAGAAATATACCCTTCAATCTAGAGGGTCTCCAAGAACTGAGGAAAGTCACTTAAGGCAACTAGAAACTCACCTTTACAAATCCCTATAATACTTCAGAAAAAGAAAACCAACAAATTTTATTTTTCAGGAAAGAAATCTTACATCATCCTCTTTATGACATCATCAAACAATGACTTAACTGTAATCTGCTACCAAAAACTGCTGCAGCATTATGGTACCCTAGCTATTACTTAAACTGAATAGTGGATTCTGCGTTAGAGGTCAATGGATCGACATGACATAGGAATGAGGGGATGTCATCAAAGAGGAATGTAAGCATTAACAATAATCAATATAATCGAAGATCTTGCTCCTCAAACAATACCCACACCAGTTTATTAAGAAGAATTATAGAATTTATTTCCCTAGATTAACAATGCTAATGTCACAAAAATAACTCTCAAGTACAAAAGATAAGCATAAAAAATTAATAGCGGTTGATTAGAACGTCTTAGATATCTAACTTTTATCAAAACAATCAAGCAAATAATCTCCAAAACACTGATTAATAGCACCAGAAATGGTAATAATGGCAAAGTATGCATTAGTACAAACATTCAAAAGGTGTCAATATAAATCTAGAGCATCTGAAGATAATACCCTCACTAACCACAAATTAGAATCAACATGTTGGGCTTCATGTAAAGAAAACGTAGAAACACAAATTTAGAAACAACTCTCTAACTCGGGTTATTATAAAAAAAACTTTATTAGTATGCAGCAATCAAATTATAAATTCCAGCTGGTACCTGCAAAGCAAAAGAGACACATATAACATTACAATGTCATACATTACCCCAACGATAACAACATGTAGTTTACTTCAGCAAGGGGACACCATCAGGTATGTCTTCAGAGAAATCAGGCCTAGCGACAGCTAAACCCACACTGCTAATACGACTCGGGCCATCAGCAGGAACTCTGGAATCTAACGACTTCAATCTCAAATCTGAAATCCCAAATCCTAAATTGTGACTGACGAAAATCCTACCCAGGTTGTTATACTAATATTCAAAAAGCTTATGATTGGTCAGTACATGAGGTGGTTACAATTCAGTCAATATTAATTCTAATTGATAACCTAAAATGCAACGACATCACATTAACCAGGACATATTCTCAACAGTAACTTTTCTTCTTACGTCTCGTCTGTAGCTCCATTGTTCCATCTCGTCTAAACTTCTCTTCCCAGGAAGAAACTTTCACACTTGCTACATTCACTTCCATCCTCGAGGAAGAAACCACATATTAGCAACATTCTCAAGCAAAAGAACATTTAACTGATGCAATGCTTCGTTAAAGCATGGCCTTGTGACATAATGCAGCAACCCACTAGGGGTAGCTGTGTACACATCTATTAAATCATTTAACACTCTTTTATATAAGTATTGAACTATGGAAAAGAACCACAACAGTAGAATTTTGCTCAGTTACTTACAGAAATAACTGTGCGACCATTTTCAAAAGTCACCCGTTTTCACATGTTAATTCGCTATATAATTAATATACCGAAATCATTAATAAAACATGTTATAAAATTCACACTCTCACAACTGTGAACACTAGAACCCTGTAGCAGGGGGTGGACTGAATGGAGGGATTACACCATCATACTGGGTGGTGTTAAGGTGTGGTCCTTAATGGTTATGGGACAGTGAGAAATCAGTTGAATGTTGTACGCTGATGAATGAAGAAGTTGAATACAAGCCCCATGTACGGCGTGTCCTTGTGCATTCTCCCAGGCTGAGGAGGACATGACAACTGGAGACGAGTAGAGGATACGTGCCCCAAAGAGTTTGCAAGAAAATAGCAAACTGCTTGTTTGTGGCACTTGTGCCCACGCTGGTGCAAAGAAAACTGCAATTGACATAGGTGGAGTGGAAGCTCCACTCCAGCCTTCCCGAGGCCTTGTTGAGAAGTGGAAGGCCTAACAGAGAAGCGCTGTTGGAAAAGCCCACCAAGACTTGCTGACCAAGCTGAGAGAACTCAGTGTTGTGCCACAATGCTTAGCCATCCTTCATATGCGGCGTTGTGCACAGGATCTCCAACAAAACGATCCTTGCCCGTGACACCGCATCAATCATGAGCAACAAATGCCTAAAAATTATATTATTCATGGAACAAATATTATAGAGACAACATACATTCAATAGTAATCATGATCAAATTTGAGAACATTCGTAACAACTACATTAAAACCCAGACATTGGGTTTTTATTAAAATAACTCTATAATTAAACATATTTAAATTATAATATTTACTCTAAAAACATGCAATATACCACATCCAAATACAACAGTACTTCTCTGCTCAGAAGCAGCATACACAAGAGGAAGAAAATGAAGGATGGACAGCTTTTATGGATTAAACATTCTATTTTATTGTGATGTTTTCTTTGTTCTATTTTGGAAGCTTTCAATGGCTGCTCAGAAGGAGTGAATAAAAGATTTACACATGATGCTAGCCCACCTGTCTTCAATAAAAATCCAGATTCTTTATATAGTAAACCTTTAAGAATCACAATTTCCGCTGATACAATGGACATGGAATGTTTCACATATTTCATATTCCGCACCAGGCAACACCGTTCACAGAGAAAATGTCCTTTCATTGTCCCACTAAGTTCCCCCCACATTGCCTGCCCTCCCTCATCCTGCACACTCATGTAGTGCTTTGCCTGAAATGGACATTATACACTTTTCTTTTGTCCTGGGATAACTGTTCTCTCCTGTGGCCATGGGAAGCTCTTACAGAGGTACCAGGTCCACCAACAAAAGTTGTGCAATAGTGTATATATCTGCAGGTACCCTATCATTTCTCTTGCAGTGAATTTCTATTTCCCCATCCCTGTATATTACCCTCCCCCATTACTAGCCATGATCACCTGTTACAGAAAGCCCACATTGACCATCAGTGGCCACCTGCTCTTTTACTTTCCTGCAGAGAACGGAAGTACACTGCTGCCAACCCCAATCGTTCTTACTCTGCACTAGCACAATGTTGCCTAGTGTGTGCGTGGACCTTACCTAGGCTCAGCTACCTGTTTTCTCCTCCCTATTGCCATTGTAACGGCTGCATCTCCAATTTCTCTCAATGTAAATGGCCCAACATACTAGGGTAAAAAAGTACTGTCATACTTGGCCTCTAAACAGATTGAGCGAGGAAAGACTGAATACAAAATACAAGGAGGTTCCATCAACCACTCTTACAGATCCTGCCACAAATAGCTCTCATGGCCCAAATGTAAATCCAAAACCCAAAATAATCAAATGTCCTCTTGCCATGGGATAAGATGTTTTAGTGTGCGAGGGAAAGCTGAAAGACTGTTACACCTTTCAGTTGGGGTGGTGGCATAACCATGCCCATACTGGTTGGTAGCCACCACCACCAAATATATATTTTTTAATCCCTGGCATCTAGTAGACTTTCTGTCCCCCCGGAGTGTGGATCGGGGGTATGTGCCACATCTTCCCACTGGTGGGCAGAACAGCCTTGGCCCCATTTGTTTGGGGTGGGTGTATGGCCATGCCCCCACCCTCTTATTTTGAAAAAAAAAATCTTCCTGGGCCTTCCAAAAATAGGCCGACCTGCCACAAAAGGGGGCAGATATGGCCAACAGTAATGTGCCCCATGGGGAGCGACCCTTGCCCAAGGGGCTGCCCCCCAAACAAAACACACACACAAACACCAATCCCTGGTGCCTAAGTTGTTTCTGTTCCCCCCCTTGGGGGCAGATCGGCCTAATAGAAATAGGCCCATCTGCCCCCAAGAAGAGCAGAAATGGCCTAAAATACCCCCCCCAGGGAAGCGACCCTTGCCTAAGGGGTCGCTCCCATTGTGTGAAACTGGCGCAAATCTAAATCCCTGGTGCCTAGTGGTTTCTGCTCCCCTTTGGGGAAGATCAGCCTAATAAAAATAGGCTGATGTGCCCCCAAGGAGGGCAGAACTAGCCTAAAATAAATTTGCCTCCCAGGGGAACGACCCTTGCCTAAGTGGTCGCTTCACTTGCCTAAGGGGGTTGCTCCCCTTGCGTGAAATTGATGCAAAAAATCTAAAAGTCCTGGTGTCTAGTGGTTTCTGCCCCCCCCTTAGGGCAGTTTGGCCTAATAGAAATAGGCCAATCTGCCTCTGGGGGCAGAAATGGCCTAAATACAATTTGCCCCCAAGAGGAGCGACCCTTGCCTAAGGGGTCACTCCCCATCTGTAAAAATTTTTTAAAAAAACCCTGGTGCCTAGTGGTTTCTACCCCGTTTGGGGGCAGATTGGCCTAATTAAAATAGGCTGATCTGCCCCCAATAGGGGCAGAAATGGTCTAAAATACATTTCCCTCCCTCTTGGAGTGACCCTTGCCTAAGGGGTCGCTGCCCTTGCGTGAAATTGATGTACAAAAAAACTCCTTGGTTTCTGCCCCCATTGGGGGCACATTGTCCTAATAAAAATAGGCCGATCTGCCCCCAAGGGGGGCAGAAATGTCCTAAATATAATTTGCCCCCTAGGGGAGTGATCCTTGCCTAAGGGGTCGCTCCCCACCTCTAAAAAACAAACAAACAAACAAACAAAATGATCCCTGGTACCTGGAGGTTTCTACCCCCGAGGGCTGATCGGCCTAATAACAATAGGCCGATCTGCCCCCGGGGGAGCAGAAAAGGCCTTGAAAATAATTGCCTCCTGGGGAGCAACCCTTGCCCAAGGGGTCGCTCCCCTTATGCTAATTTCCATTTGAAAAATTAGCCCTGGTGTCTAGTGGGCATTTCAGCAGCCAGATCGCTTTTCGATCCGGCTGCTGAAATGCTCTGAGAGACTTCAAAGGGAAGGCAATTCCTTTCCTTTCCTTTGAAGTATCTCAGGCCCCCATCACATTATCAGAAGAGAAATGCTTTGGCATTTCTCTTTCGATCCGCGCTGGTAGCTGAGCTTCCAGCGCGGTGAGGAGGCCGCTGATGAGGTCAGCGCTTGTTCACGCGCTGACATCATCAGACATCACTGGGGGGGTTGGGGTGGAAGAGGAAGCGATTCCCTTTCCAGCCCTGCCATGGGGGGGTGGGAGTGGGGGTGCGGCCCTCACGGGGAGCTCTAGCGCTTCCCCCGAGGGCCAGTAGTAGGATGTAATGGTTGCGTCCGTGGCGCCTCAGTACTGCAGCCACAGACGTAACCGTTATGTCCATTTCTGCCCAAGGGGTTAAGCACTGGGCGCTAGAAGCTGGGAGGAAGCATTTTTTTAAAGCTGTCACCTGCCTTTCTGAATGATGAAGCCAGGAAACTACTGGAAGGGGAAATCATTAAAGACGAGATAGGCCAATCCATATCTAATCTCCTCTATGATAAAGCTCAAGGGGAGGATAGCTTTCCTCATGAATTTTATAAATGAACGAAACAGGAAGTACTCATCTCTCTACATGAGCTGTATAACAAAGCTGAACAGACATGTACCCTCTCTTCTATCTCCAATAGGGCATTAATAGTAGTCCAGGTTGAAATTTTAAATAGGCCAGAGTAACTGGAGTAATTTCAGTAATTAGGCATTACTGTTGTGATGTGAAACTACCGAAATTCCACAATTACATCAGCTTCAATAAATAAGAGTAACTTTGGGCAAAAAGCCTAACAGAGGAGCACAGGAACAATGAATGAAGAGAAAGCGAGTGGGTGCTGGCTACTGCTGTTTGTGTCCTGTTTCTAATGCTATTCTGTTAGCACAAAACTCATTCTCTGGCTTATTTTGGACTCAACAATGCATTTTGCACTAAGAAAATAGCGCCACAGGCTGGATTATGGTTCTCACATAATTACGCATAAATATGAGTAATTTTGTGGAAATTATGAGTAATTACACTTAAGATAATTCTGCCAGTTACTCCCACCCCTAATTAGTAGCAGCCCTCCTGAAACCAGGAAAAGATCCCCAGCTTTGCAGTAGCCAGCACCCAATATCCCTCCCCAACCTGGATGTCAAGCTTTTAGCCAGTATTTTAGCATCCCTCCTCAAACAAGTTACCCCGACCCTTACACTTGACACCCAGGTAGGTTTTGCACTGGGCCCCACATCCTGTAATCATATGCGGAAGTTGGGTCACCTGCTATTGCTCTCCGGGGACTTCCCGAATGACACCTTAGTTTTGTCTCTTGATGCTGAAAAGGCGTTCAACAGGGTTGATTGGCTCTATCTATTCCGCACCCTCAGGCAATTTGGACTAGGAGAAGAGTTTATTGCTAAGGGCCAATGATTTTAAAGCCAACCAATCTCTCAGGTTAACTGCGGTGGCTTCCTGTTGGATGCCTTCTCCATACAGAGAGGGGAACACCAGGGATGTCCGCTGTCCCCATTGTTGTTTTTACTAGTAATGCTTAGCAGCTTCCATCCATCAGCCTCCTTTGAGAATGGGGGTACCCACACCTGCTGGTCCTTCCACGATCCTGTTATACACCAATTAAATGTTGCTTATGCTTTCAGAACTGACACAATCCCTCCTAGACATAATGG